>NW_002988036.1:0-1092 GCF_000006295.1 Pediculus humanus corporis | reverse complement strand
AGATTGACCATGATGACAAAAGACAATCAAAATGATTCGACATCCTACTTTCTTTTGTTTTTGGCACGAATGTCTTGTACCTCAATATTTCGTTCGTTTGAGGTCCTTAACCCGTATTGTATTTATCCGTTCTTTACGACATTAAATTCCGAGTATCAAGCACACGCACACGCACACGCACACGCACGCACAAAATCATCAGATTTTATTGAATTCGATTTCCTCTTTTTTTCTTTTCTTTCATTTCCTACCTGGATGATAAAACGACAATTTAACAAAATTCCCTCGATACCTCCCTCTAGATACCTGTCACCGCCATGTCGTGCGTGGGAGATGGAGAGGGGGAAGGGGAGAGGAAAAAATCGAATCTTTCTAGACCGGTTTTTTTATTTATTTCTTTGACTCGGATACTCATCAGCATCTCGATTGAACCCGCCCAACGATATCTCGTTCGACCAATCCTCGTTTTTTTTTTTTTTTCATTTGTTATTATTTATTTAATGGAAGGTTACTATTTTCCTTCATCTTACTAGAAACGATCGATAAATCATTTTTTTTTTTTCTTTTCGTATCGAACGAACAAACTTTTAAAACATAAATAAAATAATAATAATAATAATAATAATAATAATAATAATAATAATTAAAATTCTAATAACGCGTTTCTAATAATCGTAAATAATTGTTTCATTGATTTCAAATAATTTAAATTTCACTAATCATTTCATCTCTCTCTCTCTCTCTCTCTCTCTCTTTTCCTCTATCATTCTTTCTTTTTAAACTCTCCCTTACTCTCTCTCTCTCTCTCTCTCTCTTTCTCTCTTTTACTAAATGTTAAAACGTTTAATGAATATTAATTATATTATAAATTAGAGAACTCGAATTCAAACCGGAAGGGAGGAAAAAAAAAAGAAAAACTTTTACGTCCGTCTTATCGGTTTCCTATTTATTCGTTCCTCCATTTTTTTTTTTTTTCATTCCCGAAAATTCCAGAATTATCCAGTTTTTATGAAAATTCCCGAAAAATAATTTCGATACGAACAAATTAACGTAAAAATTCTCTTTTACTTCGATTTCCGTTGGTTTTAAATA
>NW_002988037.1:0-1169 GCF_000006295.1 Pediculus humanus corporis | reverse complement strand
GGTGGGGAGAGGTTAGTGCGAAATGCTGCATTTCTCCTGGGTTAACAAAAAAAAATTTCAAACGTTAAATAATAATAATAATAATTTTTTTTTTTTTATTAGAATCTATAAAATTTATAGCAATTAAAAATATTATTTTTTGTGTCAATAATAATAATAATAATTATTATTATTCTGCATGTCTCTAATCCCTCTGTCCAGACAGCTTAATATCAAGGATCAAGGATATGAGTTTGTACCGGGAGGCAGGAAAATCACCCATATGTTGTACATGGATGACCTGAAGAGATATATGTTAAGAGCGAAGAAGAATTGAAGAAAATGTTAAGGACAGTTCAAACTTTTTCCTCTGATATCAACATGAAATTTGGTTTGGAAAAATGTGCAAAAGTTAATATTGTCGGAGGAAAGTTAAAATGGAAGGAAAATATAGAAGACTCCGAAGAAGAACTTATTAAAGAATTGGACCCTGGATCAACATACAAATATCTGGGGATTGAAGAAAATTTTGGGGTAGCCAACAAGGAAACAAAATCTCGATTGAAGAAAGAATATTTTAAAAGATTGAGGCTCATATTACAGTCGGAACTGAATGGAAGAAATAAGTTAAACGCCAAGCTGCACATTAGCAACTCCAGTAATAGAATACAGTTTTGGCCTTGTCGATTGGACAAAAGAAGAAATCATGCACCTGGACCGAAGAAAAAGGAAAATATTAACTATGAATGCTAATGGTGCATTACATCCAAAAGCTGATGTGGATAGATTATATATCAGCAGGAAAGATGGAGGAAGAGGATTACGACAAATAGAAGCGGCATACATAGAATCCCATCAAGAGGACCCTATCTTAGCCCAAGTTATACATATATTACAATAAAAATTACAAAAAAAGGAGAACTGAAAAGGGCAAAACAAATCGTCAAAGAAAATAAAGAAAACGAGATAATGGAAGAAGGGCAACTTTCAACTTATGATAGCAAAGCCCAATCTCAGAAGAAATTATGTCAATATCTCCATTGGAGATGGAATGGATGGATTACCCAAGGAGTGGTACAACCACATTCCAAGCCCAATTACGACAGCAGGTTCATGTTCGGTTCTGTACGATCAACAAATCCACACTGACAGAACTGTGCCAGCTAACAAACCGGATATCATCTCAGACA
>NW_002988038.1:0-1008 GCF_000006295.1 Pediculus humanus corporis | reverse complement strand
TTATTTTATTTATTTAATTTATTTATTTACTTTTATAAAAGCAGACGACGAATTTTTATTCGTTATACCGGAAATTTAGAAATATCGTTTTCAATATTGAAAAACATAAAAATTTAATTAATTCATTTTGTCCTTCCTTTCCCTTCTTAAATCGATAAATTCTTATGTTAATAAAATCGTTTAAAATAAAATTTCATGTGTTGTTCGACCAAGTTTTTTTTTTTTTTTGTGTGGTTATGTTACACAAGAAGTAAAATATTATCATCATCATCATTATCGTCATTTTGATACTATGTGGGTGGTCATTTTTTTTGATTTTGTTACCACCGCGCGACCCATTTTAAATATATATATATAAACATTGTTTTACGAAATTTTTTTTTTTTATACGTTAATCTGTCAGTTAAAAGGTGTTTAATTGATATTTGAACGTTTTAATTTATTATGAATTTTACTTACATTATTATCATCATCATCGCGCCGTCGTCGTCGTCGACATCATCATCATCATCATCATCATCAAATAATATTTTATTAATCGTTTTCTATCTCTCTCTCTCTCTCTCTCTCTCTCTCTCTCTCTCTCTCTCTCTCTCTCTCTCTCTCTCTCTAAATCACTCCAATTTTAATTTTAATTTTTTTTGTTAATTTTTCAAACGCGTTAAATTACTGCCACGTTTTTTTCCCATCGTGGTAGTAGACAGTCGTGTGTAGTAAGAAAAAAAAGGGAAAACTCTCGACCGTTTTTTCACATCCGGTTTTTTTTCCACAAGAATATCGATTTAGTCGGTTGGAAAAATAAAAAATGAGAGACTGAATAGAAAATTAACGAGAGAGAGAGAGAGAGAGAGAGAGAGAGAAGGATAGAGAATATCACGGTAGACAAGAAGAACTTTAAAAAAAAATATATATAAATATATGTGTGTACGGAAACATACGCGTGCGTGTATATACACATACACGCACGCACCCACGCACACACACATTAATAAAATATAAAATCGATAC
>NW_002988039.1:0-1104 GCF_000006295.1 Pediculus humanus corporis | reverse complement strand
GTCTCCTTTACCGACTAATGCTAAAACGTTAAGGTAATCATAATCATCATTATTATTATTATTTTTTTCTATAATCACGACTCATATATACATTTCAAAAAAAATTTTTTTTTTTTTGTTTTCAGTTATGGCTGCCTTATTTACATGGCGACGCAAATCGCCTCCGGTATGAAATATTTAGAATCGTTAAATTTTGTTCATAGAGATTTAGCCGCGAGGTAAGGCATTAATTATTTAATAATAATGATAATAATAATAATAAACGTAATTAAATTCGAATATTTTCATCGACGTTTTATAATAATAATAAAAAGAGACAAATTTTTTTTTTTTTTTTAGGAATTGTTTGGTCGGAACAGGTTACAAAATAAAAATAACCGATATTGGTATGAGTAGAAGTTTATATTCTGGTGATTATTATCAAATTGATGGAGATCTTATGTTACCCATACGTTGGATGTCGCGGGAAAGTATACTTTTGGAAAAATTCACTACGAAAAGTGACGTTTGGTCTTTTGCCGTGACGCTGTGGGAAATATTAACATTTGCAAGAGAACAATCATACGAAGAAATGTGCGACGAAAAAGTCATTGAAAACGTCGGTCTTCTATATCAGGATTCTGGAAAAAACGTAAGTAAATAAATGATAATGATAATGATGATGATGGTGATAAAGAAGAATTTTCTCGTTTTACTTTCTCTTTTTATTACAGGTTTTATTACATCAACCGAAAAATTGCCCGAAAGAAATTTACGACCTGATGCCCGTACACGTATCCATACTTGTGAATAATACGAATCAAAGGATGCAAGCACGCGTCTTCAAGAGATCTACACATCATTCATAGAACGTCATGGAAATTAATGGGAAACAAGAGGAAAATGTTACTAACGAATCTAGTCAAGTTTATCCGCGTGTAACTTCACCTTTCAGCACTACATCGCAAGAAGATATCCGGTTTGGAAGCTGACACGGTTCCATCAGTGTGGAGTTCCAGATCACGACGTCTTCATCCGATTCCCTCGAGAGTAAATCCTGCAATTCGTTTGTGATATTTCCGAAGAATGTGGGCCGTCCCACATAGTGCGATCTCTTGTACGGTT
>NW_002988040.1:0-1070 GCF_000006295.1 Pediculus humanus corporis | reverse complement strand
AATATATATTAAAAAAAAAAAAAACAAATTAATTATTTAGTCATGTAAATTGTTTTATAAAATGAAAGAAAGAAAGAGATGAAATATGTAAAATTCAATTGTGAGAAAATCTTATTAATAAAAAAAAATGAAAATTATTTTGTAAATTACGTCGAATTAATACTAATAATAATAATAATATATATATATATATATATATATATATATATATATATATGTACGAATCATTGTAATTATATAGTAATTTATAAATATACATATATATATATATATGTATATATTTATTTTGAAAATAATATAAGACGTTTTAACGTCAAACGTTTTTTTTTTTAAATGATGATGATGATAATAATGAAATATTGTTTTTTTTTTTTTTTAAATATATTTTACCAATTAAAACAAAGTTATAATGAGTAAATATTTATATATATATTAAGTGATCTTATTATATATGTAAAATCTTTGATAATAACAATAATGATAATGGCGGTTATGATGATGATGATGATGATGATGATGGAGTTGGAGATGATGTCAATGTATAAATAAATTATTATTATTATGTTTAAAATCGGACAGATCTCAAAAAAAAAAAAAAAACAAAACAAAGAAATTTTAATCTTGATTATATTTAAATTAAATAATAATAATAATAATAAATAATTGTTATTAAAATGTAATAAAATGACTGAATACATCACGAAATATATATACATATAAATATTGTAAATTTTTTTTTTTAATTTTGGTTTGTTTGATGAGTTTTTTTTTTATTTTTATTTCTTTTTACACTCATCAAAAACATTTAAAAAAAAAATAATAATAATATAATTAATTAATCGTTGTTACCTGTATAAAAAAATCAAAATGAAAATGAAAGTAAGAAAGTAAAAAAGAAAGTAAAGAAAAATGTTTTTTTTTTTATATTAAATATTAATTTATATCAGTTGAATTACAATTATTTAATTGTGTATTTAAAATTGTCTATATTATTATTATTATTATTATTATTATTATTATTATTATATTTATATATATATATATGTATTTTCTTTCTGTCTATATCTTAT
>NW_002988041.1:0-1072 GCF_000006295.1 Pediculus humanus corporis | reverse complement strand
TAAGTACTTAATTTCTTTTCATGAGACTATTTGCACATAATTAAATTTTTAAACTCAACTAATAAATACTTATTCAAACAAACTTTTAATTACATATTTATACGAGAGAAATTGATTAATTGCGCAAATAATGGGTATTTAAATATCAATAACACATAAATTTAATTAATAATTTAAACATACATATTTTATTATATAAAAAAGCCTGATTAAAAAAACTAAAATGTCAACTCAATTTAGCTTTTTAAAGTTTTTCCCGATTTCAAAAAAAAAAAAAAAAAAAGAAGATATTAATAATTACTGCTGTATTTTAAAACGATTATTTAAGAAAAAAATTGCTTCTTCGACACTAATTTAATACTTCTTGTGTGTCACAAAAAAATTTTAAATAATTATTATTATTTAATTATGTAAAAAATAAAAAATTAAAGCCCTAATTAAAAAAAAAAACAATTCAATACATTATTTTTTAATATGAAATTTTAATTCTTATTCGATATTTTTTATATTATAAACTTTATGGTAGTTATGTATTAATTTAAATATTTTATAAATATTTGAAACTTTTAAAAAAAAAAAAAAAAAAAATTTTAACTTGATGAATTTTTAATATTATAATTATAAAATCAATTTTAATTATTGAATGTTTATTTACTATTTATATTATATATATATATATATATATTGTTATGATCCCGTACTCAATATTCACATTTTCAACTTTTTATAAACAAAAGACTGGCGACGAACTCAAATTGTTCTTCTTTAGAAGCGAAGCTTCTAAAGACTCCTTCTTTTATTTTATTTGCAAGTGTTTGCTCGAACATTCGAAACAGTTGACTGACGAAAGACCAAAGTAATATAGGCAAGCTACACAGCTTGGCGTGGGTTCATTTGATTTTTAGTCTAGCTGTAATAAGTTCTTGTTTATTAATATTAGTTTTGTTAGTGATAGTTTTAAGTGCTGGTTCATTACTTACAAAAATAAAGAACGAACCGAATATAACATATTAAAATTTTGGCGCAGTCGATGAAGGATCATTCTGAACGACAAGAAACCGGAGAATTCTTA
>NW_002988042.1:0-1007 GCF_000006295.1 Pediculus humanus corporis | reverse complement strand
ATTATTACTATTATTATTCGAACAATTATGTAAATTTTTCCTTTTTCACCTTCGTTAATACCTAATTTTATCACACTCTCTCTCTACCTCTCTCTCTCTCTCTTTCTCCCATTGAGTATTTTGAAATCAACATTTTCCGAAACCGTGACGATTATTATTACGAGAGAGAGAGAGAGAGAGAGAGAGAGAGTTCTTATACTTTAAAACGTTTGTTTTATCGATATCGTTCCCTTGTGTGCGTTTGTCTGTGAGAGAGAGAGAGATAGAGAAAGAGTTCATTCACTCCCCGTCATTTTAATGAAGGTACCCGCACCGACTTTTTTTTTTTCTTTTCTTTTTTTAGTTCATTTTTTATGATCGGCAACAAAAAAAAGAAAAAAAATGGTTGAAATTTAAATTTTTTAAAAATTATTATTATTATTATTAATGTTTTAAATTCCGGTCGTCGAACGTGAATCTATTAATTAGTCAATCAATCAATCAATCGATCAGTCGGGAAGCTAGCGAGCGAGCGAGCAAAAGAATGATATCGGGTGTGCGGGTCGTAGAAAAAAATTAATTATTATTATTATTAATAGGAGAAATAACGTGAAATGGGTGTCGGGGGATGGGTAGGAGATTGGGGGAAGGGTGAGGGGTTCGAATTGGAAAATTGGAAACCCGCTCGATCGAACTAATGCCACGATTTTTAACGGGTTTTTTTTGAATATTTTATAATAAAAGAATAATTTTTTTTTTTTTTTGCGAAACTTTCCATCTTAAAAAATTTTTATAAAAATTAATTAATTAATTTTATAACTTCCGACATTATTATTATTATTATTATTATTACGACTACTATTAATAATAATAATAATAATAATTTGTAAAATTAATTTTTTTCTCACGCTCAAACGAATCCGTTCGCCATTTTTTTTTTTATTAAAAATATTTTTTTATATATGTTATGTAATTTTTTTTTTTTTTAATTTATAAATCTACGTAATCACAAAACGTTTAATTAAAAA
>NW_002988043.1:0-1119 GCF_000006295.1 Pediculus humanus corporis | reverse complement strand
AAAAGAAAATATAACTAATTATAATAATAATAATAAAGAGATTGATAAAAAAATTTCTACTTTTAAATTTCGCAATATCATTCGTTTCTTCGTTTCTTCTTTCGTTTGTTTGTTTGTTTGTCTGTTTATTTAAAAAAAAAATTTAAATAGTACATTTTATCATGATTTTATTATCACAACCGCGCACGTGCAAATTCAAATTAATTAGCACGTGTGTAAAAATAATAATTATTACTTAGTCTACTCGTCTAAATCTCCCCCGCGCGCACACACACGCACACCCACCCACTTTTAAACGAATATATTCACTGCAATATCATTATTATTATTATAATTATAATTACGTAACTTAAAATTATTATTATTATTATTATTATTATTATTATTATTATTATTATTATTATTATTATTATTATTATTATTTCGGTTGTTTAACAATTAAAAAAAATTTTAAATTTTGTTTGTTTTTTTTTTCTGTAACTTTTGTGTTTTTTTTTTGTTGTTGTTGTTGTAATCAATTTATTTATTTAAAATTATGCAGAATGTCAAATGGCAAATGCGCGCATACGTTTAAAAAAAAAAAAACATTAGAATAAGTGAGAGGTCAAAGGTCATAGTAAATTCTTTGAATAAAAATAAATGATGCATGAGAAAAGAAAAAAAATAAAAAAAAAATAAGAATAAAAAAAAAAAACTAAAGCCATTTTAATAATTCTTACCCGCGTCTTATTATTATCATTATTACCATTATTATCATTATCATCATCATCTCGCATGCGTGTAAATGAACTATATTAATATTTTAAAAAATTATTATCATTATTATTATTATTATTATCGTTGCGAATCGTTCGTTTATCGTCTTAGTTTTCAATTGGATTTTTTTTTTTTTGTTAATATCATTTATTAATTATTTATTTTGTTTAAATAAATTAATAAATAAATTTATAATTTATGTTAATATGATAATTCGACAAATTAAGTAAATAAATAATAATAATAATATAAATAAATAATTTTTTTTTCGGGGAAAATAAATAAATAAGTGTTGGAAAGAAATTAATAAAAAAAAAAAGAAAAACAACCGAAACTCGTTTGTTTGTTTTAATAATAAATTTA
>NW_002988044.1:0-1110 GCF_000006295.1 Pediculus humanus corporis | reverse complement strand
TTTCTCCTCTCCCGGATGGTGATAATACTAATAACAGTAAGCGTATAAAAATCATCGGGGAGGGGGGAAAAGCAAAAACATAAAAAATTACTTAATTAATAAATAATTATTTAATTTTTTTTTACTAATAAATAAAAAATAATAAAACGCAGGATAGGGAAAATATCGCACGTGTGTTATTTTTCAACCACGTGGATTCGTTCGCACGTATACCTTCGTCCCTCTTATTATTATTATTATTAATTTTATTCAATACGTGTTTTTTTTTGCAACACGTTGTTAATTAATTTTTTTCTTCTTTTTTAAATTCCGATGTTTATAGTTGTTACAGCTATAGTAATTTTCCTTGCTATAAAACTTTTTTTTTTTGTTCTTTGTTTTCTAGTATTTATTGAGTTCACGAACACGTACTCCTTGACGTTTGTTTCTTAACATTTTAGTAAAACGAAGAAGATAAAGAAGAAGATTTTTTTTTTTTTACCGATCGTAATTTTATTATTATTATTATTATTATTATTATTAATTACGGTAATTTTTTTTTTTTACCTCGTTTAAAAGAATAAAAAAAAATTTTATTATTACCAAGTTAAACTTATTAAGGACGTTAAACTTTTCTTTTTTTTCTGTTGTTTTTGTTTGAAAAGTTTTTATTCTATAAAAACTTTTTTTTTCGACACGAATTTTCCGATCGGAAAAAACTCTATAAAATTTTCCTTTCTTTTTAATTTTTTTTTTTCTCTAAATAAATATTTTTTTAATGTTTTTCGATAAATAAATAAATTTTTTGGAAATTTTTTTTTTCTCTTTAAACGACATTTTTACTATAAGTGTCGATTATAGCTAAGCATTTATCCCAGGTTTCTATTCCTTAGGGATAAATGCTCGAATTTCGTTGGTGCTATTTATATAGGATCCCGAAGAATGAGAGCCATCCCGCATAGTGCGATTTCCTGGATGGTTTCTTCTTCTTTAAAGTGCTTTAAAATCTTCTTTAAATTCCCTTTTATCGAACGTGGTGGCATGGCTTCCAGTGCTGCTCCCACAATGACCGGAATCGTTTCAGTTTCCGTTCCCCACATCCTGGCTATTTCAACCTTTTGTACGCTTCTT
>NW_002988045.1:0-1114 GCF_000006295.1 Pediculus humanus corporis | reverse complement strand
TGTACGAGACCGATCGAGCTGCTGCACGTTACCTTAATACTTAAATTTAAGCCCTTGAACTTTTTTTCCTTTTTTTTGTTCCGGTCACGAAGAATGTTCTAGAAAAAAAAGAAAGAAAAAAAATTAACCAGAAATTACACCAAGAAATAATAATAATAATAATAATAATAATAATAATAATAATAAAAGAATAACCTCGAATGATTTTCCAGTCGAAATAATTTTATTATTCAATTTAAACTAAAAAAAAAAAAATTTCTTCTGCTCGCCATGACAGTAGCAGAAGAAAAAAAAAATTGATGAATTGATTATTTCTTATCCGATTCCTGTTGTCAGCATTTTCATTTTGGATTTTCACCTACAAAAAAATTTATTCAAAAAAAAAGGAAAAAAGAAAATTTCGTAACTTGATCTCTTCAATTTACCATCTCTCTTTCCCTAAAACACAAAAAAAACCGACAGTAAAAAAAAAAAAAAACGACAGCAACAGAAAAGAAAAGAACAAAAATTTATTTCATTATTATTATTATTATTATTATTAATCAGTTAATTAAATTTCAATTAAATTCAAATTAAAATTAAAATTAAAAAAACAGAAAAGATTTTCATTTAAGACAATGAAAATAAATTTTTCTTCTTTTCTTTTATTATTTTCTTTTTTTTTTTTTGATTGGTTGAACGATCGAACGTATCGACCAATGAGAATCGAGGAAATTTATTTATTTTTAAATCGCGCGCCAAAATTATTTTTTTCGAATTGTTTCGTATTTATTTATTCATCACATAAAACTGGAATTTTTTTTTCGTTGATTTCTGGAATTGTTTTTTATCCTTGAATCAATTTAACGATCCCTCTGGAATCGCGTTATATTTTTTAATTAGTGTAATTAATCATTCGTTTCCGGTTATTGATAACGTTGTGGTGTTTCGAATATTCTTTCCAGAAAATTCTCTCCTTATTCCTGGAAAATAAATAAAATAAAAAAAAAATTTTATTGCCGTCGTCGTCGTCGTCATGTGCATCTGTCTTTTTTTTCCTACGTAAAATTCTCAATTTTTTTTTTTTTTTTTATATCCTTAATTCCATTCCCCCGTAATGATGATAATAATAATG
>NW_002988046.1:0-1183 GCF_000006295.1 Pediculus humanus corporis | reverse complement strand
AGAGAGAGAGAGAGAGAGAGAGAGAGAGAGATAGATGAGATTTCTGTCACCTGCTCAGCAGATGAAGAAGAACAACACCATACACATCGTGTTCGTTCATCTTTCTCCTCGCGTGCTTCTCTTTAAAAAGGATGCTGCGATGATGCAACGCAATCTGTTGATGTTGTATAATTAATAAAAAAAAAAAAAACTCAAAAGTGTTCCGTACCTGCCTCCCGTTTTCTATTTTTCTTATAATCATAACGGTACCGTACCTGTCTATTCTTCCTGTATCAGATATCTTTTTTAAATATTAAAATACAATCGAAAAAAATTTTTTTTTTTATTTATGTTACAAATCGAACGCGTATATTCGTCGTCATCCTCATCATCATCATCATCATCGTTTGCATCTGCCATCTTGATTCATTCAATAAAAATAATAATAATAATAATAATAATAGAACAACCCCCCTTGTTATTTATTTATTTTTTTTTTTAAGGTACGAGTCATGTTTTTTTTTTGTTATATAAAAAAAATACTAAATCGACAACGATTAATTTCCTTTTTTTTTTTAAAAACTTGTTGCTAAAATAATAATAATAATAATAATAATAATAATAAATACTAAGTTTCGATAGATTTTTTTTAACAAAAGGCCACCACGTGTCGTTACCGCCACCGTCGCCACCGCCACCCCGCCTTAATAAATTTTCTATAATCTAAAACTCGCGACAGTTTTTTTTCGATAATCGAATCGCTCCACGGGAAACGATGGATGATCCCTTTTCCGTTTCCGGTTAGTCAGTCATTCGATTTATCGTTTTATAAATCGTTTGACTTTTTGCGACTTTTTCGTCGATCGCGTCGAGAGAGAGAGAGTGTATCATACTATCAACGCGGCGTTACACATAACGAACGACGTTACACTTTTTCGAAGGTCGAACGTTTTTTTTCGCGGTTTTTTTCCTCTTTACTCTTATTTTAACAAAATGGCGGCGTATTATTTTTTTTTAATCCTTGAATTTATCATACGTTAAAACGGAACCATCTCGTGTTGTTGTTGTCGTTGTTTCGGGATTGCGTGGAAGCAACGAAAAAAAAAAAAAAAAAAACGCGTCGGCGAAAAAGCTTCGATTTACTTGCCTTTTTACGGTTCTTTTTTTTTTTTGTAAAGTAAAGAGGCGGTTTCGTTAAAAAAAC
>NW_002988047.1:0-1099 GCF_000006295.1 Pediculus humanus corporis | reverse complement strand
ATGTATTTATTAACGGGTGACAGTTCGCCATTTTACAGTAAGTTTTTTTTTACGATTTCGATAAATCGAAATCGAATCGATTTCATATCGAACGAAATTTTTTCTTTTTTTTTTAGGAAGTCAATATAGAGTCACGTGGAAAATATCGGATTATTGTCACGAAATTGGTAAATTCAAAATAAAAATTGTCGGTAGTAAAGGTTCGACGGAATTATTAAACATGGGTAACAGGTAATCAGAAAACGATCCAATTTACCGCCATTTTCATTTTAAAAACATTAGAAAAACAAATAATAATAAAAATTTTTTTTTGTTTGTTTTCACCATCCAACAGAGTTCAATATTACGATTCAGGTTCGGAACATCGAAAGGTTGTCGGTGGTTCAAACGTTGGAAATTTACAATCCGTTTTTTTAGAATGGTCTAACGAAGTTGAAATATTCAATCCGTTAACGTGGAGAATTCACGAAACTACGATATCAATAAGTTCGATAAGAATCGATAGTTTAGAAACAGGAGAAAGGTAGGTAAAATTACAAACAACAACAACAACAACAACAACAACAACAACGACAACGACAACAACAACAACAACAACAACAACGACAACGACAACAACAACAACAACAACAACAACAACAACAACGACAACGACAACAACAACAACAACGACAACGACAACAACAACAAAGACAACGACAACAACAACAACAACAACAACAACGACAACGACAACAACAACAACAACGACAACGACAACAACGACAACAACAACAACGACAACGACAACGAAAACGACAACGAAAACGATAATAATAATAATAATAATAATAAATAAATTTAATTTTTTTTTTTTCAGCATAACGATGTGCGAACCTGATAACGTTATATTAAATGCCAAAAATCCGGTACAGTTAAAAATGTGCATGCAAAAATAATAATAATAATAGCAAGAAAAAGAAAAGTGCAGAGACTATAAGACTGATTGATGATGCTATAAAAATTAAAGTATTTAAAATTTTTTTTTTTTTTTAAATCTACCAAAGAATTTTAGCGAGCACATATATATATATATATATATATATATATATATATATAT
>NW_002988048.1:0-1073 GCF_000006295.1 Pediculus humanus corporis | reverse complement strand
CAAATGAGAGAGAGTGAGAGAGAGAGAGAGAGAGAGAGGGAGAGAAAGAGAGAGAGAGAGAAAATCATAATACTCGATAAAAAATTAATTACATAAAATCGCAAGAGTCTAACAATCATTTTTAACGAGAAAAATCTTCACATTATTATTATTATTATTATCGATAATAAAATTTTCCTCTCCATCGTTTAACTAAATAAAATAATCTAATAAATATTTTCTTATAAATTTATTTGCATCAATTGGATCGATGGAATGCTAAAATCAAACTACATCAAACTCCCTCTCCTCCCCCTCCTGTAAATTAATTATTTAATTAATTCATTAACTATGAGATTTACTTTTTCATCATTATTATCATTAAGCGATTAAACATACATAACTACTCGTTAACAAACAATCTATTAGGTAGCAATAATAAGAAGAGAAAAATATTTTCAAATCTTATCACAATCGAATGAAATGAAATAATAATAATAATAATAATAATAATAATAATAATAATAATAATAATAATAAAAGCCAACGGCCATAGCGTGCTGGTCACACCGGTTCCCGTACGATCACCGAAGTTAAGCAGCATCGGGCGTGGTGCAAACTTGGATGGGTGACCGTTTGAGAACGCCACGTGCTGTTGGCTTAAAAAGAGCAAAAAAAAAAATGAGAACAAGACAAAGTAAGAACCAAAAAACAAAATCTTGTTCTACTGTCGACCTGAGGCAGCTCGACGAGAACGTGAATTTCACTGCTTCTAACCCTGGCCACTCCAAAGATGTTAGTCACCGGAGCCCAGTTCAGGAGACAAATCGTTCCCATCGAAAAAGACGGACTCAGGAAGACCTTCAAGAATTGATGTGGTGCTATCTTATAATAAGTGGCACCACAGAAATTCGAGTATTTGTCCCTAAGGAATCGGGTAGAAACCTCGGATAAATACTTAAAAACTCCGACAAGTAGCCTTGTCGTGTTTAATGGTGGATAATAATAATAATAATAGCCAGCAATGAATTTATCGAGTGAATAATCATGATGATGATGATGATGATGATGATGATATACATATAAAAAGGTGA
>NW_002988049.1:0-1274 GCF_000006295.1 Pediculus humanus corporis | reverse complement strand
TTTTTTCGATATATCGAATTTCGATTAAAATCGATTATATTGAGAAAAGAAAAAAAAACGTTGTTTATAAATCTGTTTATTATTATTATTATTTTTTTTTTTTTTATTTTTTTTTTTAAATGAGAAAACGAAAATTTTTTTTTTTTTTTTTTTTTTTTTTATATTTGCTTCTTGGAATGTTGGAAATGGGAGAGGCGGAAAAAACAGAGAGGGAGAGGGGGGATGATAAGTAGGGTAAAAGAGAGAGAGATGGGAACATATGAATAGTGTAGAGAATGAGAGAAAAACGTAAAAGGAGTAAAGAAAGAGAATTATAGAGAAAGGAATAGAGAAAGAAAGATAGTTATAGAAAGAGGGAGAGAGAGAGATATATAGAGTAAGAAAGAAAGAGTTTTAGAGAAAAAGAGAGAGAGAGAGAAGGAAATGTAGCGTTATAGAAAGAGAGAGAGAGAGAGAGAGAAAGAAATAGAGCGTTATAGAAAGAGAGTGAGAGAAAAGTAAAAGGAGTAAAGAGAGAGAGTTACTGAGAGAGATGTAGAAAAAAAATATATATATAAAAAGAGAGAGGGATATATATGAAGAGAGAGAGAGAGAGAGAGAATAATATAAAAGGAGTGGTTTAAAAATTAAAACCGGAAATCGAAAAAGTAAAAAAAAAAAAAAATTTTTTTTTTTTTTTTTTTTTTTTAAGAAAAAAAATAAAAAGTTTTATATAAAAAAGTTTTTTTTTTGACGGGGCAGCAACGCGGCTGAGTTTTTTCGTCATCTGGCTAAACATTTTATTGTGTTCTTCGGCTCTTATTATAATTAATTAATTAATTAATTCTAGGTGAAAACTTTATTTTGTTTAATTATTACTTTCAGCGAGAAGAAAAAAAAAAATTTTTTTTTTTTTTTTTTTTTTTGTATTCAAATATCGTGGCCCTAGTAAAACCCCGAATATATGTAAATAAATAATAATGATTATTGTTTTTTTTTTTTTTACAGATTCCTCGATAGAAAATGTGAAAAAAAAAAAAAAATCATTTGAAAAAAAAAGGATTCAACATCAAAAATGGGAAAACATCCAGCGGGATAAAATCATTTTGCTCATGGGAGTAAAAAAAAACGACGAAACGAAGTGACGAAAACACAAAACGAAGAGAAAGAATAATAATAATAATAATAATAAAGTGTTCCGTGAGAAACGAAAAAAAAAAAAAAAAAAAGGAAAAAAAGGAAAACAAAAAAAAAAAAAAAAATGGGAGGAAAAATTTGATAGCGGATCGCGTTTG
>NW_002988051.1:0-1012 GCF_000006295.1 Pediculus humanus corporis | reverse complement strand
GAAACGGAACAAAGGTAAATAAATTCCTTCTTTTGTTTAAATTGAAAAAATGAATTTCGATCTTGATATGAATTTTTTTTTTTTTTTTGTTTAGGGAATCTAATAAAAACAAAAATAATTCGAGCTTTCGTCATCACGGGAATAAGCAAGCAACAGATCAAGGTGATGATGCTTGGGAAACAACATCCGAAAATAGTGAAGAAGAACGTAAGGCCGATTCAAGAAATAATCGGAAAAATTACCCTCGACGAATTCCCTACGGTGGTCGTAGCGATGGTCTCGGTAATTCGGGAACTCCTGGTTCACGTTCAGATCGTCTCGGTTCGCGTTCCAATTCTAATAAAAAATTTGGTGGTCGCGATGGTCATTTAAATAAAAATAATGAATCGAGTACGTATCTATAATCTGGTTTTTTTTAATCAATTACACGAAATAAAAAAAAATTAAATTTTTTATTTTTTTTTTTAAAATTAAAGGTATGAGCGACAGGAATTCGAGTACAAGGCCGCACAATGCTTCCGTAATAAAAGTGGATGCAGTCGGTAATAAAGATGAAATAAATCCGAGCGACGGTAATTCTTCTTTGAACTCAAATCTCGATAAACTCAAAAACGGTGAAGACAAAGGTAAGTCATCATCAGCTTGGTTTTGACTTATTTTTTTCCCATATAAAAGTCTTATATCTTATTTAATAAATAAGATGTAGATATTTACTCGAAAACAATTTTTTAGATTTTGGAGACGGTAGAAACAAATTAAAAGACAATTCTAAATTAGACAGAGACAGGAAAGGTAACCGTGACAGAGATAGAGATAGACGGCATAAATTGACCAAGGATTCTGTTAATATACATTCACCTCACACCGGATGTAAGTTTGAGTGCAAATAATTTTCTTTATTAGTGTGAAATCAGTTTTACCTTACAAACTTTAAATATAATTTGTAGCTATGTCATCCTCGATGCCTAAAAACTACGAAAGGAAATCTAATTTGCCTCCGAGATTTGCTAAA
>NW_002988052.1:0-1106 GCF_000006295.1 Pediculus humanus corporis | reverse complement strand
AAAAAAAAAAAAAAAAAAAAAAAACCTCTTGAAATTATGGGATTCTTTTTTTTTTTTAATAATAAAAACAAAGTAGAAAAATTTCTTATATTATTTAAAGTTATTATTATTATTTTTTATTGTAATTTTAAAATTTAATTGATTAATGAGAAAAAATAAGAACCTAATATTAATTTTTTTATTATTATTTTTATCCCATCCCCCAACGCCCCGCCCCCTTCAACCCACCTACTACATCTATTTCTACTTATACTTACCTAATATATTATTATTATTGTAGGAAAAGAACGGCTTGCCTTTTGGATGGAGGTCTTTCTGCATCGTGCAATCATAAAGATGCTGTTGAAGCTGGAGAACATCATCGGTTTTTGGCAAGTTCATTTGCTCCAGGTCGTCGAAAACGTGTCGAACAAATATCTCCGGAAACTCCACATTATCGAAAATAAATTTTTTTTTTTTATCTTTCTAACAAAAATTTAATTTCATTACACTTATAGTAAACTAGTATGAATAATTAAATAAAAAGCAAAATATAATAATTTAAATTTAAAAAAAAAATTTTCGATTATTATTGTTGTTAGACAAAAAAAAAAAAAATTATTTATTTATTTATTTACTACTCGAGTAGTAAATTACAATTTTTTTTTTTTTTCATTTTTAATTATAATTTAAAAAATTAATTTACACGCATACTCACACACTTCAAATTAGTTACATTTATTTATTTATTTATGTATATGGTAATAATTTTTTTTGAGTAGGTCATTCCAACTTTTAAAAGTCATTAAAAAAAAAAAGTTACGGTCCTTGAAAAATCATTAAAGTTTTTGTTAATTTTTTTTTTTCTCTTCTTTTAATTTTTTTTATTTTTTTGCAAACATGTTATTTTAAAATGTCGTTATTATTACAATTACTATTATTATTATTATTATTATTTCAGAGGGTGGTGTTGTTTAAAAATTATAATTTTTATTAATGATTTTACGCCTTCTTAAATGTTTTCTTTTTTTTTGTAGACAGATTATTTCCCTTTTTTTAGAGCTTAAAATTAAAAATGTCAAATATTTTAAACTTGAAAATTAGTTTGGGTGGCACATTATGGAGGA
>NW_002988053.1:0-1246 GCF_000006295.1 Pediculus humanus corporis | reverse complement strand
GTGATTACGTCATAAAAACTGGAACGTTCTGGAAAAATTAAACATTAAACAAATTAATTTTATATGTATATAAATCAGACCGTTATGTTAATAATAATAAAAAAAATTAAAAAATTTTTTTTCTATTTCCTAACGTGAAACATCGTTATGTTGTGCGTGCGTGTGTGCGTGTGTCTGTGTGTTGTGTGTGAACTTTGACCTTAGAAATTACCCAATAAACGTTTCGAATTGCACGTTTAAAAAATTTTTTTTTTTATTAACTTCGGGTAACTTTAAAAAAAAAAAAAAAAAAAAAAAAAGGAAAATGGACGACGAAACGCGTTTTAAAAAAATTAATTCATTAATTAATCGTATTAACTCTTTTTTTTATTTTTTTGCACGCAGCGTAAAATATATATATTATGTACGCACGCGCGTTATTATTATTATTATTATCCTAATTTGTAACGCGTGCGTTTTTTTTATTTTATTTTAAATAAATAAAATTAATCGAATAAATTTTTTTTGCATTCGATATATAAAAAATTTACGTTGCGTAATAAAAGACGTGCCCGATTTTTCCCCTTCCCCTCCCCCCAGTAAATTTACAATCCTTGTCGATGATGATAATAATAATATTAATTTTTTCCTCCTTCTTTTCTCCAGTTTCTCTCTCTTTCTCTCTCTCTCTTTCTTTATGCAATTTTTTTTTTTTTCTTTTCCAGACTCGTTTTTTAAGTCAATGCCACAAATGTAAAAATGTAAATGTAAAAACTGTCGCAATTTTTTTTTAAATGCAAACGCACTCGCACACGCGCACACGCACACAAAAACTGCACGTTAAAAAAAACTTATTATTATTATTATTATTATCATTATTATTACGTAATAATTTAAACTACATTTTTTTTTTTTTTTTAATTTTAAAAAATCATTTTTTTAAATTAATTATTACAAAAACAACACAGAGAGGAGAGAGAGAGAGAGAGAGAGAGAGGGAAAAAGACAAAAAAAGGTAGTAAAATGGAGTAACACTTGCATTACTTCTTCGTAAAAGGTAATAAATTGTAAAACGACAGTACAAAAAAAAAACATTTCAATTCACAATAAATCAATAATAATAATAATAATGATATTTTTTAAATATATATATGTATCAATTCAAATATTGATTTACGATCGATTATGCCAAAAAAAAAAAAAAAAAATTTGTACTCGAACCTGATTTCGTCCATCTCCTTCTACTTTTGCTTTTATTATTATTATT
>NW_002988054.1:0-1039 GCF_000006295.1 Pediculus humanus corporis | reverse complement strand
TTTTATATCCACTCTCTCCCCCCTTCTCCTCCCTTCTCTCTCTTTTGGAAAAAGATTGCAAGAGAGAGAGAGAGAGAAAAGTAAAAACTTTCAGACTCTTGTTTTTTTTTTTTTTGGACGATGAAAACGACTCATTGAGAACAAACGACATTCAAAACACAATCGTTTGTCTTTCTCCTCCTGCAAACAAACACCCACTCTCTCTATCTCTTTTTTCTTCCAGTTATCCAGACCGCCTCCCCGAATATCCCTCCCCGAATAAAAAAACAATACGCAAAACATATATGTACACATAATTGTCAATAACAATGATGATTATGATGTTGATGATGATGATTGATGATGACGACGACGACGATGATGATGATGACGATGATGATGATGATGCTACTGCTAATGATGCTGCTGCTGCTGATAATGATGATGCTGCTGCTGATTATGATAGTGATGATAATGATGCTACTGCTGCTGATGCTGATGATGATACTGCTGATTATGATAATGATGCTACTGCTGCTGATGATGATGATGCTGCTGCTGCTGATGATGATACTACTGCTGATTATGATAATGATGCTACTGCTGCTAATGATGCTACTGCTAATGATGCTACTGCTGCTGATGATGATGATGCTATTGCTAATGATGCTACTGCTGCTGATTCTGATGATGATACTACTGCTGATTATGATGGTGATGATAATGACGCTACTGCTGCTGATGATGATGATGATGATGCTACTGCTGATTATGATGGTGATGATAATGATGCTACTGCTGATGATGCTACTGCTGCTGATGATGATGCTACTGCTGATGATGATGATGATGCTACTGCTGCTGATGATGGTGACGATGATGATGATGATAATAATAATAATAATAACAATTACGACAATGATGATGATGATACTGACACATTCAAACGACCTCCTCCACGTTCACGTTCATTTTTTTTGTCTTTTTCTAAAATTTTTCTCTCCCGCCACGAATTCAAAAGAATTTTACAAATGAAATTATAATAATATTAATATTGATA
>NW_002988055.1:0-1236 GCF_000006295.1 Pediculus humanus corporis | reverse complement strand
TTATAATATTTCCGAAGAATGTGGGCCGTCCCACATAGTGCGATTTCCTGGATGGTTCTCTTTAGTCTCATAATCTCTTTAAATTTCCTTTATTGAATGTGGCATGGCTCCCAATGCTCCCACGATGACCGGGAATCGTTTCAGTTTTTGTTCCCCACATCCTGGTTATTTCAATTTCCAAATTTCTGTATTTCAGCCTTTTGTCTGCTTCTTTGGCTGTGGTGTTTTTTTCTGCCGGCACGGATACCTCAATTAACTTACACCATTTTTCCCCATTATGCCTGAGTATGATATCCGGTTTGTTAGCTGGCACAGTTCTATCAGTGTGGATTTGTTGATCATATAGAACTGTGCATGGGCCTACTGTCGTGACCGGGCTTGGAATGTGGTTGTACCACTCCTTGGGTAATCCATCCATTCCATATTCTCGGCATATATTCCAATGGAGATATTGACATATTTTATTGTGCCTTTCTAAGTATTCATGTTTTGCCAGTATCGGACAACCGGAAATTAAATGATCGATGGTTTCCGATTGTGATTGGCAAATTCGGCACTTGTCATCTTGGCGGACTTTGAGAATTACTTTTTCATAGTTATGGGTCCGCAATGCCTGATCTTGAGCCGCTGTAATAAACGCTTCTGTTTCTATTTTAAGTTTTCCACGTCGTATTATTATTATTATTATTATTATTATTATTATTATTATTATTAGTAAAACGAACTACGAAATATTGTATTTTTTATTTTGTAATTTTTTGTAAAAATGGTTTTGCTTTTTTTTTTTTTAATCGTAGTCACTATCGTTTTTTTTTTTTTTGCTTTTAATCGCATTATTTATATTTTAAATTATTAGTTTATTTAAATAGTTGATGGTATTTATTTTTTATTGCTTATTATGTTATTCGTAAAAAAAAAGAACATTCCAAGCATTCCACTGCGTAGATTGATTATTATTATTATTATTACAAAGAAGGTACGATTGATAAGAAAGAAAACAAAAAAATATTTACGTGTTCTATAAATATATATATATATATATATATATATATATATATATATATATATATATATATATCTTATAGACAATGTTTTTTTTTTATTTTTTGAGGGAACATTCCAGACAATTCTTAATGTGTTATTATTATTTGTTTATTAATATTTATTTTTTTATATCGAGTCTTTGTTATTATTACTCGCAACGACTTCCGGTTTTATCACATAACTGTCATTATT
>NW_002988056.1:0-1117 GCF_000006295.1 Pediculus humanus corporis | reverse complement strand
TTTATAACGGAGGGGTTTTGTTAACAAAAAAAAGGAAAAAGAAAAGAAAAGAAAAGAAAACAACACACAAAAGATGGGATAGACTCAAAGAAAATATTTGAATAAAGTTTTCTCTCTCTCTCTCTCTCTCTCTCTCTCCCTCTCTTTGTCTCTGCGGTTTTTGTTTTTTTTTCTTTTTCGAATTTTTTTTTTTATTTAACTTTTATTTTCTTTTTGATTTTCACCTGGATTTTTCTTTCTTTTTTTTTTTTACCCTAAAGTTTTCTTCTTTTTTTTTATTGCTTTCTCTCTCTCTGTCTCCCTCTCTCTCTCTCTCACTCTCTCACTCTCTCACACTCTCTGTCTCCCTCTCTCTCTCTCTCTCACTCTCTCACACTCTCTGTCTTCCTCTCTCTCTCTCTCTCACTCTCTCACACTCTCTGTCTGTCTTTCTCAATTTTTCAAAAAAAGTGAAAAAGTTGTGTAATGCGTGTTTTGATTGCGACATTTTTTTACTTACCTTCTTTTTTTTATACACGGTTACATATAAAGTCTTTTTTTCCCCCCTTATTATTTTACGTTTATATTTTAATTTTAAAAAAATATTTAAAAAGTTACAATTTTATTTCTGGGGAGCATGAGAGAGAGAGAGAGAGAGAAAGAGAGGGAGAGAGAGAGAGAGAGAGAATAGAAGAGGAAAATTTTTATTTCTATATGTTTTTTCGAAAAGTTTTTTTCGAATTCGAAAATAGAAAAAAAAAAATAACATCATAATATTTTTTTTATTTTTTATTTTTTCCCTATTCGTTAAATGAAAAAAAATCGTGGCAGTAGTGTGTACGTGTGTGTGTGTGCGTGTGCGTGCGCGTGCGTGCGTGCGTTCGTGGAAAAAAATTGTTTTAAATCTCGAAGGGATTATAAAAATAGACAAACAATCGGTTTTTTCCTTTTTTTTTCGCAAAAGAAGTATGGGTAGATGGTGGGGGCGTTTGTTTTATTTATTTATTTGTTTGTTGTTTGTTTGTTTGTTTGTTAGGATTCGAATCGAAATTTGTCATCGCGTTATTATTTAATTAAAAAAAAAATTTTTTTTTTTTTTTTTAACGTTAATTAATTTTTTTTTCCGTAGAATTTTATC
>NW_002988057.1:0-1036 GCF_000006295.1 Pediculus humanus corporis | reverse complement strand
AAAACAAATTTTAACCTAATTAATATAATAATAAAAAAAAAAAAATTTGTTTCCTCTTAAGGGGGAAGGTGTTGTGATCCCAACGAAATCTGATCACCAACGAGGGCATCTGTTTAATATTAACATGATTTATTTAATGTGAACATTTATTTGTTCTCTCAACGTTCTAAGATCACGTTTTTCCCATCAAGTTGGAATAATGAACAAGGATTATATTCATCCCTTAAGAAGGGGATGATTGATTAATTAGTTTCTTCAAGTGTAACAGATGCATCGATTGTTTTGGTCTTCATATAAATAGTGGGCCTCTGCACCACGTCTTTGTCTTTCGACATCCGTCCGTCAGTCAGAGTCTGCCTGGTTGTGTCTATCGCATAACGTTGGGGACAGTCAGTGCATCTTAGGTTGGATTCAAGAGCATCAGATTCTATTTCCGTTTACTATACTTAGTGTTTTTACTGATAAGTAGTGTAACAAGTAGATTATTTGGTTAATATAATACATCAGGTAGAATTTGTCTATTTATTATATTAAATATCCAAGCCAACTACGAGTATACTACAAATCAGCAAGACCGATTTCCTCGAAGAACGAGGTCCATAACAGAATTTAATTAATATGCAAATGACGAAAAAGCGAACGCCATGAAAGAAAGAAAGAAAAACGTGACATTAGTCGAGGGGGGTAGGGTGATGGGGGGAGGAGGAGGAAAACGAATGTTCTAGAAAACATTGACAAATTTATTCGATTAATGCGTTTAAACGAATTTCTTTATTTCATTATCGACTTGTTGTAAACGTCAGACGAACAAAAAAACTTTCGTTACGTTGCCTTCCACGACGAATTTCTCGCTGAAATTGTTACAATAATAATAATAATAATAGGGGGATGGGTAACGTGAATAATAATGAGATTGAAATTGCGATAAGATAAAAATTGGGTGAGGGGAAACGAATTGAGAGTAAGAAAAGGAGGGGAAGGGAGGAATTTGGTCAGAAAAAAGTGGAGTGAGGAAAAAAGTTGAGAGCGAGACAGG
>NW_002988058.1:0-1042 GCF_000006295.1 Pediculus humanus corporis | reverse complement strand
CGACACGTACAATACTGAAGTTGCTCAAAATCCTTAAATTGAATAAATTTCGTAAATCGAAATGCGTATAACAATGTATTGAATGTCCGTCTCTGCATGCTTTTCCCCCAAAATTGCGATGACACCTTCTGCTAGGTATTTCTCACATCTACAACTGCTTATAATTTTTTTCGGGGATGAATTCGAAAAAATTAATTTCCGTCAAGGGTGACGGGTGTTTTTAATAACTACCACAATAATTTTAAAATTTTTTACTGGTTATCCAAATTTAAAATAAATTTCATCAAATGTTTTGCACTCATTTATTAAGTTCATTAAAGAAAGTACCGAGTTTAAAAATTTAAATTGTACACAATTTTAAATATTACTACTTATTAATTAAGGGATGTAAAACTTATTGATTTTACTTTATGTGTTTAACTAAGATTTAGTATTATTACACAGGAATGCAACTTTATTATATTTTTCTCGCAAGTTCCTTTTTTGTTCCCCGCTTCGCGAATGTTTACTTTTATTTTATCCCATGTAAAAATAGTATTATTAATATGCAATTAGAAATTCCTTTATTTTCTTTTATTTTTATTTTTCTATCGAATGTCGTACGTACCTACGTAAACGAGAATATCACCTATATTCCTTAGGGACTTTTGCATTCATTAGAAAATTGAATGATTTGTTAAAAATACAGTCGTTTCAAATATTTTTTTGGCGTTTAATATTGACCTACGGAAAAAAAAAAAAAAACAGATTTTGGAAGAAAAAAAAATTATTATCAACTACCTCTTAAAAAAGGTTACGTAAAACGCGAATGATAAGTTTTTAACGAAATTCAAGAAAATGGTTACCGTACTACATATATAAAAGACACGAAAAAAGTGAAAATTTTTTTTTTTTTGAATTCGTTTTGAATTCGTATTGAACGAACGCGTTTTTTCTCAATGGAAAAATGTTTACATAAAGTTTAACTTTTTTTTGTATCTGCGATAAAATCAAAACACAATAATTTGGAGACGATACTCAGAATAAACTCTACGAAATATTC
>NW_002988059.1:0-1317 GCF_000006295.1 Pediculus humanus corporis | reverse complement strand
AAAAAAAAAAAAAAAAAAAAAAATTCGACACCTTTTGAATTTATTTAACAAAAATATTTTCGAGTCGCGTGAAATGTTTAATAATATGACGTCACAAAATTTTATTTACTCTTATAATTAAATTAATTTAAAAATTATCTATGATAATAATAATAATGATATAGAATATCAATATTAGATGGAAAATGAAACCTTCGAGTATCTTTCAATATGCATACGTAAATTTTTTATTAACGAAAAAAAATAAATATATTTAAATTTGATTTTGCTTTTTTTTTCTTCAAAAAGGTTTTAGAAAACCTTAAACAAAAAAAGGAAAAGGAAAGAAATAATAATAATAATAATAATGATTTTACGTGGAAATACACGATGAAAATTGTTTTAGGGTAAAAACAAGATTTTCACGTACGCATACGCGCATATGAGATTAAACCTTTTTTTTTGAGGGGAAGAAAAATCGACTCTTTACCTTTCATCCCCTTCCCTCCCCCCACCTTCCAACAGCAACTACTTATCCTAGAAACGACAAAATACACACACATACATGCATTTTTATCAACGGGTTTTTATGTAAAAAATCTAAATCCTGTCGTGATAATCACGTCAAAAAAAAAAAATTGTGGAAAATTCAAAGAAAATTTATCGCTATTGTTTTTTTATAAAATGAAAAGGAATTGTTATAACGGAAATGATGATGATAATGATGATTTTGTTTAATTTCAGATGGGTTTTTGGAGATTTTTTATGTAAAATGAATCAATTTATACACGGATTAAGTTGCACGGCATCGATAATTATATTAATTGTAATATCGATAGAAAGATATCTTGCAATAATTCATCCAATTAGATGCAAACAAATCCTAACGAGAAATAGGTTAAAGGTAAGTCACAAATGCCCAATTTATTATTATTATTATTATTATTAATTTTTACGAAAATGTCGGATTTCGTTTTTTTCGAATAATTATTATCAATAGCGTTTAAATAAATTAAATTAATGATGATGATGATGATGATGATGATGATGATGAAAACCGGAATTTTTTTTTTTTTAACGTTTTTTCAAGTTTTCCAGGGTAGAATTTTCTTTTGTTTATTGTTTAGATAAAAAGCAATAAATAACCGGTTGTATACATTTTTTTTTTAAAATTATACTTTCGACGCGAGTTTTAAGTGTGGTAAATTATAACCGGAAAAGGTTTTAAAAAAAAAAAAATGAAGGGAAAATTAATTTATTTGTGTCGGATGAGCGTCGTTCATATATTCCGCGCGTCCCCCCCCCAAAAAAAAAAATTTTCCGGACAAAAAAAAAAAA
>NW_002988060.1:0-1237 GCF_000006295.1 Pediculus humanus corporis | reverse complement strand
TATCATCGTGATAACAAAAGCGTGCGAATGAAATCGAAACGTAAGGGAAGGGAAAGAGGGAGTATAATTTCCCCCCCCCTCCCCTCGTTCGTTTCCAGGAATAAAAACAAAATAAAAATAAAAATAAAATAAAATACGTAAAAATTTATAAAGTTTTTCTTTTTTTTCTTTTGTTTTGTAATTAGTAATTTTTGTAAGAATAATTTTCGCATTACAATACGAAATCGTGCATTTACTATTATTATTATTATTACTGTTATTATTATTATTATCATTATTATTACTTTCTAGGTTTTAAAAAAAAATTGAACGTTTGTAATATTCATTTAACGTCACGAAACAAACCACCACCTCGTCAAATTTTTCACATTTTCTCACACTCGATGATGATGATAATGATAATAAATTTTTTTCTTTTGATAATAATAATAATATTATCAATTACACGTGTTTGAACGAGATTTTTCCCCGAATTTTTTTTTTTTTCGAATATAATAAACATCGATAAAAGTAAATTTTTCTTAATTCCTGGAAAAATTTTAAAGGAAAAAAAATAAATAAATAAATTTATTTACTTAATAAAACCCGCGAAAAATCGATTCGCATGATAATCACGTGACTGATTTAAAATAAAAAAAAAATTATTTTTTTTTCTTTTGGTGTTCAAATCGGTGGAAAAACTGGGGAATATGGTAAAAAAAATAATAAAAAAAATTATTATTTTTTTTTTTTTATCCTCCAGTTCAAACGTAAGCAATTATTAATAATAATAATAATAATAATAATAATAATAATAATAATAATAATAATAATAATAATATACGATTTTAACGAATGATGATGATGATGATGATGATGATAATATTTTTTTTTTTTAAAGAGATTTAAATTTTTTTTTTTCATTAAAGAAAAGGTAAAAAAAAAAAATTTTTTTTTTTTTTTTTAAGGAGATTTTGGTTATTGTGGCTACAAAACAAAACGTAATCGGATTTATAAGGAAAATGTAAATTGAAGATTATCAGAAAACATTTTAAAAAAAAAAAAATTTAATAATAATTTCTTTTTTTTTTTAGCCATCCGAACGTAAAAAGTAAATATTTCTCCGCGCCCCCACCCCCCATTTCTCATTCCCCCCAGGCTCCCCTTTCGTCTTTGAAACGTTAAAGTAGTATATTTTTTTCTGTCGAGTCGAAGACGAAAAGAAAAAAAAAAAAAACGCTGTTGCAAGCGCATTCGT
>NW_002988061.1:0-1067 GCF_000006295.1 Pediculus humanus corporis | reverse complement strand
AGAGAGAGAGAGAGACAAAGAGAGAGAGAGAGACACAGAGAGAGAGAGAGAAAAGGTTAAATTTTCACCCGATATCGAATATTACTTACGGACACCTGTTGCATCCTGTCACTAACTGAACAAAAACACGGGAGGAGGGAGGGAGAGGGGGAAACAAAACAAACAAACAAACAAACAAACAAACGAAACATCGACAAAAAAAACTCGTTTTCGTGTGTGTGCGTGCGTGCGTGTGTAAATTTCGATTTGCGCATTTTATTTATTCTATTTTTCGATAAGTTTTTTTTTTTTTTTTTTACGTGTTTTAGCCGGAGAGAAAAATTAAAAGAGAGAGAGAGAGAGACAGAGAGAAATAGAGAAAGAGAAACATAGAGAGAGAGAGAGAGACAAATTTACGGTCAATAATAATTCAATGATTAACAAACACATGCACACCTTCGGATATTTTCTCTCTCTTTCTCTCTGTCTCTCTCTCTCTCTCTTGTAATTTTTCCTCTTTACATAAAAAAATTTTTTTTTTTCTTTTAATTATTCAAAGTCTATAATTAAAAAATTTATTTTAAAAATTTTACGATTTTTTTTGCTTTTTTTCTTAACCGGCAAGGTGAAAAATTTTCCGCCATTTTGAAATTTGTCACGCGTTTAACGTACACTTTATATATAGATATTTATTCGTTCGTCTCTTTCTGCGCAAACACACGAATACGTCACAAATTAAAATATTTAAAAAAAAAAAAAAAAAAAAAACAATTTCAACGAGAATCTTCTAGAAAAGAAAAAAGAGAGAAAGAGAGAGAAGAGAGAGAGAGAGAGAGAGAGAGAGAGAGAGAAATTTTAAACGTCAACTCGCGAATTATGCCTTAATTCAAAAATGATTATTTATGCGTACCTGCGTGTGAATACACCTACTATCAACTCATGATTGATTTACACCTGACAAACAATTACTTCATAACATTCTCATTTCTTTTTTTACCGTGAAAATTAACAGCAACAAATTACACACCATTTAAGAGAGAAAGAGAGAGAGAGAGAGAGAGAGACAAAGAGAGAGAAAGAGAGAGAGA
>NW_002988062.1:0-1126 GCF_000006295.1 Pediculus humanus corporis | reverse complement strand
ATAAAAATGTTGGAACGAAGAAGGAGCAGGAGTAGGAGTAGAAAACGTGAAGCTGATAGCGATGGTTCAGATTCTGATAACGACCAATTAACTTCCAGCAGAACTGAATCATCAATAATCAATTAGATACTTCAAGGTTAAAACAAAGTAAGTAAATTTCACGATCACGTGATTTTTTGATGATAAAAAAAGAAATTGAAATTTTTTTCAGGTTATCTTTATCACGGACCTCATTCGAGTACATCTTCGGACAAATCACTAATGTCAGAAGTTAAATCTCTTCCGAAAAGAGGACGCAATAGGTAACTTTTTATTAATAATGATAATTAACACATTGTAAAGGGAGAAAAAAAAATGTTTCGGTTTTTACCCTCCTACCATATCCTTTTATTGTGCAAACTGTAAGAAGTCACAACCGGTGGATAAATTCCAGCAAAACCTCTCTTCGCTCACTGATACTTCCTCCAATTTCAACCGCCGAAACGAGTTTCAACGGCCTTCCTCCAAACTCTCTCATGCATCCGCCGGACAGGCACGATATCAGAGAAACAGAATGCGACATAGACACTATGAAAAAAGTCAAAATGGGACTGAGATCATCGCTTTGGTCTCGCCCTTCAGGCCTTACTAAGCCTACGACGGATTATTCCATTGCCGTTTAAAACGCGGTTGTTCTCTTTTTTTTCGTCACCGGAAACGGAAATAATTGACAGGAAAAGAGAAAGAATATTTTTAAAAAAATTAAAAATTTTATAAAAAATATTTTTAATCGTTTAAGAGTTATTGCAAAAATTTTTACAATTTTTTTCTTTTTTTTTTATAAAATAAAGTACCGTACTTGTAAGTTTTACATAAAAAGATAGGTCAACGTAAAAAAAAAATATTTCTTATTTTTTCTTTTTATAAAATGAACTTGCGTACGCATACGTTTTACATAAAAATTAGTCAACGTAAAAAAAAAATATTTCTTATTTTTTCTTTTTATAAAATGAGCTTGCGTACGCATACGTTTTACATAAAAATTGGTCAACGTAAAAAAAAATTTTTCTTTTTTTTTCTTTTTATAAAATGAGCTTGCGTACGCATACGTTTTACATAAAAATAATTGGTCAACGTAAAAAAAAAT
>NW_002988063.1:0-1029 GCF_000006295.1 Pediculus humanus corporis | reverse complement strand
ATAGATATAACCGTTCGTCAACTAAGCTATTCAGGCACCAGGTTTTCCGTAATGATTTTGAGAATTTTTAATAAATCGATCAACGCAGTGGTTGCATTTGGTTTCCAAGTAGTTCCCAACACCCTAAATGGATCGTTTTCTTCTGTTCATTTTAGTTGTAAAGCAACATGCGCTTATCAACGATAATTCTTATCGTTTGATTCTATGTCGTTTTTAGTCCTGTTATGGCGTTTCGTCGTCTTCGACTAATCCATAAAAGTAGGCCTACTATTTTCAATCGAAAACGACCCTGAGATAAAAGAAGTTAGTCGCGGTGTCGTCACGTCATTAAATTTTCCACGCCTCTCACTTAAATATTATTATTATTATTGAAATGTTAAAAAATGATAAATGATGATAATAATAATAATAATAATAATTTAAGCTCTTCGAATATGAAAAAAATGTGGCAGTTTTTTTCTTTCATAATTTTCAATAACTGTCGACCGTGTAATTTCCTTTCGATAACTTTATTTTTCAGTTATGAAAAAACATAATTTTTGTTTTTACTTACTTTTCTTGAATAAATTTTAAGAAAGAGAGAGAGAGAGAGAGAGAGAGAGGGAAAGGAAAACGAAAATCGTAATATGAAATATTGCAAAAGTTTTAAATCTTTTTTCTTTTTTTTTTTTTGCAATAAATAAATAACTTTCGTAAATTTACTTTCCCACTATTAATTATACGCAAAAAAAAAACAAAAAAAAATTAAAGGTTCGAGAATTTACCGTGGCGTAAAAGAAATTTTTTTTCAAAATTTTCTCCCTCCACGCGATATTATAAAATTTGAAATTTTTTTGCTGTTGTTGTAACGAAACTTTTATTCTCTTACGCACGAGCATCCCCCACGCGTATTTTTTTTTTTAGAATCCTTGGTATCTGTTTCAGACATTTTTTTTTAAAACGAATTTCAATTAATTAATTACGAATACGTAATCGTCGGTTGATTATTTTTCTTAGATTATCCCCCTTTTTAGAAAAACTCCACTCTGT
>NW_002988064.1:0-1024 GCF_000006295.1 Pediculus humanus corporis | reverse complement strand
TTGCAAAGAAATAATTAAGGTATTTATTTTCGAATCGCGAACCGTAACATTTTTTTTTTTTTTGTGAGCGAAAAGAAAAGAAAAGAAAAAAAACCACAACGAATCGGTTGTGTAAGTTTTTTTTTTTTTTTTAAATTCATTTGTCTTGAAAATGATTGACTGATTGACTGAATGATTGAATGAATTTTTTTTCCTTTTCGAAACTTGATTTGTGATTGGCTACTACCCCGAATACCTGATTTTTTTTTTTTTTTTTTTTTTTTTATTCGTTTCCGCCACGTTCGATTGTTTTTTATTCACTACTGATTTCTTAATAATTATATATATTTTATATACCCGATTGTTTCCTTTGTTTGTTTGTTTTTTCGTTTGTTTGTTTGTTTTATCTTAAAAAAAAAAAAGAGAAAAAAAAATTAAAGGAAATTTTTAATTGATTACGTGTATCCGACCGAAATAAAAAAATTAAAATCAATTCAATTGTTTTCCAGTTTTCCTTTTCTTTTTTTTTTCCTATGGAAATTGCAACGTTCGATTAATTACGGATAATAATAATAATAATAATAATAATAATAAGCCAACGGCCATAGCGTGCTGGTCACACCGGTTCCCGTACGATCACCGAAGTTAAGCAGCATCGGGCGTGGTGCAAACTTGGATGGGTGACCGTCTGAGAACGCCACGTGCTGTTGGCTTAAAAGAGCAAAAAAAAAATGAGAACAAGACAAAGTAAGAACCAAAAAACAAAATCTTGTTCTACTGTCGACCTGAGGCAGCTCGACGAGAACGTGAATTTCACTGCTTCTGACCCTGGCCACTCCAAAGATGTTAGTCACCGGAGCCCAGTTCAGGAGACAAATCGTTCCCATCGAATAAAGATGGACTCAGGAAGACCTTCAAGAATTGATGTGGTGCTATCTTATAATAAGTGGCACCACCGAAATTCGAGTATTTGTCCCTAAGGAATCGGGTAGAAACCTCGGATAAATACTTAAAAACTCCGACAAGTAGCCTTGTCGTGTTTAAT
>NW_002988065.1:0-1065 GCF_000006295.1 Pediculus humanus corporis | reverse complement strand
AAACCCTATCATCATCATCATCATTATTATAAGTCGTGTTTCGTCATCGACACTCACGTTTTTTTTTTTTTAAATAAAAAAAATTTAATCGCATTTTTATCAAAAAAAAAAAATTAACACTTTGAAGTTTTTTTGAATCGTAATTAATTATATTTTACGTAAGCGAAAAAAAATTTTTTTTTGGGGGGGGGGAGCGGACGGAAAAAAATAAAGGAATAACTAAGGCCACAACAACGACAACAGCAAAAGAAAATATACATAAAAGAAAAAAAAAAAAAAACTCGAGTCGTGAAAAAAAAAAAAAAAGAAAAGAAAAGGAAAGGAAAGGAAAAACGTGGTAAAAACTAGAGCAAAAAAAAAAAAAGCATAAAAAGAAAAACGTGATGAGAATGTTTAAGGCGTTGGAGAAAACATTGATTGGAGTTAAAAAACTTTTCTTTTTTTATTATTTCCTACTCCTGTCTCTCCTACTCTCCTGTTCCCTCCCCCATTCCCCGCCCTCTTCTCTCCTCCTCCCTTCACATTCCCACAAAACTATTTCTCGATTACAAAATTGTTTCGGGTTAATTTATTTTATTTTTTTTTGTTTGTTTCCTCATAACCGAATCAATGAACGATAGCAAAACGAAAAAAATTAATGATAATCATAAAAAATAGGAGGTGAGACAAAAAAAACTTTAAATTAAATTTTAAATATAAAAAAAAAAACAAAAAATGGAAGACGTTCAAAAAAATAATTTTTTTTCTACTTATTTATTTCTTAATATTATTAACCTTAGCAAAAAAATTATTATTATTACATTTTATTTATTAATTGCTACGATTAAAAAATAGCAAAAAGTTTTTTTTTTTGCTCTTTGAATTTTAATAGGATTGAATTCGACATTTTTCATTCATTCATTTCTTTTATTATTAAAATTATTTGTTAACTTTTTAATTTTGATTATGGGTTAATTTCGAATCCTTTTCATTTAAACCTTTTTTTTTTCCCCCCTACTACGTAACCTTTTGTGGTACGGGGTGGAGGGAGGAGGAGGGGGGCAAGAAAAAAGTTATAATTTTAAA
>NW_002988066.1:0-1079 GCF_000006295.1 Pediculus humanus corporis | reverse complement strand
ATAATAATAATTATCATTATATGTATTTTGTTTTAAGCCTACGAATGACGATTATCATATTGATGACGTCATTAAGAAAAAAAAACGTTTCTAAAATTATTATTATCTTTTTTTAATTATTAATTTTTTAATTTTGTGATCGATTGATTTATTGAATAAATTTTGCATTTTTTTAATAAAAAAAAAAAAGAAGAATTTTCAAGTAGGCGATTTGGTGGTGGTAGGAAGGGGGAGGGGAGGGGGTGTGTGTGAAAAAAATTCATTTTTCAATTCCCACTCGGTTACCTCCAAAAAAAAAAAAAAAAATCGAAAAACCAGAATTTACGGGATTTTTCTCATTTTGGCATAAGAAAATTTTTTTTTTTATTATCATCCTTGAATTTTTTTATTTGTCACTTTATTATTATTATTATTATTATTATTATTATTATTATTATTATTAATTTTATTAGGTATTTTATTCGTCAACCTGTCCTTCGATGATTATTTCATGGTATGTTCGATACCTACGTACGTTACGTATGAAATTATTTCCGTTTTTATTTTTCCATATCCGGCCGTTTATAATTCCTTTGTTTTCATGCAAATCGGGGGTTCGGGAGGAGCGGGTTGCTTTTTTAATGGTACTCGTCATGAATTTTCCATACTACAGATTGGGATTTTCCGGATTGGGGATATTCGTTAGACTTTTTCGTAAGTCCTCAGATCAGAGATCTACTAGAGTTTTAAGAAATTTTTAATTTCCTTCGGCTCAAAGTGGTCGGTTGCGTGTTTGCTCTTTGTGTTAATGTCGAAAGCGATGACTTTTTAAATACAACTGACCTCCCCCCCCAGTAAGTTGTTTGTTTTTCTCATATTCTGCCCTTTGGTTACTATAAAATTGGATTTGGTTGTTGTTTTATTTGTTAGACTATAACGGGTTGTCGTTACAGACCCGATATAAAACAATCATCTTTTCACTTTTCTATTTAGAACGTACTGCTTAGGGTATCACTGACCTTTTTTTTTTATAAAAAGGTTAAAAGGCGAGATTACTACGTCATAAAAGTAAAAAAAGTAACGATTTAAAATTAACCCGG
>NW_002988067.1:0-1049 GCF_000006295.1 Pediculus humanus corporis | reverse complement strand
GGAAACGTGGACAAAAAAAAAAAAAAACGGACACGCAGAAATTTGTCTTCCACGTCATCATTGCAAAACCTAATTTATATATTTTCGCACTCGCATATATATTTATACGCATTTCTTTTTTTTTCGACTTGACTTTAACCCCCTTCCCTCCTTTTCTCCTCCTTTCACTCCCCTTCGCCTCCTCTCCTCTTTCTCCGGGCTTTATTTTTTGTTATGTTGGTAAATGACTTCCTTTTTGGAATTTGTGAGATGTGATAATAAATTACTCTGGCCGTTAAGTCGGACGTTGCGACCTCGTTTTTTTTTTTTGAGGGGGGAGGGGGTCCGAAATGAAATTCTTTAAAATATGTCATGCGTTCTGTGAGTGGGGATGGGGGGGAAGAAAAAAGAAGATGAAAATATTTTATTCGGGGTAAAGAGAGAGAGAGAGAGAGAGAGGACATTAATGGAAAGAGAAAGAATAAGAGAGAGAGAGAGAGAGAGAGAGAACAATAGTGGAAAGAGAAAGAGTGTAAAGAGAGAGAGAGAGAGAATAATAGTGGAAGAAGAAAGAGAGAGAGAGATAGAGACTGGATTTTAATATTCGATGACGTAGATGACGACAAAGAAAGTATGAAAATTATTCAAATAATAATAATAATAATAATAATAATAATAATAATAATAATAATAATAATAAGGGCAAAACAAATCGTCCAAAATAAGGGCAAAACAAATCGTCCAAGAAAATAAAGAAAATGAGATAATGGAAGAAGGGCAACTTGCAACTTATAATAGCAAAGCCCAATCTCAGAAGAAATTAATAGGCAAATGGGAACAGAAAAAATTACATGGGCAATACCTAAAAAGAATAAATGCCGAAGATATTAATAAGAAGAGCACGCACAATTGGTTACGGCGTGGAAAACTTAAAATTGAAACAGAAGCGTTTATTACAGCGGCTCAAGATCAGGCATTGCGGACCCATAACTATGAGAAAGTAATTCTCAAAGTCCGCCAAGATGACAAGTGCCGAATTTGCCAATCTCAATCGGAAACCATCGATCATT
>NW_002988068.1:0-1078 GCF_000006295.1 Pediculus humanus corporis | reverse complement strand
AAAAAGATAACTTTTGCTCGTTGAGGATTAATCGTTGTTGTTGTTTGCTGTTGTTGCTGCCGTTATTGTTGCCCTTCCTTATAATTATTTTGTCTCATAAATAATTTTAATTTGTTTAATTTTTTTTTTTTTATTTTATTACACGATGAAAAATTTAAATTTTATTAATTTAATTTCAAAAAAAAAGAGGGAGGGGGAAAGGGAAAAAAAGGAAATAAAAAAAAAAATAATTGAAAAATAAAAGGGCAGTAACCTTTTTTTTTTTTTTATAACTTTCATTAAGTAAACCTTTTATAATGAAAAAAAAAAGGAAAAAAAAAAAGGAAAGAAATGGAATGAAAACAATTAATAATTTTTTTTTTTTAAATGTAGAAACAGAAAAGGTTTGTTTTTTTTTTTAATTTCCCTCGTTTCGGATAAAAAAAAAAATTTTTTTGTTTTGTTTCAGGGAGGTTTTTTTTTTTTTTCCGCAACGCGATTTATTTACCTTTCGTCACTTGTTATAATTGAATTAATAATTTTTTAAAGTTTGTTTTGATTTCGAACAAAATAATAATAATAATGATAATGATAATGATGATAAAAACAAAATAAAACATTCGAACGTTTAAAAAAAATTCACGGGCGCAGTAAGTAATACGTGGGTAGCACTGTAAGAATTTTCCAGGGGGATAACGAAAGTTTTCTCCTGGAAGTTTTGTTATTATTATTATTATTATTATTATTAAATGACTACGTAGTAAATAATTATTTTGACTCTCTCTTTCTCTCTTTTAACGCTTTTAAAAATTATAGACGTAGTGAAAGTGTCATAAATATATATTTTTAAATGGTTGAACGTTTTCGATAGGAAAACAAGAGAAACAAAAATGGGAGAAGCAGCAGAAGCAGAAGCAACAACAACAAACACAACAACAACAATAATCGAATCGAAATTATTTACTCCATTCACGAAAATTCACATAAATTTCATTATTTTCTTTTGTTTATCGATGCGAATCGTTAAAAAAAAAAAAAATTTTTTTTTCTTTTCTTTGCTCTTGAATCATTTGATAAATAGCAAAATTGTTGTTTGTGT
>NW_002988069.1:0-1268 GCF_000006295.1 Pediculus humanus corporis | reverse complement strand
AAATGCATTAAAAAAAGGAAAAAAAAAAAAAAGAAAAAGAAAAGAAAAGAAATGAAATGAAATAATAAAAAATGAAAAAAAAAAATAATTAAAAAGTTCTGAAATGAAAAAAATTTTTCAAAGTTGGTAGAGTTTAAAGAAATTTTTTTTTCACAAAAAAAATAAAATCGGTTGGGAAAAAGGGGGAGGAGAGGGAGGGGTTGGGGGAAATTCAAAGTAAACTTAGAAAAATAAATGAAGAAAAAAAAAAGGGAAAAAAATTGTAAAAATCATCATCGTGGGGGAGGAAAAGAAAAACCTTTGATGTGAATTGAACCGTAAAGAACATTAGCCGTAATGAAAAAAAAAAAAAAAACTTAAAACGCACGAGACAATAGTTTTCTTTTCTTTTTTCTCCTCCCTTGATTCCATCCTTGTTTTAAAAGAGAGAGAGAGAAAACTACCCGCTTCGAGCATACGGTGACGTTTATGCGTGAAAAAAAACAAACACACGACGCTTATTTACGAATTTATTAAATACAATAAAATTTGTTAATTTTAATTTAATAACTTTTTTATGCATGTAATAATAATAATAATAATAATAATAATAATAATAATAATAATAATAATAATAATAATAATAATAATAATAAGCCAACGGCCATAGCGTGCTGGTCACACCGGTTCCCGTACGATCACCGAAGTTAAGCAGCATCGGGCGTGGTGCAAACTTGGATGGGTGACCGTTTGAGAACGCCACGTGCTGTTGGCTTAAAAGAGCAAAAAAAAAAAAAAAAATGAGAACAAGACAAAGTAAGAACCAAAAAACAAATCTTGTTCTACTGTCGACCTGAGGCAGCTCGACGAGAACGTGAATTTCACTGCTTCTGACCCTGGCCACTCCAAAGATGTTAGTCACCGGAGCCCAGTTCAGGAGACAAATCGTTCCCATCGAAAAAGACGGACTCAGGAAGACCTTCAAGAATTGATGTGGTGCTATCTTATAATAAGTGGCACCACCGAAATTCGAGTATTTGTCCCTAAGGAATCGGGTAGAAACCTCGGATAAATACTTAAAAACTCCGACAAGTAGCCTTGTCGTGTTTAATGGTTGATAATAATAATAATAATAATACGCACGCACTCACGCAAAACAAAATTTAAAATTAAACGTTAAAAAGCGTTTTTCTTTTTTATAAAAATTTATTAAACGTTTTCGTCGGAATAAATAAATTTTTATTTATTTATACAAAAGGCAAAACGCGTAATAAGTTAAAGTTAATAAA
>NW_002988070.1:0-1221 GCF_000006295.1 Pediculus humanus corporis | reverse complement strand
TTCTCGTTTTCCACATTAATCGTAGCCGACGGAAAATAGAAAGAGAGAGGCAGAGAGAAAGAGAGACAGAGAAAGAATGAATTCGTTCGCTTTGGAAAACAAAATGAGAAAACTTTTTTTTTTCGGGTTAATAGTTTTCCAATTTTTTGTCCTTTTTCTTTTTTTAACACGGAAAGAATCATCATCATTATCATCATTCTAGTCGTGGCGAATGTTTCGTGGGGAAAAGTGGGGAGGGGAGGGGCGAGAAAATGAGGAAAAACACTACTACGAAAACGTTTTACGGTTATAAAACAAAAAAAAGAAAAAAAAATTTTTTTATTGGATAAACGTAAAAAACGGAGACCGACCGACTGACGAACGGACGAACGGACGGACTGACTGACGTCATCACGCACGTACACGCACACGCACACGGAGGAATAGAAAAAATCTCATCCGTCGACGTCTCTCAAAGGTTGAAACGAAAAAATTTTGCGGTTCGTTTTATTATTATTATTTTTCCACTCATTGTTTTTCTCTCTCTCTCTCTCTCTTTGTTTTCCTTTCCATCTCTCTGTCTCTTTCTCTCTCTCTCTCTTTCTTTTCCTTTCCATCTCTCTGTCTCTTTCTCTCTCTCTCTCTTTCTTTTCCTTTCCATCTCTCTGTCTCTTTCTCTCTCTCTCTCTTTCTTTTCCTTTCCATCTCTCTGTCTCTTTCTCTCTCTCTCTCTTTCTTTTCCTTTCCATCTCTCTGTCTCTTTCTCTCTCTCTCTCTTTCTTTTCCTTTCCATCTCTCTGTCTCTTTCTCTCTCTCTCTCTATTTTCTAATAAAGGAGAGGAAAATTATTTGTTTGATTTGTTTAACGTGGCAAAAAAAAACAATTTCGCGAAACAAATAATCCAAGTTTTTAATAATAATAAAAAAAAAAAGATTAAAACAAATAATGATGATGATAATGAGAAAAATTTGACGTGTAAATAGACAGACGATGGATAGAGAGAGAGAGAGAAATAGATATATGGATAAATAGACGAATTTTAATTAGCAGTTGTAGCAGATATTTTATTGACGCGATGTCGAAGATGGAAAAGGTAACGGATGTCAATCGTTTTGATTATTATTATTATTATTATTATTATTATTGTCATTCATAAAAGAAGTTTTTAGGTCAACTTTACGACGACGGATCTGGAGATTTCCAGTTACGTCATAATAGTAGTAATAATAATAATAATGATG
>NW_002988071.1:0-1112 GCF_000006295.1 Pediculus humanus corporis | reverse complement strand
AACGCAACTGATAACTTATTTATTTATTAAAATAAAATTTATTAAAATAATAAATAAATTTAAAAAATAAATAAATCAATAAAATTTTATTTCGTAAAAGAAACGTATTTATTTCAATTTTTTTTCTTTCTTTTTACGTAGAAAAAAATTTTTTTTTTTTTGGAAACGTCAACAAGGTGTTTGTAAACATACAAGAAGAAGTGAAATTTATCAACAAACAACAACAACAACCCGATCCGTTAGATATATATTAATATATTCAAATTGAAATGATCAGTTGATCATTGTATATATTTTTTGAGTACTTCAAAGTAAGAAGGATAAATTTTATCGAGTTTGAAGGGAGACAAAAAAAAAAAAGGAAAAAAAGTGGGGAAAAAAAAATGATGAAAAGAATTTTCACGGTTAAGCTGATTTTGCTTTTAGCATTAAACGGTAAGAAAAAAAAAAATTTTTTCTTTTTCTTCTGCTTGAAAATACATTAAAGGAAAAAAAAATATCAATTTTCAATTTAAATTACAAAGGAAAAAAAAAAGAAAAAAAGGTTTAATTGTTTTTTGTAATTGTGAAGCATTTAGTTCTCCCAGTCCCCAGGGAAGTCAACACGGACAACCGGCTGCTGGATCTATGAGCACTCCAGTCCCTGGAACAGTTGGAAGTGGCGTCAGAAGAGGAAAATGGCGTGAATGGAGACGAGGAGATCCGACACTTTTAAATAATTTGTGGAAAAGCAAAACTCCATTAGGTGGGCGACCGTGAAATAGTAATAATAATAATAATAATAAAAACTCATTACGTATATTTTTCTTTTACTATTGCTCCCCGACTTGACGCAATGTATAAAAAAAAAAAAAAAAAAAAAAAAAAACAATTTGTTTCATTTCTCAAACATAAACTTTTTTTTATTTTTATTAACTTTATAAATTATTAAAACGTTAAAAATGCACGAAAAAAGAAAATTCATTTTTTCCTTTTTCTTTTTCTTTTCCACGTTTAATGTTTTCAAACTAAAAAATTAAACATTCAAAACATAAAAAAAAAAAAAAAGGGAAACGGCAAACATATATAATTCATCCATTTCACGCTTTCTATCTTCATCTAAAAAATTATGT
>NW_002988072.1:0-1170 GCF_000006295.1 Pediculus humanus corporis | reverse complement strand
TTTCCGGATATCTTACGCTCAAATGATTTCAAACAATAAACTAATAAATAAATTATTGAACTTGCAAAATCAAAGTCACGAGAAATGGTTGTTGGTTGTTGTTGTCGTTGTTGTTGTTGTTGTTGCCGCCGTTGTTCACCAACGTTGTTACTTAAAACGTTGAATATCAAAACATATTTTATAAATGTGTGTAAAAACGTTTATGCCCGAACGAGTTAAAGATTTTCTTTATTTTATTTTATTTATTATTAAAAATTAATTTTTTTTCTCCCCTCCTCTCCCCTTCCCGACGATTGCGCTACCATTTTGTTTTTTTTTTAAATCCGCAAAAAAAATAAATAAATAATTTTTATGATTATGAAAGTATAATAAAATAGTTTTATTTATTCAAAAAAAAAATTCGTTCTCGCTTTTAATTTATTATTCTTTCCAAAAAAAAAATTTTGGCGGGAATTTTATTTATTTATTTTTTTAAAAATTTTAAATGAATTCGTTTTAAAATTTCTTTGTTAATTGTTAATTTAAAGAAAACAATTTTTTTTTCAAAAGATGTGGGTGTTTGTTAAAAATTTCCAAGCAGAATAATTATTTCACAAAAAAAAAAAAACTAAAACGATTGACGTTTGTTATTATTATTATTATTATTGTTTTGTTAAATAAGGTCATTTTTCGGTTAGAATTGAATATAATACCCAATTTTTTTTGTTTTCGCGTATTATTGACGCAAAATTTTTATTAATGATAATGATGATGATGATGATGATGATGATGATGATGATGTTTATGATGTTGATGATGATAATAATAATAATAATAATAATGAAAATGACGCATTATTTTGTATTAATGCATTCCTCGTTGATTTCACAAATTTAAATTTTGTTTCTTAAGAAGTCATTAAAGGAAAGAAAAAAAGAAAAATTTTAAACTGGGAAAAGTTTGCGAATCGTTAAATATTAAAATCGTCATCATCATCATCATCATTATCATTATTATTATCATTAACATTAAGATTGATTTTATTACATTGTAATTGCTTGAAAATTTTTTAAAAAATTGTTAATGAAAAAATTTTTTTTATTAACGTATATACACGTATATGTAAATGGATAAAATGAAAAGAATAGTAATAATAATAATAATAATAATAATAATAATAATAATAATATT
>NW_002988073.1:0-1267 GCF_000006295.1 Pediculus humanus corporis | reverse complement strand
TTTTCCCTCCATTATTTTATTAAAATTTTCGTTAATAAACAAACAAACGATTCGATCCCTCTTCCATTTTATTTATTATTTATTTATTTATTTATTTATTTTTAACTTATTAAAACCTTAGTTATCAAAATCCTTTTAAACTGTCAAAAAATTCCAAGAGAAGAATATATATTATTTAAATATAATTTTTTATTTATTTTAAACACGTAATAATAATAATGATGATAATTTTTATCGTTTATATTAAAAAAGAAAAAAAAATTTTTTAGAAGTGGAAGAGAAACGAACGAGGGAGGAGGGAAGGGGGGAAATTTTTTTTGTTTATATTAAACGACAAACCCCCCTAAAAAAAAAAAAAAAAAAAAAAGTAAACCGACAACCTGTCATTAACATAATTTTTTTTTTTTTTTTGTTTTGTTTTGCATTAAATTGAAGTCGATTAAGTCACGAATGTGAAATTTTTTATAAAATTATTTATGCGGGGGTCCCCCCGAAATGCCGGGAGTGGTGGGGTACTCCTATAATCCCAACTACTTGGAGGGAAGGTGTAGAGGATGTTTTAACGACGGGAATTCTGGATTTTCCGCGTTGATTAGGCGTCGTTCGCTAGGGATAAATCTTCAACTTGGATGTCTTGGGCAAGTCAGGTAGAGTCTGAAAAGGGGGAAAAAATCGGCTCAAAAATCACCGAGTTGGGAGTCGTGAGTTCAAAACCTGGGAGTGGGAGTTCGATTTCAGTTCCCCCAAACAAGAACAGACCTAAAATAAGGGGATAAGTGACCTAGAACCCTTTCGAGGCATTGGGAATGCGTCGAACCTTGTTCGAGGGCGTGAAACTGGGTACTTGATCCAATTAGGAAAAGCGCGAAGCTGCGATGTGAAAGTATTAATCGGATTCGCGATTCCCCCAGATTGTCTCTGGAAACTCGCAGGCTTTGCGGAAGAGGCAGGAACGATGGTAACAGATCGGGATTGTCTCTAGAAGGGTAAAAATAGGAAGTACCGAGATCTTTCTCAAGTAGGACTCCCACTTTCGCGAGTATGGACCTGATAATTCTGACTCAGGAGGGAATTGAGGCTGAAACGCGAGCGTCCCTCTCTCCAGGAAACAGAACACGGTGAAACACGTCCAAGAGTTTTAGTTGGGTATCGGCTAAGTCTCCCCACACTTTCCCTGCCACCGGGTTAGAAGATCCCCCGAGACAAAAATATTTTAATTCTTTTTTTTTAAGGGTTTAATTACAATTAAGGCTATTTAATCGTCATT
>NW_002988074.1:0-1102 GCF_000006295.1 Pediculus humanus corporis | reverse complement strand
TGTCTTTTCTATATTCTCATAAATTAAAAATAAATAAATAAATAAATATTCAAAAGGCTAGCTGTAAGAAGAGTATGGAGAAAAATAAAAAATATTAAAGACGAGCGGGATGTTTAAATTTAAACATTGCACAGACATGATTGCAGACCGAATAATCATCATCATCATCATCATCATGATGATGAGAAAACAAGTGATTGATAAAGGAGGGGAGGGGGAGACCACCCAAGATATTAAATGTCTAACGTAACGAAACGGAATATGATGAAGTGATTAACTAAAAACTATTAGTTAGAACACAACCAAACAATCATCAAAAGTTTGTTTTCTTCTTTTCATTACATCGTACCTGAACGTACGTCACGTTGCTCTGGAAAACACGCACACGCGTGTTGCACCTTAAAAATTGACCTTATGATAAGAGAAAGAGAGAAACGTGTTTATTTTTAGAACTATTGCAAATATAACCATTAATTAGTACTGATATAAAATTACAAACAAACTATATTAATGATATTAAAAAAAAAAAGTCTGACTGACCACTTTAATAATAATAATAATAGTTTTTTTTTTGCGCGCCAAAAAGAGCAAAGGTAAAGATAAAAAAAAAATATATATATATATATATATATATACTAATGCCCTTGAAAAGATTCTCATAATTTTAAACAAACAACAACAACAACAACAACAACAATAGCGAAAACGAAAAAAGAACAAAATAGTATTTCTCGAAACATCGTTATTATTATTATTATTATTATTATTATTATTATTATTATTATTATTATTATTATTATTATTATTATTATTATTATTATTATTATTATTGATATTTTTCCAAAGTTGGTGCAAAAATAAAAAAAAAATTTTATTTGTCGAATGCAATCAAGCCAAGGAGAGAAAGAGAGAGAGAGAGAGAAACGGGGAAAAAATACTCGTTTGGAAAGGAGTAAAAAAAAAAAAAAAGAGTTTACAATAATAATAATGATAATAATGATAATAATGATATTTTGCGTCACGCCCAAATCAAATGCTCTCAACTTGTTGTGGCATTTTTTAATTATTACATAACACACACACACACACACACACGATGGCG
>NW_002988075.1:0-1034 GCF_000006295.1 Pediculus humanus corporis | reverse complement strand
AGAGAGAGAGAGAAAGAGAGAGAAAATTAATTCGTGATGCGATTTTTTTTTTTTTTCGAATATTTTCATAACGGTACCTCCGCCATTTTTTTTTTTTTTTTTTTGGAATTCCAAATCGTGATGGCTTTTTCCAGTTTATGTAGATTTAATAATTTTTTTTTTATCGAATCTTTATTCGAGTTATCGTATCGTTTTAACATCATCATCATCATCAATGTTTTTCCTTGTATCCGTTCCGTATCCTTTCATCGCCATTTTTATTTTTTCTTCGTGGAAGCAGACACAAGCGCGCCCGCGCGCGTTTTCTTTTTTTACAAATGATCGGTCGGTCACCTTCTTTTTTTTTTTTGCTTCTAATTTCATTCACGTGACTCCTCGAAAATTAATTATAGGAATTTAAATTTTTTTTTTTAAATTGTTTCAAGGATCTAGCGACACGACAAATTTTCACAATTTTTATTTTTAAATATGATTTTTTAAATATGATTATTTGATTCATTCGATGTATCGATCGATCAATCAATCAATCAATCAAAAAATAATTTGTTTGTTTGTTTTGATAGTACACGTCAAGGGGCGTGTGACGGCTACCGTTTGTTCGTTCGATTTCCCTTGCGGTGACATTTAAATTTTTCCACGAGAATTTTCTTTTCCAAACGTCGGCCATCTTTTTTTTTTCTTTTTTCAAACGTCGGCCATCTTTCTTTTTTTTTTTTGGAGAGTGCAAACTCGAATGTTTGTTTCAATCCCAACTTTCCACGTATTCATAATTTTTACGTATAAATAATCATTCCTGAAATCTTTCACGTGATTGTTCAGTTTTCCTTTACGTAGGTACGTACGCGAAACAAACAATACGCGACAAACAAACAAACAAACAAACAAAAACACTTTTTTTTTTTTGTTTTTACTTTCTCGTTGATTAAATATCATTTCAATATCGTTTTCATTTTCGTTTTCCATTTTTTATTCCATTCACTCTCTTTAAGATCAATTACGTCATTACGACGACGTCATCATATTTTTTCTTTCTT
>NW_002988076.1:0-1013 GCF_000006295.1 Pediculus humanus corporis | reverse complement strand
CGCGCACACACGCACACACACGAAGACGTTTATCGACATCGATTAACAATTTTTTTCACTTTTCTCTTTCGGTTTGTTTGTTTGTTTGTTTGTTCGTATAGCGTGAATAATAAAATTTCGATTGTTTCATTTACATTCTAATTATTTTTTAAAAAACAAGTTAATATTAATATTATTATTATTTAACCGTATAAAAAAAAAGAAAAAGAAAATTAAAAAAAAAAAAAAAACAAACATCAAGGGAAAAGAAAAACCAACCAACCGAACAACCAGCCACCAGCCGCCCCCAATCCCTTGAAAGGATTAAATGAAGGATTTTCCTTTCATTGTGAGAAAAGTTAAATATTCGAATTGTTTACTTTTTTTTTTTTTTTTGTTTAAAATGTATTTTTAAAAAAACCGCATGCATTTGTTGTTTTTCTTTGATCTTAGACTAAACCGCAACGTTTATATAAAAGAAAACAAGTCAAAAAAAAAAAAAACTATTAAAAGCTTTAAGTTAATTTTTTTTTCCCTCTCTCTCTCTCTTTCTCTTTCTTCAATTTCTCCCTCCCTTTCACGTTACAAATATTGGTTTAAAATAATAAAAATTTGATTATAATAATAATACTAACGCTACGATTCTTAAGGGATGATTTTTCAAATTGTTTAATTAAAAAATAAAACGCGAAATAAAATATATTATTATTCTTTATTTATTTATTTATTTTCCTTTTTCGATATCTTTTTACTAAAAACGTATCAAATACTATTTGAAAAAATAAAAAACGAAAAATTAATTTAAAGAAGAAGAAAAAAAGGAAAAGAAAGGGGGGAAAAGGGAAAAAGGGAAAAATATTGTAAAATAAATCCTCAACTTCTTTTTTTAAACCCTTAAGGCAACAGTTAAATAAAAAAAAAATTATTTATTTTTTCCATTATTATTAATATTATTATTATTACGATTGTGATTAATAAATAAAACTCGGCGGCGGATTGATGATGATAATGATAATAAACTAATAATAAAATAA
>NW_002988077.1:0-1011 GCF_000006295.1 Pediculus humanus corporis | reverse complement strand
TTGTATAGGATTTGAACCTCCATTAGGAGACTATAAAGTGCCATATTGAACATTTCTGGGGCATGGTCCGTTTCCAAAATAGGATGGTCGAGAATTATAAGAGTTAGTTCTTCTAGAACTTTTGAATCTAAGTACAGGCGAAGAAGTTGTAGTTGTTGTGGTGGTGGTTGTAGTAGATGTTGTATTAATTGCGTTTTCATCCGGTAGTGTTCCTTCCTCTGAATCTGGTACCCAACCATCATCTTCTTCTTCTTCTTCATATACAGGAGTATATGGTTGATAGTTAATAGAATTTTGAACATTACCACCTGAAGAATGTCTGGATCCAGTTGCTGGAGTAGTTGTTGTAGATGTTGCATTAATTGCGTTTTCATCTGGTAGTGTTCCTTCCTCAGAATCTGGCACCCAACCATCATCTTCTTCTACTTCTTCTTCATAATAACGGGGATATTGTTGATAGTTAGTAGGATTATAAGCTCTAGTTTCTTCCCCTTCCTCTTCATTTTCCTCCCCGTATTCTTCTAGCTCGTATTTCTTGGTTGTAGTAGTCACAGGGGCTGCAGTAGTACATCTATAAGGACATCCGCATCTGCCTCCGCCTCCACCTCCGCATCCGCACCCGCATCTGCCTCCGCCTCCACCTCCGCATCCGCATCCGCACCCGCATCTGCCTCCGTTTCTTCTATCTGATTTATATAAATAAAATTACAGATTTAATTCAATTTTTTTTCGGCAACATAAATAATTAATTAAAACTTACTAATGTAATTGACAAGCCATTCCCAAAAATTGCTCCCTGAACTATGTACATTATGCACATAACCATTACTGACATTCGCCAAAAAAAAAAAATGGGTAAAGAAAAATTCACATTTAAAAATCACGTAAGACGAATAATTCCACATTTTCCAAAAAAAAAAAAATTAATTTTTTACTTGTAAAACCACAGTTGATGCAATAAACAATAATTGTAAAAGTAACATTTTCTTTTTTTTTTACTTTTTTAAATAC
>NW_002988079.1:0-1015 GCF_000006295.1 Pediculus humanus corporis | reverse complement strand
TATATATATATATATGTATACCACCGCCGAACATCATAAGTAAGGTACTCTCTCACATCAAAGAGAAAATAATAATAATAATAATAATGATGATGATGATGATAATAATAATAAAACTAATTACGGTTCTTTTTTTTTTTTTCAAAAACCGCGCGCCCTTGGATTCTCTCACGATTTTTTTTTTTTTTCCATAACAACTTGACGGACTTTCAATTATTATTATATACATGACACCAAGTTAATGTGTTCTCCTCTTTGTCTTTTATCATTAATAATAATAATAATAATAATGATAATAATAATAATAATGAAATTAATTTTCATTTTTTTATAACATTAAAATCGATACACGAGTCGCGCAATGATTGATTTTTATTATTATTATTAATTCATTTAAAACGATCGAAATAGTAATAATTATTATTATTATTATTTTATGAGCATACCAGAGGTATGTAATTATCAAAAATAATAATAATATAAAAAGGTCAAATATTATTTTAAAAAGAAAAGAAAACGTCAAAAGTTAGCCATATTTTGTGTGTGTGTGTGTGTGTGTGTGTTGCCACCACGATATTGTTCTTTTTATTACCTAATTAAAAGTTATTAAAGATTATTATTATTATTATTATTAATAAATGCACTAAGTTATAACAACTTTAAAAAAAAAAGGTTAAAAAGGTTAAATCGTACCGAAATTTTGTCGTTTTTTTCTGACCGTTTAAAAAATCACATAATTTTTTTTTTTTTTTTAGCCTTTTGTGAAAGGTACAACAACATCAACGACAACAATTACCGTTCGGTCACAGTTAATAAACGATAATGATAATAGACAAAAAAAGAATAATAATAATAATAGAAAGAAGAAGGGGGAAAATGAAAAAAGAAAATCGTTAAATCGATATTCGAGTATCTCACGATGTCACTCTCGGTATAAAAATTCAATCAATTATATTGACCCGTTATGAAAATATGGTGGTCGATTTTAAATTTATTATAAAAATAATTATGAATA
>NW_002988080.1:0-1060 GCF_000006295.1 Pediculus humanus corporis | reverse complement strand
TTAAACAAACGAACGAACGAACAAACGAAGAAACAAACAAAACAGCATGCGGTAATAAAACTATTATTTCTTTTTTTACAATTTTCTAGTTTTTTTTAAACGCCATTTTATTAGCGTCCATTTTTTTTTATTCCCTCGTTTGTTGGGTCGAAAAAATTTATTTAAAAAAAATATATTATTATTATTATTATCATTGTTTGTAGCGTTAAACAAACACGGCGTAAAAGTATAAAAAACAAACGATATAGATGAAAAAAAAAAACAGAAAAAAAAAATTTACGGGTGAAAAGTTTGTTGCAATAATTTTATTTTTTGTTTTTTTTTTATTAAAAATTCTCTCTCTCTTTCTCTTCCTCTCTCTTCTTTCTCTTTCTCTCATTCTCTCATTCTCTCTCTCTTTTTCTCTCTCCTGTTAATTTTCTCGCAAAGTAGTTTAAATATTTATTTTTTTCGTAAAAAAAAAAAAACTTTACTCAAAAAAAATTTTTTTCTTTTTTTTAATTCGACTCCAGAAAACAAAAAAAAATCGATTAATTAACTGGAAACTCTGGATTCAAATCCAGGATTCTGGAATTATTTTCCGTAGTAATTAAGTCCTTTCGTAATTAAAAATTTTCACTTCCCAATAATAATAATAATAACTAAAATTAATTTTTACATGTTTACACGTCATTATTTTAGTTCCATCGATTTAATTTTTTCATTTTTATTAATAATAATAATAATAATAGTAACAATAATAATAATAATAATAATAATAATAATCATTGAACTTAAAAACGACGAAATTTTAATCAGGGAAAAAGAAAAAAAAACAGAAGTAAAAATAATTTTTTTTTGGTTCTCCTCTTAGTTTCTTTTTTCCGCCATTTTGAAAGTAAAAAACCGTCGGTTGAAGCCGCAAACGTTTGTTTGACAAAATAAAAAAAGTAAAGTAAAGATTGTTTTACGGACGATTTGACAAGAAATAAAAAAAAAAAAAAAAAAAAAAGAAAACAATCGATATCACTTAAACGTTTGTGTATTGAATGAAGTTGTCCCCGAAAAAAAAAAAAAAAAA
>NW_002988081.1:0-1220 GCF_000006295.1 Pediculus humanus corporis | reverse complement strand
ACAGTTCGACCGACAATTGTTAAAATTTTCACGCAGGAAACACAACAAACACAACAACAACAACAACAACAATAACAATTTTAAAAATTGAAAAAAAAAAAAAAAATGAGATACGATTCTTTTTGGAACGTCTTCTTTTTTTTTTTTTGATGACTTTCAACTTTGGAAATTAATAATAATAATAATAATAATAATAATGATAATGATAAAATTTTAACGTCTACCAACAACATCAAAAAATTTCTGGTTTTAAAATTTTCCATATTTAAAATACAATCGATCCTTTTAAGGTAAATCCAATAAAATAAAAATAAAAAAAATTCGAAATTTTTATTCTATAAATATAAATAAAAAAATCCTTATCTTTCTCTCTTTCTTTCTTTCTCCCCCCCTCCCCCCCTCTCTCTCTCTATCTCTCTTCCTCTCTCTCATTCTCCAAAATTTCACATAAATTTTTAAGTAAAAAAAAAAAAAAAAAAAAATAATAATAATAAAATAATTCACGTATAATAATTACTCATTTTCTTGTGAGTAAAAAAGTAACAAACAAACCCTAAACAATTATAATAATAATAATAATAATAATAATAATGATAATGATAATAATGATAAGAAAATGTTATTCCAGAGACCGTTACCCTTCGTCATTACCTAAAATTAAAAACTTTTAAATGCAAAGGCCCAATTAAAAATTTTTGCGGAAAATAAAACGACGACGACGACGACTGGAATAAAGTTTTTTTTTAATTAAAACCCACGAAAAAAAAATTATTATTATTATTATTATTATTATTATTATTATTATTATTATTTAAAGAAAAACTAATTCCTTCGCCCCGTTTAAATTATCTCAATCATAATCCGTACTAATAATAATAATAATAATAATAATGGGTCTAGTAGTACTTTCTAAAAAACAAACAAAGAAAAATAACTGAGGAACAACCGCAGTCGCAAAGTGGGTCGATCGGAGTCAACAGTACAAAATTCTACCTACTACCGCTTAATCACAACAACGACAACCAAAACAACCAAAACAACAACAACAACAACAATCTTTCTTTCTTATTTTTTATATAATAATGATAATAAAAAATTCCGTCAAAGATTCAAGACCGGTTGGTCAGTCAGTCAGTCAGTCAGTCAGTCATCAATCAATCGTATTTTTAAAAAATGTTTTTTTTTTTTTTTTCGACTCGTATGTGAAAATGTTTTTCTTT
>NW_002988082.1:0-1027 GCF_000006295.1 Pediculus humanus corporis | reverse complement strand
ACTTTTAAATAATAATAACATCCGAATAATAATAAAAAAAAAAAGGTATCAAAAACTACAGGAATCTTTCACCTCCTGAAAACGTTTTAAAAAATTATTCAATTAAAATTTTTTTTAAATACAAAAAGAAACTCGGACGCCATATTGAAAATCTTCTTATTTATATTCGTTACACATAATTAAAAACAAATTTTTTTTTTTTAAATCCGATCACGAATTGATTATCAATATAAAAAACAATTTAAAATATTATGGAAACATTATCATCATTATCAATTATCATTAATAATAATAATAATATCAATTTAGCAAAAATAAAATAATAATAATAAATAACAGTAAATTATATTTATTTTAATCTGTTGATTTACGTTAATCCAATTTTCGCATTAAAAAAAAAAAAAATTTTTCTTTTTCAACTTCCATAAATTATCCCATAAACGAAACATTAATAATAATAATAATAATAATAATAATAATAATAATAATAATAATAATAATAATAATAATAATAATAATAATAATAATAATAATAATAATAATAATAAACAAGTTATCGATAATCAATTAACTTTTCGATGGTTGAGAAAAAATATTTTAAAATGTTTGATTTTTATTATTATTATTATAATTATTAACATAATTCAAATATTATTAATTTTATCTTTATTAAGCGATTAATTTTTTTTTTTCTGTTCTACGAAAGAGGAAAAAAATAAAAAACAAAATGGTGGCACGTATCTGTAATAATTTAAAAAAAAAAAAACCTTTTTTATTAATACTTGGATATTATTATTATTATTTATAATTATTATTACTTTTTAATATGTAATTTAAACCCTTAAACACATAAAATTAAATTATTATTATTATTATTAGGTAGGTTTTTGGGAAAAAAAAAAAACTCGAACCCGTATAACTGTAAATTAATAACGATGATGATGATGATGATGATTTTTTACCTTTTAATCTTTTTTTTTTTTTCACGGTTTATTAAAAATTTTACCCAAAAGTGTTAATTTTTTTT
>NW_002988083.1:0-1122 GCF_000006295.1 Pediculus humanus corporis | reverse complement strand
AGTTACAATTCTTTTAAAATAAAAAGAATTTTTTTTTAATATAATAATACAATTAAATTTTTGAGGGGCTTTACTACCATTTCAAAGTAATTGAATTTTCAAAAACCCTGAATATCATTATTATTATTATTATTATTATGTTGTTATTCTTGAAACAAGAATATTATTATTATTACTGAACAACAAAATAAAATAAATTTCTCTTTTTATTTTATTATTATTATTATTATTATTACATTTATATAAACAATTTCTTTTTTTTATTTATACGCCTTGTTAAAATTTATATATATGCGTATTGTACGCGATATGATAATAATAATGATAATAATGATGATGATGATAATTTCGTAAGTTTGCGTTGAAAAGAAAAAAAAAGATGGAAAATAATTTTTTTTTAACCGACAATTTTTTTTTTTAAATTTATTTACTCTATGAAAAAGAAATAAATTTGTTGTTGTTTTTTTTCTCACAACAAACACTTAATCAAAATAAAATATATAAAAAAAAACAAATTTATTTCGTTTTCATAGAGTAAATAAATTTAAAAAAAAAAGAAAAAAAATTATTTATATTTTTCCGTTCAAGTTAAACATAGCGATGAAATGAACGATTTTATTTTCGACGTGAAAAAAAAAAATGGCCACGAAAATTTTTTTTTTTTATAAGGTTGGCAATTGTGAATAATAATAATAATAATAATAATAATAATAATAATAATAATAATAATAATAATAATAATAATGAAATTAAAATAAATTTTCCAATGAATCTCGTCGTTAAAAAAATTTTATTTTTTTTTTTTCATCTTTTACTTCCTGTCTCTATCTCTCTCTCTCCCTCTCTCTCTACGTCGGTTTTTTTTTTTTACTTTTTTTTTCCCTATTCCCGCCAATTCTCATCAATTTCCCTGCGTTTTTGTTGTTGTTGTTACCAACCTTTGAAACACTATTTTTTTTTTTTTTTTTTTTTTTAAATTTATCGATTTATCATTTCAACCCTTTGCGCAATTTATTTTATTTTTTTAACAATTTGTCCTATTTTCTTTCCTTTTTTTTGGCCGATTTACAGTTTTTTTTTTCTTTTTTTTTATTGGAAAAACGTTTTTTTTTTTTTTTTTTT
>NW_002988084.1:0-1039 GCF_000006295.1 Pediculus humanus corporis | reverse complement strand
CAAAATAAATAAAATTCAACGAACAAAATCCTTTTTTATGCGATTCTCTCATCACCTTTATCCTCATCCTGTTCCAATCTTTGTCTCGCGTTCGTAAACACGGATTGAAGGACGATCGAATCTTCGTGTATGAGAGAAGCTTCTTCGTTGTGTATTTGAGCATTTTTACACATTTGAGTAAAATCCTTTTCCAAATCGTCAAAATCCGAATACTGAAACAACAACGACAAGAGTCAGAATGAAACTTTCCCCTCCACCTCCTCCCCCCAGCTTACTTTTCCATCTTCTATCCTGTTAAATATTTTCTTTATATCCAAAGGTTTTTTTATTATGTCGTAATAATCCGGTAATTTATTTTTAGAAGGTAATTTCATGAACGGTTCGCTGAGAATTCTTTCATCGCTAAAACAAAAAAACCAAAAGTTAAACACGAGAGAGAGAAAGAGAGAGAGGGAGAGGAAGAGAGGTCATTAGGTCAATGATTGATTACCTTTCTTTCCGCTTCTAATTTTTGCTGTTTCTCAAGTTTTTCAGTTGCTCTTGCTTCCCTCAAACCTTGACGTTTGGTTCACTTGTATGCTTTTACATTAACGGCAGTTTCTAACGTGATTCCCTCCTCCCCTTCCCCCCCCAGCTTACTTTTCCATCATCTATCCTGTTAAAAATTTTCTTTATATCCAAAGGTTTTTTTATTATGCCGTAATAATCCGGTAATTTATTACCGTCGATTTTCATTGCGATCCGAGCTGCTTTCCTACAAAGTTGAAGCAAAGCAAAATGTTAATTGTCACGAAATGTCACGTGATAAAAATTCTAACAGCTAATAATGCCAATTATACCTGTTTTCTCTTTCTTGAAGAATTGTGAGAGGATCTAATCCCGTGGGTTTAGGTATTGCAGTCACTCGATTTTCTTTGACCGGGTGTGGGTACGGCCGTCGTTGTTCCAGGTCGCACGGAGGTCGCGGGAGGAAGAGATCCGTGTTGAGGTTAAACAATACCTCCAGGTCCTAAAATATTAAAATTACCGGATTTCTTAT
>NW_002988085.1:0-1356 GCF_000006295.1 Pediculus humanus corporis | reverse complement strand
ACATATATTTTTCTTCTGCTTCGAACATTTTTTTTTTTTTTTAACCGCAAATGTTTGCTTGCTTGCAATCGAATAATTGTGCCACACACACACACACACACACACACACACACACACATATCTACGTGATAACCGATACAGAGATAAGCTCACATAACCAGACGGAAATTGCATTATTACAACAATTATCGCAATCGACCTAATAACGATGCAAAAAAAAAAAATTCCCTCAGACGAAACAACAAAAAAAAAAAAAAAAGAACAACAACAACAACCAAGTCAACAAGTGAATGGGGGAAAAGAGAGAGAGAGAGAGAGAGAGAGAGAGAAAGAGAGAGAGATAAATGATGATACACTCTTGAATCTAATAAGAATAAAGAGCGAGAATAATAATAATAATAAAAAAATCCGGTACAACCAATTAATAATAAATTTACATAAGATTTATATTAATTTAAAAAAAACAAAACAATGAGAATCTTTCGTCGATTTCGTCGTACGTATCTTTATTATTATTATCATTATCATTATTATAATTAATTTTTTTTTTTTAAACAAATGAATAACAAATTAACGGGAAAAACAAGGTCGAAAGAAAAAAAAAGAAAAACAACTAGCGGGAAAAATGAAAAAAAAAAAAAAGAAAAAATCCGATTACACAAACCGGCAAACAGGTAAATACGAACCTGTTCAAGGCCGAAAACGATCGAAAGAGAGAGAGAGAAAAAAAGTACAATCGTGCGTGTGTGACGAACGAAAAGATGAAGAGAGAGAAAGAGAGAGAAAGAGAGTATAATCGTGCGTGTGTGACGAACGAAAAGATGAAGAGAGAGAGAGAGAGAAAAAAAGTTTACGTGTTTTAACTGGAAAGTTATTGCGTAAGAAAAACGAAAGAGGAAGAACAAAGAGGAAAGAAAGAAAGAAAGAAAGAAAGAAAACGAGGAAAATGTGTGTGTGAGAGAGAGAGAGAGAGAGAGAGAGAGAGAGAGAGAGAGAGAGAGAGAGACGGTACATTTAAATAAAATGAAAATGATGCTGGATATACACACATTTGAGAGTTCATCACATTAATAAACTTTTCCAAAAATTTTCAAACGGATCGATAATACGCGTTGTTGTGATTAAAAAAGCCCCCCAGCGTTTTTCTTTCTTTTTTTCCCATTTAAATTTTTACGCTGGAGATTATAAATAAATAAAAAAAAAATTTCTAGAAATTTCGAAATGACGGCCTCTCCTTCCTCCTCCCCCCGTGAAAATAAATAAAAGTATAAATACTGGAGAAATCAAAAAACGAATACTTTCCCCCCTAGTTCGGTACATATCTCTCTCTCTCTTAATTTTCCACTCGTTTTCCAA
>NW_002988086.1:0-1089 GCF_000006295.1 Pediculus humanus corporis | reverse complement strand
ATAAATGATAAAAATTTTTTTTTAAATAAATACATAAAATTAAACAAACAACGCACCGAAAAGAATTTAAATATATTCTTAAACTCATTTTGTGACGAAAAATAATTTTATTTATTTATTTATTTATTTAATAAATAAAATAATCACTTTTCAAATAAATTTCATTTTAGCAAAAAAAATAAAATAAAATAGTCATCATCAAGTAACATAAAATTTTAAACATCGATTTAAATAAATTAAATAATTAAATAATTTATTTTTCATTTTTAATTTTATTAATAAATAAATAAATAAAAACTATTTGATAATAAAATAAAATAAATAAATAAAAAAAAACGTTATAATATAAAAAATTTATAATATTTTTTAATAAATGACGCCTTTACTATAAAATGCTAAGTGGTTATTAATAATATTTTCTTATTCCACTGTGTCGTGGTACTAATAAATTAAAACTTCCCGCCATTTTAAAATATTTATTAATTATCCATTAATATTTTTTCTTTTTTTTTTTAAATATTTTTTGTGGGTTTCACAATAGATCAAATTTTAATTTTGGCGCGTTAAAACAAATAATAATAATAATAATAATAGAGATTAATAATAATAAATCAACTAAAAGTTAATATTTAAATTAAAATAATTAAAATAAAATTTTTAAAAAAAATTTAATTTTAAACGTTTTAAAAAGTAATCAATTAATGACGTCATCATCATGATAATAATAATATTTTTTAAAATAACTAATAATAATAATAATAATAAATTAAATATATAGTAAAATGAACTTTTGACTTTTAAGTTAGGAAGTTAAGTTAGGAAAATTAAATAAGTTGGGTACACACAACGTTCAAGTTCAATTCAAAATTTATTATTTATAATTAAAATTAAATTTAAATTTAATTAAATTTATTAAAAACATGTCCTTCTTCTTCTTCTCTTTATTTATTTCCTTTGATTTTTTTTTTTTTTTTTAGCCAAATGTGGAATAAAAATATTTAAATAAAAATAAATAAAAATAATAGTAAGGACGAATGTGAAAGTTTGAGTGTGAAAAAAAATAAAGTTTTTTTTTTTTTTTTTTTTTTT
>NW_002988088.1:0-1089 GCF_000006295.1 Pediculus humanus corporis | reverse complement strand
TGATGACGCCGGCGGCGGCGGGTGCGAATCCGCGTCGTGGGGCGGAGTCACTCATACGCATACTTCTTCTTCTTTCTTTCTTCTCGAGGGTCGGCGATCCCGGTCGACTCCTCTTCTGTCCACTTTTTCTTTCCTTACCCTTAATTAGAGAGGATGCGATCAAACAATCCTTCGCTTTAATATCCTTTTGCCCCTTTCAGGTGACGTGGTAAGTCTACATCCCCAGCCCCGATCGCATCCTCAGGAAACAGGCGCGTTTTCCCCCCAAGTCCACCACAGCGAGGGACCGGAGGACACTCCCGAAAGGGACTGCCGAACGTCCTGGGAGATGCGTTCTCATCTTCGAGGCGGAGACGGAACGGAGATTAGGGCGGATCTCCCCAAAAAGCGATCATGTTGAACGGCCAACGTTCTGACCTACCGGAGAGGGGAGACTGAAATGTAGGTTATACTCCCGCGAGCGTCTCCCCCCCCCTTTCCATAAAGGTCACGCTATTGCGACATGCCCAGGAGTTTTAGTGGGTAGGGGTCCCCGTTTAGGCTTTCTTCCGAATCCAAAACCGAGCCCCACACTCCCTCTTTAACAGGAGGGGTCGTGCGTAACTGCATTTCTCCTGGGTCAACAAAAAAAAAAAAAAAAAAAAAAGGTTAGGTTAGGTTAGTCGGGCTCCGGATCTCTTGCTCGATTACGTCGGGGGGGGATTCGTCCCGGCTTTGGTGCGTCGGCGTTCCCCTCGACGTTCGAAGTCTCACAGGCCTCGATCGTCGTGGGATCGCCATGCAGCGAGAGGTAAGAAGATTAATGATTCTGTTCTTTTCAGGTTCATGACATCGATATTCCTTCCAAAGCGTTTATAGGCGGGGACGTACGGGTGGAAGAGGCGGGCGGTTCGGCCGGGAGTGACGATCCCGTCCGAGTCGACCGGCCTCGGAAGCTCGCGTTCCCCGTAGTGGAGGCCGGAGCGACGTGACAGGTCGCGAACGTCTCCACAAGGGTGAGGGTGATGACGCCCGGCGGCGGCGGGTGCGAATCCGTCGTCGTGGGGCGGAATCACTCATATAAATGGGGGCCGGGAGTAGTGGCGTGCT
>NW_002988089.1:0-1147 GCF_000006295.1 Pediculus humanus corporis | reverse complement strand
TAAAAATAAACAAACAAACAAACAAACAAACAAACAAACTCGAAAGCAAACGTTTTTTTTTTTTTTTTTCAAACTCCAGGAAGTTAATTGACAGCAACTGTCATTAGCGATGATGATAATAATAATAATGTAAATGAAAATTACAGTTACAAAATTATTTTCTATTGCAGTCACGATCGTAATTATTATTACGATAACTTGCCAATATACTAACTACACTCTCTACTGTTATAATACGGCACTCTTTATCCCGATTACAAAAAAAATAATAATAATAATAAATTACACACGTATGAAAAATACGTAACGGTCAGATTATTATTACTTTCAAGTTATTACTTTCGTAATAAACGTACGTACAAACATATCTCGCGACAATAACGCAATACATCCGTCAGCGATAGGGAAGTAATAAGAGAAAGAAAGAGAAAGAGAGAGAGTGAGAGAGAGGGGAAAAACAAACAGCATTCGATCATCATTTTCTAAGAACCACACCTTAAGGAACCCCTCCGAAGTCGGGAAGGAAAAAAAAACCTTTTTTTATATTTACGTCAACACAATTCGAACGAGTTAAACCTCTTTAAATAAAAATAATGTTTTCCTTTCCTTTCCTTTCGTTCTTTCCTTCGTTTTGTGAAACGACGGAAATTAAATTCATTACGTCTCTCCCTCTCTCCCTCCCTCCCTCCCTCCCGCCGTGTAAAAAATTAAATACAACCTGTTAAATAGGTCAAACGAACGGATGAATACGAAGCAGAAAGTAAAAATAATATAATACATATAAAAGAAGACTACAGGAAGTGGAAACGAGATTCATAATGATTCGGTTTATAATTCGCAGGCTAGTAAATAATACGCACACGCACACACACACACACACACACACAATTTTGTAATTTTTCCTTCATTTTTACGAAATCATTTTATAATTACAAAAGAAATTCACGACTCGTTCAGGTGCGTAGGTGTGCGCGTGTGTCGTAAGTGTCCGAGTACGAACTGGAAAAGGTGAATAAGACCACCATACGTTCGCAAAAAATTTCCTACGAATGACATCATAAATCGAACGTATAGTTTCCAATTATCATTATCATCATCATTATTTTTTCCAGCAAACAAAATCTTTTTGCGTGTTCAATGGAAACGA
>NW_002988090.1:0-1052 GCF_000006295.1 Pediculus humanus corporis | reverse complement strand
TTTTTTGTCTTTTTTTTTTTCCTTTCGTGCGTGCAAATAACGTTTGACAAAAAAACGGAAAATAAGAGAGAGAGAGAGAGAGAGAATTTCGTGCAAAAATTAAAAACCGTCGGCCTTCAGGGGCCACGAAAAAAAAAAAAAAAATTTAAAGACCTTACGCAACGACATGACAAAAAATGTCATAAACGTTTATTCGACGATGGGCTCACACGATTTACAAACGAAAAGACTTTGAACCTCCCCCTCCCCCCTCCTCCCGAGGACAAATTCAACATTAACAATAACAAATACAATTATTACTCTCATCGTTATCGTCGAAGTAAAAAAAAAAAAAAAAAAATTACACGTGGGAATATTATTATTGTCCGTCATCGCTAATTCCACGACAAACACGGAAATGCAAGAGAGAGAGAGAGAGAGAGAGAGAGAGAGAGAGAAGGGGGGGGGCAACGTTTCGATCGGACTCGATTGAAATAATTAAATGTTCAGATTGAGAAAACGTCAAATTGCGCGTAAGAGGTCACACAAAGGTCAAAAAACCAAATTTCCACGCGAGTAAAAAAAAAAAAAAGATGGCGACGACAAAAACAAAACGAAAATTTCCACCGCGCAAACAATCGAATATTTATTCCGTTACGATTGTTTTTCCAAACAAAAATAATAATAATAATAAAAACCTCATCGACAAACGTATAATACGATTCGATTCGAAATTCTAAAAACCACAAAAAAAAGAAAAAATTCATACGTGCGATTACGAAGCTTATTTTTTTTTTTTCTTTCTGGTCATTACGGAGAAAACAACAAACAACAAACAAACAACAAACGAGATAAAAATCGGATGATAATAATAATAATAATGAAAAAATTTTTACGTTTTCACTCGTTTTCATTCATCAAAACAAATATAAAATATCGAGATCACTTAAATAAATAAATAAATAAATAAAAACATCAACAAGTAAATATTGCCTGGAGAAAATCATAAAAAAATTCAATATAACGGAATTCCAGCGTTCTCCAGTCAGTCGAGAAAAAATTAAAAAAAAAAT
>NW_002988091.1:0-1214 GCF_000006295.1 Pediculus humanus corporis | reverse complement strand
ATAATAATCAGTCTTTCTATTTAAAAAAAAAAAAAAGCGCGCGTTTAATATATAAAATAAAATTTTTCAAAAATAAAAATTTTTTTTTTCCTTCCTTTGATTATAATTATTGGCACGATTAATAAATCAAGTAAAAATTCGAAACGAAACAGGAATGATAATAATACTGATGATAATAATAATAAATATCGGGAAGTAATTCGTTTTTATCATCATTATCATCATCATCATTATTATTATTTCTACAATAATCGATTTTTATACGTAAGAATGAGAGAGAAAAAAAAAACACGATCAAAATACCAAAAATTGGATTTTAAAATCTCCTTAGACAAACCTTTTCCGTTTAATAATAATAATAATAATAAAGCCAACGGCCATAGCGTGCTGGTCACACCGGTTCCCGTACGATCACCGAAGTTAAGCAGCATCGGGCGTGGTGCAAACTTGGATGGGTGACCGTTTGAGAACGCCACGTGCTGTTGGCTTAAAAGAGCAAAAAAAAAAAAAAAATGAGAACAAGACAAAGTAAGCACCAAAAAACAAATCTTGTTCTACTGTCGACCTGAGGCAGCTCGACGAGAACGTGAATTTCACTGCTTCTGACCCTGGCCACTCCAAAGATGTTAGTCACCGGAGCCCAGTTCAGGAGACAAATCGTTCCCATCGAATAAAGATGGACTCAGGAAGACCTTCAAGAATTGATGTGGTGCTATCTTATAATAAGTGGCACCACCGAAATTCGAGTATTTGTCCCTAAGGAATCGGGTAGAAACCTCGGACAAATACTTAAAAACTCCGACAAGTAGCCTTGTCGTGTTTAATGGTGGATAATAATAATAATAATAATGAAAAATATTTCATTTTGTACTGAGAAAAATGTACGACGGTCCTAACAACGAATTCGATTCTAATAAAATAAATAAAATAATTAAAAATAATAATAATAATAATAATAATAATGATGATAATAATAATAAATAAATAAATGTACAAACTATCAATTTATTAATCCTTTCGACGGCAAAAAAAACCGAATTCGAAAATTAATTAAAAATGTTTTGTGACATTTTTTTTTTTTTCTTATTTTTCAGGGAGGGGGGGGAGTAAATGAAGGACGTAATAATATCTTGTGTATGTGCGCGTGCGCGCGCACGAAAACAAAGGGAAAAAAAATATTTAAAAATAAATAAAAAAAAAAAATAAAATCTTAC
>NW_002988092.1:0-1128 GCF_000006295.1 Pediculus humanus corporis | reverse complement strand
AAAAAAAAAAAAAAAAAAAGAGAGAGAGAGAGAGAGAGTAAGACTAGACGATGGTCTACATTTTTCTTACTACCACCATCATCATCATCATCATCATCATCACGTTTTGTCTTTTTTTTTTTTTGTTTTCGATATGAATAATTTCAAACGTGTGGTGTAAATGTAACGTTTAACCCCGATTCGAAAAGTTATGAAGTAACGTAATTGATAAAAAAAAAAAAAAATATTATTATTATTATCAGATATTCCATTTCGAAAGAAATCGGAACGACACACCCCGCCCCGCTCCTCACTTTCAAATTATATATATATATATATATATATATATATATATATATATATATATATATATATATATAAAACGAAACAAAACAATTGTTGTTATCATTATCATTATTATTATTATTATTATTATTAAAATTATAAATCATGAAGATCCTCTTCTTAACCTAGTTTTATTTATTTATTTTTTTTTTTCAAAAAAACGACCGAATTAAAACACAAATAAATAAATAAATAAATGAATGAGAATGTTGTTACACCGAAGTGAACAAATTGTTTTTCACCCCCTCCCCCACCCCACCCCCGGACCGAATATCGACCCCCTCCGGAAAAATAATAAAATCAAACGAAATGAAATATAATTTTTTTTCATGTTCTCTCTCTCTCTTTTCGAATCCGACCCGTAATTATATTTACAAAAGCGTGAAATTGATTAATGATAATAATAATAATAAATTTAATAATTCCCGTCGTCGTCTCACTCACTCACTCACTCACTCTCTCTCTCTCTGTCTGACTCTCGTTGAAACCGAACAAGTTTAAACTCGTAAACGAATAACGTAGAAAAAAAAAGGAAACCAAAAAGATTTTCTTTCCGTTTTTCAATCCTGTGGAAAAGAGAGAGAGAGCGAGAGAGAACGAGAGCGAAAGAGAGAAAGAGAGAGAGAGACAGAGAACGGAAATGAATATTTTACGAATTAATGCGCGAGCGCGGGGAGACTATTCGACGAAATCGTTTTATTTAAATTAAACGTATAAATATAACTTAATTTCGAACGTTTTTATTTGGGGGGGGGCGAGGGGATATCGAAACTTTTTCGTTTTGAAAGCAGTATTAAACGTCGT
>NW_002988093.1:0-1001 GCF_000006295.1 Pediculus humanus corporis | reverse complement strand
TCTCCCTTATTTTAACTCATTATCCGCTTTTTGTTCGAAACAAACGAACAAACAAACAAACAAACAAAAAAAAAAGGAAATCTGGAATTTTCCATTGATGATGACGACGATGACGTTGATGACGACATAAAAACAACAAAAAAGAAAAAAGAAAAAAAAAAAAAAAGGATTTGAATAATCCGGCATCAATATTTTTCCAACAAACCTTTTTTTTCTCTCTCTCTCTCCATCTCTCTCCCCTCTCTCTCTTTCTCTTTTCAACATTCAATCGGACTTATCGTTTTGCGCGTCAAAACGTTAAAAAATTCTAGGCCGCGAATTTTAATTATTTTCGATTAAAATTTTCTTTTGTCCATTGAGAGCAACAATGAAGTGGGATATGATTGAAAGACGGGAAGGGAGGAGGGGAAAGATTTTCAGGGGAAAAAAATGATGACGTAAAAAATAAAACACCGGAAGAATTTTGGAAACGAACGAAAAAATTTTTTTTTTTTAGCGTTTGACGAAGTTTCATCAGTTTAAAATAATTTTTTTTCTTTTCTAACAACCGACACCGCCTTGCATCACCACCACCGCCGCCATTCTTCGCTTTCGCAAGTCCGTTTTATAAAATAAAATATAAAAAATATATATATATTGTTATATTCGGTTCGTTCTTTATTTTTGTAAGTAATGAACAAGCACTTAAAACTATCACTAACAAAACTAATATTAATAAACAAGAACTTATTACAGCTAGACTAAAAATCAAATGAACCAATGCAAAGCTGTGTAGCTTCCCTATATTACTTTTGTCTTTCGCCAGTCAACTGTTTCGAATGTTCGAGCAAACACTTGCAAATAAAATAAAAGAAATAGTCTTTAGAAGCTTCGCTTCTAAAGAAGAACAATTTGAGTTCGTCGCCAGTCTTTTGTTTATAAAAAGTTGAAAATGTGAATATTGAGTACGGGATCATAACACCTCCCCCCTTAAGACGGAAAACAATTATTGAAAAAGAATT
>NW_002988094.1:0-1220 GCF_000006295.1 Pediculus humanus corporis | reverse complement strand
CATATTATAAAATGATAACATTTTGTTTTTTTTTCATGTAAAAATCGATTTGTAAAATCGTAATTTTGGAAAAATTTTACATAATCGAATAATAATAATAATAATAATTCGACTGAAATATAAATTATTAATATTATTATTATTATTATTAAGATGTATTCGATATAAATTATTAATTATTGAATTTTTATATTTAAATATTGATTTTATTAAGGGAAAGATATATATAAATAAATATTTTTTTTTTATATTATCAAGTTATCGTTTGTTGTTTGTTTTCATTTTATATATTAAAAAATTTTTTTTTTTTTTTTTGGGGGGGGGAGGAAGAAAAGAAAAAGATAAAAAAAAACAAATTTTCTATAATTTCTAATATTTTCGATTCTCTTTATTGTTTGTTTGCGTGCATTTAAAAAATTTGTTATCTGTGTGCACGTTTTTGTTTTTTTGTTTTTTTTTTTTTTCTGATAAAAAAAAAAAAATTTTCGTTTGTTTGTTTGTTCGTTTGTTGGTTGGTTTGTTATGCATGACTTTAAATTTTACTACGACTATTAAAATTGATTATTATTATTATTATTATTATTATTATTATTATTATTACTATTTTACTTTTGCTTTTATTTTAAATTTTAATAAAAAAAAATAATAATAATTTTTACGATTTCGAGAATAAAAAACAAACAAACAAAAAAGGTTACGATTTAAAAGGTAAAAAAAAAAATTTTTATTGTTTCCTTTTTTTTATTTATGTAAATAAATCCATAGATTTTTATTAATTAATAAATAAATTTTGATTACGTCATTAATAAAAAAAAGGAAAACAAACAAAAAAAAACCAGATGATTTAAATAAATAATTAATATTAATAACAAATGAACAAATTACTATTAATAGTAAGTTTTTTTTAATATTATTATTATTATTATGAGCAGCACTTAACGATAATAATAATAATAATGATTATTTATTTTTAACGAGTTTTTATATAAAATTGCGGTTGTTGTTTTTATATTTTCGATTATAATCCGATCACATAAAAAAAAAAATAAATTTTTCTATATCAAACGTGATAAAAGAATAAAATTTCTGATTAGTGTCGTAAACAAAAAAAAACAATAATATTAAATTGATTTTATTTATTTATTTTTGTTATTAAACTTTAATAATAATAATGATAAAATTATGTATATGTGTGTATTCGGATTTAGTTATTAATTAAT
>NW_002988095.1:0-1005 GCF_000006295.1 Pediculus humanus corporis | reverse complement strand
TTTCTATGTACCTATATAAAATCTGTATTTTCAGAACTTATGTCAATTTGTTCGAATTTCATGTCTCATAATTTTATTCTTTTATCTTTACTCTTTATGTAACATTGTTCACTAACGAGTATTGCCTAGGAAAGGTTCTACTACTTGCAGCTATAAAGCTTAAAATGATGTTCCTGATAAGAAGCCAATGTGAAGAGATACAACAGTCTACCATACAGAAGACATAGCACCTACTACTACTCAAGGAGTCTCAACCTGGACGGAACCATTCAGAACCCGACATAGGAAACTGTCAAATCCGAACAAGAGGAGAAAACAAATTCTTTTTTTCAAAATAATTGTTTTCCGTCTTAAGGGGGGAGGTGTTATGATCCCGTACTCAATATTCACATTTTCAAATTTTTATAAACAAAAGACTGGCGACGAACTCGAATTGTTCTTCTTTAGAAGCGAAGCTTCTAAAGACTCCTTCTTTTATTTTATTTGCAAGTGTTTGCTAGTTCCCATTGTTGCTCGTTCGAAACAGTTGACTGACGAAAGACCAAAGTAATATAGGCAAGCTACACAGCTTGGCGTTGGTTCATTTGATTTTTAGTCTAGCTGTAATAAGTTCTTGTTTATTAATATTAGTTTTGTGATAGTTTTAAGTGCTTGTTCATTACTTACAAAAATAAAGAACGAACCGAATATAACAATATATACGCGCGTTTATTTTCCCTTCCTTCCTTCCCCTCTCTCCTACCATTTTTTTTTTTTTTTTTTTTTAGTTTTTTCCTAATTTTGACATCTGCCTTCGATCCTTTTTTTTTTTTTAATATAAAATAAAAAAGAGTGAGAGAGAGAGAGAGAATCGACCGTTTTAAAAAATCCCATCGGAGTATTTTATTGGAAAGATAAAAAAAAAAAAAAAAAAAATTTTCCACAGCGGTTATTTAATTAAATCGGTTTTAATTAATTTTTTTTCTTTTTTTTTTTTTTTTTAATATATCAATCGGCTAAAAAAAA
>NW_002988096.1:0-1012 GCF_000006295.1 Pediculus humanus corporis | reverse complement strand
ATAAAAGTAATAAAAAAAAAAAAAAGGAAAAAACGAGAAGAAAAAAAAAGAAAGAAAGAAAGAGAGAAAGAGAGAAAGGTCTGCGGAGGAGAAATTAAATAAAAACGAACGATGATGGAAGAGGTAAGAAGAAATAAGAGAAAAAGAGAAGGAAGGATTTCACGTTACCAAGACAACGGCATTCATTGCTCTGACGTCACAAGCGTATCGTCACTTCCGCCGCATAGATAGAGAGAGAGAGAGAAAGAGCGCCATTTTTTTTCTTTTTTTCCTTTTTTTTTTTTTTTTTAATTCTCTCTCTGTCTCTCCCTCTCTCTCTCTCTCTTTTTTTTTTTTCCTCCTATTAACTTTCTGAAACTCGTGAAGTCATCGAGAGAACGGCAACGGATTCCCTTCATTCGGTTTCTAGTTTTTATTCATACGTTCCCGCGATCGTTTGTTCGTTGCGTTCGATTTTCGAAAATATGGCGAGTGAGAAAATTTTTTCGTTTTTTTTTTTTTCCTCGTTCATTTCGCGTAATTTTTTTTTTTTAAAATAAATTTTGATTATTTACGTACGATTGCGAGAATGAAAGAGAGAGAGTGTGTGTGTGTGTGTGAGTGCGTGTAAATTTTTTTTTTTTTTTGAAAATAATGACGAACGAGTGAAAAAAAAGTGTCGATTTTATTATTATTATTATTTTTCTTTGTGAACTTTCGACGAATAGGAGAGAAAAAAAGTCGTTCAAAGGCGTTCAAAAAAAGGAATTTTTGCCAACGGACTCTAATGCGTCAAAAGAATTTGGAACGAAGTAAAATGTGAGAAAATATGGTAATAATAATAATACTAATAATGGAGGTTATTTAATTTAATTTAATTTTTTTTTTTTTTGTATTTTTCGCCGTGGCAAAAGATGGGAAAAAATGTGTGTGGCGTCTTGTGTGTTTGTTTGTTTGGTTGTTTGTCGTTTGCAAATGTAATTTTTTTTTTTTTAAACAGTTTTTATTCAATTTGTGGATGATTTTTGGTAGT
>NW_002988097.1:0-1079 GCF_000006295.1 Pediculus humanus corporis | reverse complement strand
TATCATTATAAAAAATTATTATTCGTTATTTATTCGTTTTTATGGAAATTAATAAATTATAAATAAATAATAATAATAAAAAATGTTCTATACTATCATCGTCGTCGTCATAATCACAATCATCATCATCATCATTATTATTAAAAATTGATTACGTTTTCCATGAGTCACGTGTCATAATAATTTTCAATTTTTATTGTACTATTATTATTTTTATTATTAATAAAAAAATAATCATAAAGTAATAAAATTATTAATAATTTCAATGTAATATATAAAAATTTACTAAAAAAAAAAATTCATCATCATCATCATCCTCATCATCATTATTATTATTACTATTGTTATTATTATTATTATTAAAGATTACAACAGGTACATAAAAAATTTATTTATTTATTTGTGTATATAAATAAACGTGCATATATGTACAATTGTTTTAGTTGAAACAAGTGGGAGAAAAAAGAAAGAGTTGTAAATATCATTATTATGATGTTAAAATTGTTGTTATCAATTATTATTATTATTACTATTATTATTAGTTGTTTATTATTGTATGTTTATTATAATTATTATTTTCTTTTTGTTAAATATATATTCAAACATAATAAATTATTTTCAAAATTTGGATAAAATTATTATAATTCACAACGAATTTTTTGTTTTTTTTTTTTTTTCATATTTGATAACTTAATAAGTTAATTAATATTATTATTATTATTAATGTGAATCAACAAGATGGCGTTTAAACGAAGTCTATATTACAGTTGCAACTTTTTTTTTTCAATTTATTTCTATTATTATTAATATTAATTTATTTAATTTGTTATACATTTCATATTGATACTTATTTACTTATTTACTTATTTATATTATTACAAATTGTTATTGTTTAATTTATGGTGTAAAATTAATAAATTGAAAACCGATTATTAATAATGATAATAATGATAATAAAATTCTTATTATTTCATTAAGTTGATATTATTTTAATATATATATGGTTTATTATCTTAAAATGTTTTTTGAAAATAACTGTGATTTATATTTATATTTATATATATAAATATTATTCTAAT
>NW_002988098.1:0-1330 GCF_000006295.1 Pediculus humanus corporis | reverse complement strand
AGGTTCTTTTAGTATACATCATGTACTGTTATGTTTTACATATTTAATAATTTAATAGATGTAAAATTATTTATTATTAATTTTTTTAAAAATAAGTTTTCAAGTGCGGTATACAAACCGAAAAAGAACATGTCGTAGATATTGTAGCCTTTTTTCGGTTTGAATTTTTTTTTTTTTTAATTTCTTCGAATGTAATTTCACGGTGGAAACAAACGTTACCAGTCACACAAACAGTTTTAGTGTCATCGTTAACCGGTTATGGTTTTCTACCATAAGGAAATGCCTAAAAATAACGGAAAGTTTAGTGGTTGGTACATTCATGCTTTACAAACCGGGTTTAAGCAAATAATAATAATTACATATGTATGTATATAAAAATATTATGCTTACTTTATTTCTCTCTCTCCCTCTCTCTCTTTACTTATGTTTCTTTTTGTATACCTCTATCTCTTTAATTGTGTCTCTTTCTTTATCTCTTTCTCAGTCTCTCTCTTAATTTATGCCTTTTTCTGTATATCTCTGTCTCTTTAATTGTATCTGATTTGTGTACTTGTGTTTTTTTTCTGTATTCTCTTACTCTCTCTCATTCTTTACTTATGAATCTTTTTGTATATCTCTATCTCTTTAATTGTGTCTCTTTTTACCTCTCTCTCTCTCTTAATTTATGTCTCTGTATATCTCTGTCTTTGTAATTGTGTCTGTACCTGTGCCTTAGCTCTGTATGTCTCTCTCACTCTTATATTTCTTTCTGTATATTTCTTTTTCTTTACTAATATCTCTTTCTGTATCTCTCTCTCTCTCTCTCTCTGTATCTTTACTTATGTCTCTTTCTCCCTTTACTTATGTTTCTTACTGTGTATTTCTGTCTTTTTAATTGTGTCTCTTTCTGTACCTCTCTCTCTCTCTCTCTCTCACTTTACTTATGTTTCTCTTTGTATATTTCTTTTTCTGTTACTAATATCTCTTTCTGCATCTCTCTCTCTTTCTCATAATTGTTTATGTCTCTTTTTGCATCTCTGTTATTTGACTTATGTGTCCTTTTATTTCTCCCTATTAAGTATTGTGACAATACAACAAATCATTCGATAATTACTTTCAATAAAATACCCACACACTTTGTCGTCGTAGTCGTTTCGATGTCATCATCATTATTAATAAAAACATAATTAACATAAATGTTAAAGAATGGGTGTAGAACGAACATTAAAGAAAAACCAAAATAAATTTTGACTGGTCCTACCTGAAAATTAAGTAACAAGGATTTCTGGCTCTTTTAATCATTATCATTATTATTATTATTTAAATAATTAAATATTAATAATGTCAGTTG
>NW_002988099.1:0-1156 GCF_000006295.1 Pediculus humanus corporis | reverse complement strand
ATGATGGTTGTGTTTGTGACGATGACGATGGTGATTGTGGTTGTGATGATTGTGTTGGTAACGAGGACGACGATGATGATGATGGGAACAAAACGATCTCTTTGGAACAAATGACGTGTAAAACTTATGACGTCATTAAAGCAAAATTTTGTTTTTACGTTTTCCCATCTCATCGGATACAGTCGCCCCGGAAAGGTAAAGACGGTAAATTTTTTAAAAATATTTCCCGATAGAAAATTCTAGAAAGACGGAAATAGAGACAGAGGAAGGGGGGGAGAGAGAGAGATAAGAATAAAATAAAAATCATCATTTGGGATGTATATGACCCGTTTCGTTTGTAAAAAAGAAATTTTTTAATTCGTTTCAAAGTTTATATAAACGAATGGAATTTTTTTTTTTTTTTCTTTTCGCAATCAAAGAATGACTGGACAAAAAAAAAAAAAAAGAAAAAAAAAATTTATTTATTTATTTTCGTATCGGTTCCGTCTTTGTTTGTCGGGTCGCTATCATCATCATCATCATCATCATCATTATCATCATGACCGGAAAAAGAATTAAAACCACGAGACGAATCGTCGTCGTCGTCGTCGTCGTCGTCCTGATCTGTTCTTTTCTCGTTTTTTTTTTGTGATTCTGATTTCGTTCCAGGACACAAATAATAAATAAATAAATAAAAAATTACCGTCCTGGAATCGATGCTGGAATGTAAATAGGAAAAAAAAAAAATGGCGGCCACGATGACGACGACGACTACGACGACGACTACGACCAGTACGATGATGATAAAACGTAAAATTTATTTTCAAACATACATTCATATTGTAAATTTATTATTATTATTATTATTATTAACGTTCCAGTTGGACCTTTTCTATATACCTCTTTACCCCCCCCTCTCTCTCCCTCTCTCTCTCTCTTTATATTTTCTAACTCTTCTCCGCGATTCCACACAATCGGAAGTAATACGTTTATCTTTTTACGTTATTAATATCCCTCATCATCATCATCATCATCATCACAATCGTGGTAGTAGAAAAACAAAGTGAAAATCATTTACGATGAGAGAGAAAGAGAGAAAGAGAGAGAGAGAGAGAGAGAGAAAATCAATTCGAACTCTTTTTTTTTTTTTTTTTGACGTCTATGGTTCGTGCCGCTT
>NW_002988101.1:0-1163 GCF_000006295.1 Pediculus humanus corporis | reverse complement strand
AAAGTGAAATTTAAATTTAATTTTTCCTTTTTTCCATTTTTAATTCATAATATAATTGTTAAAGACTCTATAATAATAATAATAATAATTGATGGGGGTAATATATACAATTTATAAATCTAATAATTTCATTTTTAAACAAATAATAATAATAATAATAACAACAACGGTGTAACTAATACAAACAAGTTTTTAAATAAATCAAATAAAAAAAAAAAAAAAAAACGGAAGCTGGAAAATTAAATGTTATTCAATTGACCTTATCGAATCATTTTTAACCACCGGATACACATCAACAACTTTCTAATTATTAATTTTATATAAAAAATAAATTTTTATTTTAAACCCTCGTCTTCGAGACTATTCTATAATAATAATAATAATTTTTATCAAAAAATAAATTAATAAATTGTCAGTCACTCTTAATGAATTAAAATAATATTTTTAATCGATAATTTTTACAAAAAAAAAACGTGATTTAATTATCGATAAAAACAAACAAACAAACAAACAAACAAAAACAAAACCTGGTGAAAGTACAAACAACCGAAAAAAAAACACAAAAAAAAATCCAGGTTGAAGATGTTTTTTTCATGATAAAAAAAAAAAAAATTTTTTCAAAGAAAACATCTTCTTCTTCTTGATTATAATTAACCGGCATTATTATTATTATTATTATTATTATTATTATTTTCGTTTGTTATAACAATAAATAAAATAAAATTTTTAAATCCAGTTATTATTAATCAAACAACCTACTGAAATAATTTTATCCACATTTGTTTGTTTCTTTTTTGTTTGTTTCATATTATAAATTAAAAGTAAAACTTACAACAAAAAAAAAAATCACAACATTTGACTTATTATACACTAATAATAATAATAATAATTGAATTATTTCTTTTACAACACAACAACTTTTTTTTTTTTTTTTAATTAATAAAACAAGTCGTTAGTTACATTAATAACATAAAACATAATAATGTTATTAATAAAATTGTATTATTTACATGTAAAAATAATTTTTTTTTTCAATACTTATTAACATAAACAAATAAAAATCGTTTTAATTATTCATTCGTTATTTAAATTAATTAATTAATTAAATTATTATTATTTTTTTTTCAGAAACGAGAGCATAAATGAAAACACAAAACAAATCA
>NW_002988102.1:0-1173 GCF_000006295.1 Pediculus humanus corporis | reverse complement strand
AAAAAATGTGAAAAATTGGCCAGAAATTCAAATTATTAATGTTTTTTTTTCCCCCCCGATTCTCCAGTCTTGCCACACGTTTAAAAAAAAAAAAAAAAAAAAGAGCTTCCAGCGTTAACTTAGTTGGTAAATCACGATCTAAGTATAACAATAGCAAATTATTTAGCGTCAAATATTAAAAAAAAAAAATTTTTTTTCTTGCGCGATGACGTCACGTTTTTTTTTTTAAATAAAAGTTTTTATTAATTTATCGAATTTGATAATGTGCCTGTGTGTGCGTGCGTGTGCGTGCGTAACGTCTTTCTTTATTTATTTATTTATTTTGTTGTTTTTATCCGTGACGAAAATTGCGGAAAATTTTCATTTTTTTTTCACTTTACAAAAAAAATTTCACGGATTTAATGGAAGAAAACAAAAGAAAAGGAAAAAATTACCGTAATAAAAATTTTTTTCTTTTTTCAAAGTTTACGTAAACGGAAGCTAATAAAAATAATAATGATAATAATAATGATAATAATAAAATTCAACGTCAGAATATTAGAAAGAGTGATAGAGAGCGAGAGAGCGAGAGAGAGAGAGAGAGGGAGCGAATGAGAGAAAATTTATTATTATTATTTTCATCATCATTTGATTTTTACCGAAAAAGAAGACATTTTATTATTATTATTATTATTATTATTATTATTATTATTATTATTATTATTATAATTATTATTATTATTATTATTATTATTATTATTATTATTATTATTAAATATTTTCAAAATGAATTTAAAATAATAAAAATAACCTCAAATAACCTCATAATAGAGAATTTTTAACTTCTGAACACAAAAACGGAAAAGAGAGAGAGGAAAAACAAAAAACAAAAAAAAATCTCAAATTTCAAGTATTTACCTTATGGCAATATATACGTTTAAGGTTTCAGGTACGATTTTTTATTGCTTTTTTTCCATTCTTTCTCTCTTCCTCTCTCTCTCTCTCTCTTTTTTTTATTTGCTTATATTATTTACAGCGGCACATGTCATTTTTTCCTCTGATTTGTGACTACATTAATGAAGCTATTAAACAAAAAAAACTATATATTGATAATAATAATAATAATGATAATGATAATAATAAAAGAAAAGAATAGAGAAAGAATAAAAAATAAATAAAAATAAAATAAAAAAA
>NW_002988103.1:0-1155 GCF_000006295.1 Pediculus humanus corporis | reverse complement strand
ATTGATACATGTGATACATGTAACGCCACAAAGCCGTGAGCTCTCCGGGGATTTCAAAATCGACAAAATACTTTCCGGCGACTCGAATGTGTTGGAGACGTGGCATCAGTTCGCAGTCGAAACAACACATCGTGTCCCCCGTGAGAAAGCGAGTGTCCTTCTTCGCGAGGTGTTCGTTGATTTTACGAAGGTGCGTGAGTAAAGCCGTCGGTTTTCCCTCTTCTTTCTTTATCAATGCTAATTTTAATTTCTGCAAACGATAATTAAACAAACAAACAAATAAGAACAAAAAGTTTTAAAAACACGTTCGAAGGTGACAAGTTCTCCTTCCACGTTTCCCCCCTCCCCCACTCTCCCACTCTTCCGTTTCCTTCTTCTCGTAGGAAGAAATAATAATAATAATAATAATAATAATAAATTACGAATAAACTTCCTTTTAATCGATTATCTTGATTTTGACACGTTTATCATCATCATTATTATTATTATTATTTCTTTTTTTAAAATTGATTCGTAAGAACGAACGTACGAACGAACAGAACGAACGCGCGTTTTTCTAAGAAAAATCTCAAATCTCTTCTTCATTTGTCTCCCCACTACTACGACGCTCTTTCGCGTTTGTTCGTTTGTTGTTCGCTCTCTCTCTCTCTCTCTCTCTCTAATGTAATCAACCTAAAAATGTAAAGTGAACGGCCTCTGAATCGTACGAGACCTTGACGACAGATAGAAATCCATCACGTGTCATCAAAACTTTAATGGGCACAAAAAAAAAAAAAAAAAAAAAAAAAAAAAAAAACTCGACAACGCATCGATTTATGCGCATACAAACTTTTTTTTATGAACTCTCGCGGTTAAAATTCGCAACGGGAAAAAAAGGAGGAGGGGGGAAGGAGAAGGAGGGAAAGAAGGTACCGCCTTTTTTTTTTCCCCCGACAAACGTTTTAAAAATTTAAACCCGAGACAAAGGAAACTCCCCCCCCCCAAAAAAAATGAAAAAAAAAAAACCTGCGGAAAAGGTAAAAATGATTATCATCATTATTATTATTATTATTATTTAAATGGACTTACACTGTAAAGATTTTCGATTAAAGTCGCAACTTCTTTATCCTGAACGAACAATTTGTGACCCCCCGGAATGTTTTTCATTATGTGCCT
>NW_002988104.1:0-1129 GCF_000006295.1 Pediculus humanus corporis | reverse complement strand
GGATAAAAAAAAAAAAACACTTAAATCAAATTGTTTTATATTTTATTAACCGTTAATGGCAAATTTTTTTTTTTTCTTTTTAAACAATGGCAAATTGTTTGTTGTTTGTTTGTTTGTTTGTTATAAAACGTTTTACGGCACTATTATTATTATTATTATTATTTTGTAAAATTTATAAACGTTCATTCCCTTCTTTTTTGTTGTATTTGTAAAAAAATTTTACTTTTTAAAATTTATTTTAAAAAAAAAAAATTTTTTTTTGGATTTTTACCGTTGGCAGCACTGCTTTCAGACCCAACATATAAATAAATAAAATTAATTTAAATGTGGAAACTTATGGAAAAAAAAAAAAATTAAAATTATACAAAATTTTATTGTACGACACAATCGTAGAAAGTTTTCGAATTTTTTTTTTTTAATACAAAACAAAAACATGAACGAGGCTTAATATTTAATAATCTCTTTATTATTATTATTATTATTATTATTATTATTATTATTATTATTATTATTATCTATATACGACTCTTATGAAATAATAATATCATTTGAAAATATGTGTTTCCTATTTTTCTATTTTTTTTTTTAAATTACAGTCATTACAATCGAAATAGAATTAGAAAAAAAATGGAGTCATCGAAAAGAATTTTTTTTCATATTATTGTTGTTGTTATTATTATTATTATTATTATTATTATTATTATTATTATTATTCGGTCATGCGCGATGATACGGTAAATAATAAACGTTAATTAATAAATGAAATAAAAAAAAATTTCACTTTTTCAACAGTAGCAAATTGTGATATTTTTATTACTCTCGCGCGCGTGATTGTTTTTTCTACGATGACAAAAAAATTATTATTATTATTATTTACAATTGTAATGATGAACTCTCACGTACGTATAAAGAATATTAATTAACGTTCACAAACAAATACATAAACGCAATAATAATAATAATATTGAATTGAATTAGAACAAACGTGAAAAAAAAAAAAAAAAAGAAAAATGGCGCGTTTTTTTTTTTAATTTAAGGGAAATTTTTCTCCTTCCCCGTCATTTATATCTAAAGTAAAAGTATCAATCGATAACGAATCAATTAAAAATTTAATAAATAATAATAATAA
>NW_002988105.1:0-1166 GCF_000006295.1 Pediculus humanus corporis | reverse complement strand
TCGAGGTAAGTAAGAAAAAAAAAAAAAATGTTTTTCTCGTATAATTTTTGTTAAAAAAACGAAAAAAGTTTAAAATGTTTTATGGTTCGAATATTATTATTATTATTTTGTTTTTTGTTTTGTTTTTATATTCTGAAGGATATCTTTTTATTCGGAATCGATGAATGTTCCTTTATCGTACAAAAAACAATTTCACAACATGCCGTTATCGAAATTGAAACCATTATTTACTTCGGCGATGTGCATTTTAGATCCCCTGAATTTTAGTTACAATGCCGGATCTTCGGTGTCGTTACGAGGAAAAATTGAATTTATATTATTATGCACGGAAGCATTGTATTATTTAGAAAAAAATAACGACTTGAATTATTGTTTAAATGTAAATATAGTTGATAAAAAAGAATGATGACAGAGTTGTGTAGTTATAAATTTTTGATTTCTCAAAACTCGTAGATTTTGTCTACAAAACAAAAAAAAGTTACTTTTGTACACATTTAAAATATTTTTATATTGCTCACTAGATATTATTATTATTTTATAATTAATTTTTTTTTTTTTTATAAATATACGTTTTTTTTTATAATATTTATTTAAAAATTTATTTATATAAAAATAATAATAATAATAAAACAAACCTAATAATTCTTTCTCTTTTGTAATTTTCACTGTTTGAACTACCATCTCCACTGGAACACCTATCTGATATATCAGGACTGCTATCATCCTGTCTAGAATTAAAAATTGTCTTATTATTCACTTTTTGAAAACTGAAACCCATAGTTTTTTGCAATTCATTAGAAAAACCATAACGACAATGATTCATTATAAAAAACTTTTTTAACATTTCAATAACAACAACAACAAAAAAAAAAAAAAAAACAAAAAAAAAAACTGTGAATTTTTTTTATTATATGTTTTACAAACACTTTTTTTTTTTTTTTTTTTTTTTTTCAAATATTCATTAAATTTAATATTAAATTTTTTTTTTTTTTTTGTGTAACTATCACATCAAATACAAATAATAAATAAATAAATAAATTCGGTTAATTTAATTACGGTTACGATGTGACGAAGACACGTTAAAATCTTAATAAAAACTTAGCCCGATGAAGAATTTTGTATCTTTGTCACACTGTTGGGGTATAAATTGTTTAATCAGTGGCGGT
>NW_002988106.1:0-1272 GCF_000006295.1 Pediculus humanus corporis | reverse complement strand
AAAATAATTTTCCTTTCTTTTCTTTCCTTTGTTTCCTTTGTTTCCCACAAAAAAAAAAAAGAAAAAAGAGAGAAAGATTAATGAATTTAATCGTCGGAGTGTTTTTTTTCCTAACGTTTGTAATCGTATCGATTTAATAATCGATTTAAAAAACTTTTTTTGTTAATTACTTCTTCTTACCCCCTCCCCCCCAAAAAAAATAATAACGCAGAGTTATCGTATCGTTTTTCGCGATTAATCGAAACTCGAAAAATAATTTTTTTTTTTTCTTATTGTTTTAGGTAAGAGAAAAATTTACAAAATCTCGATGTTTTTTTTTTCTTTTTGTTTCGAGAACGATGATTCCATTATCATTATGCTCATTCAGAAATTCGTCGTAAGTATTCTTTTATATGAGAATTTAACTAGAATTTATTATTATTATTATTATTTCATTATTCTTTGAAATCGTTTTCGAAATTATTAAATTAAATTTACCCGGTAAAATCTATTAAAAACTTTATTATTATTTTTACTTCTACTATTATTATCATTATTATATCGTTTCGTATGTGTGCGCGGATTTTCCAAAGAAAAAATACCATCCGTACCGGAAATGGATGCTTTTTCCGTCGTTTTCAAAATGTCGATTTAAAAATAATATCCTTTGACAGGGAAAATCCAAAATTATTTGTAAGTTTGTAAAGCGTTTTAATCGTTACCGGATTATTGTGGGAAATTATTATTATTATTATTATCATCATATTATCGTAAGTAATGAAGGCATTAATCGTAATCTATTTACATTAAATTATCGTATACAGGTAGGAAGGTTTGGTCGTTTGCAAAAAAAAATTACCGGTTCGAAAATTATACGATTCAACAAAAAAAAAAAAGTCGTTGCGGTTGTTTATCACGATGTGGTTCTCTCTCTCTCTCTTTCTCTTTCTCTCTCACACACGCATATCAGGTTGTTTTGTGTAAGAAGCTCACCTTGGTTGACAGAAAAAATTACCTAATAAAAAAAAAGAAAAAAAAATTACCTGATTTTGTTTCGCTTATAAAAAAAAAAAAAATTTTTTTGTTTGTTTGTTTCGAACCGGCGCGCGCACGCGTGTTTGTTTGTTTGTTCGAAATGAAAAACTTGCCAAAATGGTAACAAAAAAAAAAGGAAAAAAAATTTTGATAGGGTGGTGTTTTTTTTTCTTTTTACGTGGATTTAATTATTTAAAGACACGATCGGTAGTGGCAGGAACTTGTCAGTTCAACTCGTATTTATCGATTAATTAAAAT
>NW_002988107.1:0-1282 GCF_000006295.1 Pediculus humanus corporis | reverse complement strand
GTGAGTTATTTGGACTTTGCATTTTCGTAAATTTTGAATTATTTGGCGGTGTAAAAATCGTGTGCAATCAATCAATCAATCAATCGCAAATCGGGCGAATGGTTAAAAAAAAAAAGCGAATTCTAAAGTTACGACGAAAATTAATTGATATTAAAATTTGTTTGCGGGCATGTTTTATCATGTTGTTGTTGTTGTTGTTGTTGTTGTTGTTGTTGTTGTTGTTGTTGTTGTTGTTAATCCCACGTTCTTCATTAATTCTTATTCACGACTTTATTATTATTATTATAATTCGTTTTTTTTTTTGATTTTCCAAACGATCCCGATCGAACTTTTATCGAAAGTACATTATTAATAATAAATAGCGATTATTTAGAAATAAATTTAGAACGGGAAATTAGTTTTTTTTAAACGAAATGGACGCGAAATATGGAATCAAAGGTAGATTCGATATTATTCATACACGGTTCATTTGAGAAAATAATAATAATAATAATACCCGAACGCGTTTAACGAACGCCTCAATTCGAAATAATTGACGAACGTTTTGTTTTAAATTTTTTTTTTTCTCAAATGAGAATGGGTTGTTATTATCATCATCATTATTTGTAAAATTAGTTTTTTTTTCGTATAATAATAATAATAATAATAATAATAATAGAAAACGATAGCGTAATAAATATTGGGTGTGAAAATTTGTCGCGTTTTAAAAACAAAACAAAAAAAAAAAAAATTATGTTCGTATTTCCTGTTGTTAACAAATAATAATAATAATAATAATAATAATAATAATAATTCGTAATTTCTTTTTCGGTTTCGTCTTTGAAAAATAAAATTTATCGTGGTTCTAGTTAAAAGTTTTCGTACGAACGAACGCGACGACACTCACGATATTTGGAAAACGCGTGATTTTTTTGTCGCAAGTACGTCAATTTTTATCATTATTATTATTTTTTTGTAAAATTTGAATACGCGACGCGACGGTAATCAATAATTCATTCATTCATTCATTCATTCATTCATTCATTCTTTTCCGTTTTCTTTAACGAAGACAAAGTTTACTGTGATTGTAAAGAAAATAATGACGGCAAAAAATTAAAAAAAAATGTCTTTTTTTTTTTAATTTTAGTCGTCGTCGTCGTTTTTATTTTGGATAGTATTTTTTTTTTTTTACACAGAGGTCACAACGCACGCACGCACACACGCACACGAATTAAAAAAAAAAAAAAAAGAGGAATTCGGTGACAGGAAAAATAATGTTGTTTTCGATTTTAATTTTTAACTA
>NW_002988108.1:0-1215 GCF_000006295.1 Pediculus humanus corporis | reverse complement strand
GGAAAAATATTCGATTATATATGTTCGTAACGGCGACGTTTCCGACGTTCGACGTTCGCACAAAATTTTCCGCAACCTTTTTTTTTTTTTTTTGTTTTGTTTTTAATTTTTCTCGGGTAAAAAAAAAAAAATTTTTAATGACGTCAGCAAAAAGGACAAATTACGGGGAGTCGGGGGGGGGAGGAATCTAATTTTATTTTATTTTTTTTTAATTAATAAAGGGAAAAGCGTTTAATATGAAAAACTATTAAGAAGAAAAAAAAATCAATTTATATACGCGTTAAAAAACTTTTCGATTAAAAATTTCCTAATTAAATTAAATTTTTTTTTTTCTAAAGGTAAAATACAACGGTAAATATTATTATTATTAATAATAATAATAATAATAATAATAATAATAATAATGATTATTGTCGTCCTGAAAAAATCAATCAACCGTAATTTATTATTATTGTTATTACGAAAAAAAAAGCAAAAAAAAAATGTAATTGAAAAAAAAAAAGAAAAACAATTTTTTTTTGTTTTGTTTTTATAGAAATTTTATTTTTTATCGTTTAATTAATAATATAATATTTAAATGATTATATATAAATAATAAAACAATAACAAACTGGAAAAAATTTGTTGGTTGTTTTAAAACAATAACAAACTCGACAAATTTGTTTGTTTTATAAAATAAATGAAAGATTGGAATCGTGTTTCACGGTTGTTTGGAATTTTATACGCGTAGTCGGATTTTTCCTCGTTTTCCCTTTTTAACTTTCCCCCTCCCCTTCCCTCACCCACATTTTTTTTTATTTCCAGCGGCGTCTTTCTTATCATCATCATCATCATCATCATTGTCATTATCAGTATTATTATTATTATCATTGAAGAAAAGTTAATAATAATAATTGTTTCAATAAACTTTTTTTTTTACTCAACGAACGTAAAATTAAATAAGAAAAAAAAAAAAATAATAATAATAAATTGCGGTTATTTGTTTTATTCGGGGAAAGGAAAAGAGAAGGGGGGGAGGAGAAGGAGGAGGAGGGAGAGGACTGGAAGTGGTGTATCCGAAGTAAAATTTTACAATCATTTCAAGGGAATTTATTATTATTTTTTTTTATACGAATCACTTGAGAATCGGTAATTTCGTTTAAGGTTTCCCCCCTTTCATCTCCCTCTCTCCCTCCCACTGTACATCCCCATTTAATTCGATTCGAAAATTTTTAT
>NW_002988109.1:0-1023 GCF_000006295.1 Pediculus humanus corporis | reverse complement strand
AAGCACTCACACGACTAAATTATATTCGATTTGTCATTCGACTACCGAGAACAAATTAAAAAATGGCGACGAGGATTTGAATGAGACGAACAAAAAAAAAATTCTCTCAATAACGCGTTTGTTTGCTTGTTTCGATTACGAACCGGTCGAAGAATCTCCATTTTTTTTTTTTTTTTTTTTTTCAAACTTATTTCTCATAAGGTAATTAAGAAATCATCAAGAGAGTTAGTTATGAAGTCATTAGGATATAAATAACTCGTTATAAGACTCCGTCATGGAGTTCACACACGCGCACGCACACACACACACACACACACACATACACATACATATACGAACATGCGTGATTTCTTTAATAATAGAAAAAGAAAAAATGAAAATAAAGAATGAAGTCACACGTACACGCGCCCGCACACACACACACACACACACACACACACACACATACACATACATATACGAACATGCGTGATTTCTTTAATAATAGAAAAAGAAAAAATGAAAATAAAGAATGAAGTCACACGTACACGCGCCCGCACGCACACACACACACACACACACACACTCGCTTTCGTACCGTCGAATTTTTACGTACGATCTGGGCAATGGATCGATATATCGATATATCGATCGATCTCTCGTTCTTATATATTATTATTGTTATTATTAATAAATTTTTTTGTCGTTACTCACCCGCAGTGTCCAGTATTTCGAGAACGCATGGAGAATTATCCACTTCGATTTCTTTCCTGTAAAAATCTTCTATCGTCGGATCGTATTTTTCCATAAAACAACCGCTCACGAATTGAACCGTGAGAGCACTTTTACCCACCCCCCCACTACCCAAAACCACTACTTTAAATTCACGCATTTTAAAATCGTTAATATTAATATTATTAATAATAAATTTTTGGTAACTATATTTGACATTTAGAAATTATTTTTTTTTTATTTTAAATGATAATAATAATAATAATAATCATTCGAAATCGATGAGTGATTAGAATTAGACGACGTTGATTT
>NW_002988110.1:0-1012 GCF_000006295.1 Pediculus humanus corporis | reverse complement strand
TCTCATTATTATTATTATTATTACTATCATTATGGAAGTTCGGTTCGTGTCGTCACTTAATAAAAATTAATTAATAGATTGTAAGTAACAACACGTTTCGTAATTAAAACAAAAAAAATTTTTTTAATTAACGAATTTTCCGTTGTTTCCTTTTTTGTCGTCGTCGTCGTCGTCGTGAAAATTTCGTCATCAATTCGATAACATTCGATGAATGAAACCGAGGGGGAGGCGGAGGGACACCCGAAGAGTACGTAATTTAATCCGTAAGTTTGTCCTTTAAACAAATAATAATAATAACAAACGTTTGTTTGTTTGTTTGTTTTTTTTCCAGGTTTAAAATTAACATTTGCGGTTGTCGTTCACGTGATTTTGCGGCGGTTTTTCCATAAAATTATTATTATTATTAATTTTCACTACTTTTCAATCGAAAAAATAATTTTTAAAAATATATCGATCGATGATTTTATTATTACGTAAAAGAAAAATTCGATAAATCGATATTGAATAAATTATTATCGATATATCGATCGACCTTTCCTTTCCGTTTTTGCGGTTTTCCATTTTCATTTTCGTTTCCCCCTTTTTTTTTAATTTTTTTTCGTTTCTTTTCGAATCTGGATTAGATTTAAAGCTGGAGGATTATTCTGGAGGAAACGGGGGAGGGGAAGAGGGGGTAGACAAACGTTTTCCATTATTATTATTATTATTATTATCATTTCTCATAACGAACATAACGATGATAAAACCGTATCAAATTTATACCCGGACCGGAAATGATATATTCATCATTCTCATTTCATTTTATTTTACCATCATTAATTGATTACGTGTTAATAATAATGATGATGATGATGATGATGATGATGATGATAATGATGATAATGATGATATATTAATTTATCACGTTCGAAAAATTTTTACATTTTTTTTTCGGTTCCAAAAAAAATTTTTTTGATTACGTAACGACGATTGAACTTTTCAGTTTTGAATTATTATTATTATCATTATCATC
>NW_002988111.1:0-1006 GCF_000006295.1 Pediculus humanus corporis | reverse complement strand
ACCACATTCCAAGCCCGGTTACGACAGTAGGTCCATGCACAGTTCTATATGATCAACAAATCCACACTGATAGAACTGTGCCAGCTAACAAACCGGATATCATACTCAGGCATAATGCGGAAAAATGGTGTAAATTAATTGAGGTATCCGTGCCGGCAGAAAAAAACACCACAGCCAAAGAAGCAGACAAAAGGCTGAAATATAGAAATTTGGAAATTGAAATAACCAGGATGTGGGGAACAAAAACTGAAACGATTCCGGTCATCGTGGGAGCATTGGGAGCCATGCCACATTCAATAAAAGGAAATTTAAAGAAGATTATGAAGAACCTAAAAGAAGAAACCATCCAGGAAATCGCACTATGTGGGACGGCCCACATTCTTCGGAAAATATTATAAATAGCACCACCGATATTCGAGTATTTGTCCCTAAGGAATCGGGTAGAGACCTGGGATAAATGCTTAACAACCCCGACAAATAAGAGCCTTGTCGTGTTTAAGAGTGACCATAATAATAATAATAATAATTTTCACACCACCTTTTTCATGTTAAAACCTTTTTAAATTGTTTTTTTTTTTTTGGGGGGGGGATTCGGGTATGAGTTAAAAATTTTAACGATTCCGTGTGATTAATTTTTTTTTTTTTGTTTCTAAAGTTGGCAATATTGTAATAAACGAGATATAATAAAAATTCCATAACGTGTCACGCGTACGGATATTATTATCATTATTACGCGTTTGGACTCTTGGGATTATGATGATGATGATGATGATGATGAAAACCACATTGCCAACATAACGAGGGGGGCGGTTTGTCGGTTTGTCGGGTGGGTGTATTTAAATATAATGTGTGTGTGATAAGTAAATTCCCAAAAGTTTTAAAATTTTATTATCTAAAAATAAAAAAGTAGTTTGATGATGATGATAATGATAACAAGGGAATAAATTTATTGAAAAAAAATTTTCGTACGATTATTGCAAGAGGTTGTTGTGTTTGTCGTTGTTGT
>NW_002988112.1:0-1014 GCF_000006295.1 Pediculus humanus corporis | reverse complement strand
CGGAAAAAATTCAGGAACAAAAAGAAAAAGTTTTGGAATCTCCAAAACAAGAGAGACAATCATTTATAAAATCAGAAATAAACGAAAGAGAAAAAATGGCGGAAAATAACAATAAAGAAGAATGTAAAACTACTTCAAATGAAAAAATGTTAGATGTTAAAAACAAAGAGAAAAAAGATGAAACGAATAAAGAAAAAGAATCGACGAAAGTTGTAGAGCAAATACAAAAACCTAAAGAACAAAAAAATAATTTGAATAACAAAGAAAAATTAAAAGAACCAGAAAAAAAAACAGAACAGAAAACTAAAAAATCTGATGTCACGATCGATGCAGGAAAACCGTCGGATAAGAAACCTGAAAAACTTCCGTCGGAAACAGTACCTGCAAAACAATTGGATAAAAAACCTGAGAAACTTCCGTCGGAAACGGTACCTGAAAAACAATCGGATAAAAAACCTGAAAAACTCCCGTCGGAAACAGTACCTGAAAAACAATCGGATAAAAAACCTGAAAAACTCCCGTCGGAAACAGTACCTGAAAAACAACCGGATAAAAAACATGAGAAACTTCCGTCGGAAACAGTACCTAAAAAACTTCCGTTGGAAACAGTACCTGAAAAACAACCGGATAAAAAACCTGAAAAACTTCCGTCGGAAACAGTACCTGAAAAACAACCGGATAAAAAACCTGAAAAAATTCCGTCAGAAACAGTACCTGCAAAACAATCGGATAAAAAACCTGAGAAACTTCCGTCGGAAACAGTATCTGAAAAACAATCGGATAAAAAACCTGAGAAACTTCCGTCGGAAACAGTACTTGAAAAACTTCCGTTGGAAACAGTACCTGAAAAACAATCGGATAAAAAACCTGAGAAACTTCCGTCGGAAACAGTACCTGCAAAACAATCGGATAAAAAACCTTCGAGTGAGAATTTGGAAAATGCAAAAGACAAAAAAGTAAAATCACCGAAAATCGAATCGGACGATAAAGTAGTACCACCAAATTTAGTTGAAA
>NW_002988113.1:0-1025 GCF_000006295.1 Pediculus humanus corporis | reverse complement strand
AAATATTATGCGCGTTCAAAATGAAAATAATAATAATAATAATAATAAAGATGAAAATAACAATTTAAATACCATTTTTTTTAAAATCGAAAAAATAATAATAATAATAATAATAATAATAATAATAATAATAATAATAATAAGCCAACGGCCATAGCGTGCTGGTCACACCGGTTCCCGTACGATCACCGAAGTTAAGCAGCATCGGGCGTGGTGCAAACTTGGATGGGTGACCGTTTGAGAACGCCACGTGCTGTTGGCTTAAAAAGAGCAAAAAAAATGAGAACAAGACAAAGTAAGAACCAAAAACAAAATCTTGTTCTACTGTCGACCTGAGGCAGCTCGACGAGAACGTGAATTTCACTGCTTCTGACCCTGGCCACTCCAAAGATGTTAGTCACCGGAGCCCAGTTCGGGAGACAAATCGTTCCCATCGAATAAGACGGACTCAGGAAGACCTTCAAGAATTGATGTGGTGCTATCTTATAATAAGTGGCACCACCGAAATTCGAGTATTTGTCCCTAAGGAATCGGGTAGAAACCTCGGATAAATACTTAAAAAACTCCGACAAGTAGCCTTGTCGTGTTTAATGGTGGATAATAATAATAATAATAAAGAAATTTAAATGTTTTTAAAAAATTTTCGATGGCGAATCGGTTAAACGGTGGCGTGATGGCGGAAGTTGATCACGTGAATAAAATTTTTTCAATCAATCATTATTGTTTAAAACGAAGAAGGTTCTTTAAAAAAAAAATACTCGTGGAGGGAGGGGGTGTAAGATCAATAGATATCCTTAAAATTAAAAGGACGATTTCCGTTTGCAATAAAAATTTCACCCCCCAAAATCCGGTTAAATTTTTATCCGAAGAAAAAAATTTAAAAAAAAAAAAATTTCGCATTCTCTTTTTCACGTTCTTTTCCCTCATTTCTCTCTTTCCCCCCCTTCCCCAAACAAAAAAGGTAAAACAAAGGGAAAAACTTATAATTTACCTCAATGGAAATCCAATAATAATCCAATAATAAT
>NW_002988114.1:0-1301 GCF_000006295.1 Pediculus humanus corporis | reverse complement strand
TTTTTTTTTATATTTTGGGTAAACGTTATCGTTGATTTATTAACTTCCCCCTCCTCTCCTCCCCTTCCTCCTCTCGCACTCTCCCTTCAAGACGTTTTTTCTTTATTACGTTTGCAATTTAAGTAAATTATTATTATTAATTTTTTTTTTTATGTAAAGTTGGCAAAAGTTCTTAAAAAAAAAAAAAAAAACGTTAATTATGTAATTAAACGTTCGTTTATCTATATCTATGACTTTTTTTTTTAAATTAAGAAATTTTTTAATGACGAAATTTTGTGATGACTGGAGAAAAAAAAAAAAATTTTTTTTTACGTTTGTTTAATCTCTCTCTCTTTCTCTCTCTTTCTTTTAATGTCTCTTTTCTGTCTTTCTCTAATTCTTTTTCTACTTTTGTCTCTCTTTCTTTGTCTTTCTAAATCTGTCACTTTTTGTCTCTCTGTCATTTTCTTTCTCATTTTCCTGTCTCCTTTCATCTCTCTCTCTCTTTTTTTCCAACTCTTCTCTTCTCTTTGATTTTTTTTTCTTTCTCTCTCTCTCTTTTTGTCTTTTTTTTATTTTTTTTCCTTGTTTCTCTTTTTTTTCTTTCCCTCTCACTCTATCTTTTTCTGTTTTTTCTAAGTTTTTTTTTTGTTTTAATTATTTTCTCTTTCTTTTCTTCTTCCTCTTCTTCGCACCTTTCTCGATCATTTTTTGTTTTTATTATGATCAAACAAAAGATTAATAATAATAATAATAATAATAATAATAATAATAATAATAATAATAATAATAATAATAATAATAATAATAATAATAATAATAATAATAATAATAATAATAATAATAATAATAATAATTTAAAAGGGGAATGTTTTATATCATTAATTAATTTTTATTGGGTGGGAGAAGGGGAGGATTCTTCTCTTCGTGTTATTCGAACAAAAAAATAAACTATAATTTTGAAAACAAAAAAAAATAAAGTTTACACAACCGGAAGTTGTAATAATTCTATCATTTTGTTTTTTAAAAAAAATAATTCGGTTGGTCATCCTGTCGTCGTATAAAAAAAAAAAAAAATTTAAAAAAATTATCGAAGCGTTAAGGTTTTCCCAATTGTGACGTCAATCAAATATTAAAAAATTTTTTTGACTGACGCGCGGAAAGGAAAATTTTTAAGTCTAATGCCCCTTTTTTCAAAAAAAAAAAATTTAAATTGCTTTGACTAAACGGTTAACTTATTACTAAAATATAAACAAAAAAAAACGGAAACGTTTTTTTTTTGGCGCGAAAAAAAATTTTTTTTGTTAAGGCCATTAAGAAAT
>NW_002988115.1:0-1127 GCF_000006295.1 Pediculus humanus corporis | reverse complement strand
CATAGCTATTAGGTCACCATCCGACGAAGATTTCAGTAATTCTTCCATTTACCTCTTCTACATACAAATTCGATCTGTTACTGTCGTTCCTGCTTCTTCCAGAGAGAGAGAGAAAGATGTCTTCCCTCGTGAATCTCATTAATCTACCATCTATTTTCGTTTCACATCGTAGCTCTGTATTTTCCTTATTTGGATCAGGTTTCATTTTCTCGAACTACGGTCGGCGCATTCCCAATGCCTCCGAAGAGCTCTGAATCACTTATCTTCTTGTTTCGACGAGCTGAAATGGAACTCTTATTCCCAAGATTTGAACCCACGACTCTCCACTCGGTGACTTTTGCGGACCATTATTCCCCTTTTTAGATTCCATCTGGTTACCTGGGGCTCTTTCAAGACATCCAAGTTGAAGATATACCCCTAGCAGACGTTTAGTCAACGTGAAAAAATCCAATCCCAGAATTCCCGCTTTTAAAGCATCCTCTATACGTAGTTTCCAAGTAGCTGGATTACAGGAGTATGCTACCACACTGGGCTATATGCATTTCTACTATGTCATCAAAAAAAAAAAAAAAATTAGATAAGAAGGACGAGAGAAACAAAATAAAATAAAAACAAAACTAAAAATAAAGATAAAAAAAAAAAAAAAATTGATATCGGATTACCTCATTCAAGTGTTGGGTTTCGTTTTACTTCGGTCATTTTCATTTCTTTTTTGAAGACTCTCTCTTATGTACGACTGCGATGCTGTGTTCTTCGATGTATTATTCTCTGCTTGATTTTCTTTCTTCTCGTCGTCAAACTGCAAATCAATAATCTTCATCTCCGATTCGATCATCAGCCGATGCACGACACCACCACGTTTTCTTCTCTCTTATTTCGATCTCCGCTTTTGCTGATGATTTTTACTATATAAATGACTCTGAAATAATATGTAAATGATGATAAAGTCTTACCCCATAATCCTCGCTGCGTTCTATGTGCTATATGTAGTCAAGGAGAATGAGGATAACATTTTTAAGACGTTTACTATATATGAATTTTGCTCCGCTTTGCTTGAAATTATTCACACTAAAAAAAAAAAGATTTCAGATGAATTAAAATAAAATTAATAAAATACAAATGACCCA
>NW_002988116.1:0-1070 GCF_000006295.1 Pediculus humanus corporis | reverse complement strand
TGACTTACATTTAACCGATATACATTTACTTTATTTTTATTATTATTATTATTATTATTATTATTAAAATTTATTAACTTGACCTTTACCAACCTTAGAAAAAAAAAAAAAAAAAAAAAACGTGATTACCGTCATTTGTCGTTTTAAATTTTTATTAAAAACAAAACATAATTAAAATTCAATGGCAATTAAGTGTAAAAAAATGTAAGGGGGAGGAAGGAGGAGGAGAAGGGCGAGGGGAGAGGCGAAGAGGGGGAAGGCGAGGCGAGGCGGGAAGGGGGAAAATTTTTTTTCCTTACGTGCAAATTTATTTATTGAAATATTATTATTATTATTAATAACAAAAGAAAATTTATGGGTTTGCCTGATTAATATTTAATTATTATTCTTTTCTCATAATTCGCCGCCTCACCGCCTTGTTTTAAAAAAATCCCAAAACCATTTTTGTTTGTTTTTTTTTTTTTATAAATGAATGATGACATTTTTTTTTTTTTTTTGTTTTCATATTTGAAATTCTTTAATGAAAAAAAAAAAAAAAAAAATGGAATTTAATAACATTGTCATAAGGCAAATAATAATAATAATAATAATGATGTTTAAAATTTGTTTACGCCCTTAAAAAGTTCATTACTCCCTTCGTTCGCTTTTGTCAACGACTTTTCGGTATAGATGAACACACACGCACACGCACACACACTTCAACCCGATGCATTTTATACTACCGATAATAATAATAATAATAATAATAATAATAATAATAATAATAATAATAATAATAATAATAATAATAATAAATTAAGAGGGCGCTGGTGTTCCATGGTTGACAAGCCTTTTTGTCATATCGTTTTCTTTAATTAATTTTAATAGTTTTTTTTTAGGGTTTATTTATAAATTATATATCAAAAGTTTTGTAATTTAATCTAGTTTACAGTGATATAATTAGTTTTTTAAATTATTTAGTAATAACTGTATTATCTCAAGTTTAAATTTACAAATTGTTCAACGATTCCATGTGACAAAAGGAAGCGTGGGCAATAAAAAACCTTAGAAGGCACCTTAGTACATATAAG
>NW_002988117.1:0-1077 GCF_000006295.1 Pediculus humanus corporis | reverse complement strand
TAAAATAGTGTGATAAATTCTAGTTACACATATTATTCCTCTGTATAAAAGAAGAAGAAAAAAGAAAACCCTCGAAGGAAGAAAAAGAGAAAATTCGAAGGGGGGAAGGGAAAGGAGAAGGCGCAGGGGAAAGAATATAAACAAGTCAATATAAAAGAATGACGACGGTGAAAAAGGAAAGGAAAAAAGTTTTACCAAAGGGCTAAGTTAAGAATAAATTTAAGAAGTGACTGGAAAAAAAAGGAATAAAATAAAGAAAGGATGAAAGAAAAGGTTTTTATATTAAGGATCCTCTCTTTTTCTACCGTTGGGAACTTTTAATGGGGGGGGAGAGGGGAGACGGGGTTTTTGAACGTTCGAAACAAAAGAAAAAAACAAAAAGGAAAAATTTTATTTTTTCGATTTCGAAAAAAAAAACACCACTAAACCCCCCGCAAAAATCCCTCCTCCCTCCTTTCCCCAAATAAATCCTTCTCGAGGGTTTCCCTACAAAAAATCCACTTCAACAAATACTTTCCCCCCTTCTCCCCCTTTCCGTAACAATCACCTCAAGTATACAACAAAATCGCGAGGAAAAAAAAAATCAAATTTAAATTTTCCCGCCAAAAATTATTGTAGAAAAAAAAAACAAACACATGACGTCACATACTTAATAAATTTAATTTTATAATGAAATACTCACACGCACAGGGACACGTCGCGAACAAATCACGTGATTTTAAATAATCGTAAAAAGTTTTGATTGGTCATTTCGCCGACCAATCCCGTACTCCGTATCGAAATAATCATTTTTTTTTCTTTTTTGTTAAATGACTTACTCGTTTCTTTAACATGTGTAAAAAGTTTTTCTTACGTCTTGTATATCGATATTCGTAAATAAAATAATAAAAGGAAGTAAATGTTTTTTTTTTTTGTATAAATGTCAGATTGTTATATAAAACATTCATAAGTTTTTTCCGTTGGTTTGATTTTGTTTCATTTAAAACGAACTTTAAAACTTTTTTTGTTAACCAAAAGTTTCAAAAACAAGGAAAACAATAAATTTGTTTTGTTTTGTGAAATGGTTAGAAAACAAAT
>NW_002988118.1:0-1061 GCF_000006295.1 Pediculus humanus corporis | reverse complement strand
TTTTCGCTTATGATTAAATGTTTAACTCGTTATTCTCTCCTACGCGCCCTTACAAACACACACACACGAATGGGAAAAGCAATTAAAAAAAAAGAAGAGGGAGGAGGGGAGATGAGGGGCATTTGCAACGAATTTAAATGACATTTTTTTTTTTTATTACACATTTTTACAATGTTTTATTGCCCCAGTAGCAAAATTTTACATTTACAATATAATTTTTCTTCTTTTTTTTGCGCGCGCTTATGTGCTCTTTTTTTTTTAAATTATTTTTGTCGTCATTATTATTTAATTACACATAATTTATTACGTAATAAATTTTATTGATGAACGTGAACGTGAAAAAAAAATGAATAATAATAATTAATAAAAATTTTCGTTTATTTTTTTTTGCTGCAGTTGTGTGACGTACGCGACCGACTCGTTTCGTATTTATTTTACGTAGCAAAAAAAAATTTTTTAATTATTTGCAGAGGGAAATATGTCGTCGGCTTGCTTTTAGCAAATCTTAAAATTTCGTTATTGATTTAAATAATAAATTAACGATGTCACGGCCCTTTATTATTATTATTATTATCATTATTATTATTACGTCATTTATTCCATTAGTGTTTTTTTTTCTATTCGTGATTTATAAATAAATGCATATTCATATAAATATAGCAAAAATATGTTATTATTATTTGCGAAACTATTTATTAACCTTAGCAAACTAAAAGTTCAGGGAAAAATTATTATCATCATCATCATAATTCGTTGAGTAATATTTAATTATTAAATAATAATTTATTATTATAAAAAATAAATAATAAATTTATTTATTTATTAATAAATATGACGGATGACGTCACTTGAAAAAAAAAATTTTTTTTAAATTTCTAACCGTAGCAAAAAAAAAAAAAGATTTCTTTAAAAATTGAATCGGACGCATTGTTTTTCCACCGCAAAATGAAAAAATTTTAATAATAAATAAAAAAAAAAGAAAATTTAAACAAATAATAATAATGATTTTGATGATGATAAATCCAGAAGTCCAGGCAAGTTTCGAAGCAAGAAAAACCGGT
>NW_002988119.1:0-1127 GCF_000006295.1 Pediculus humanus corporis | reverse complement strand
ATTTTTTTTTTTACTTCGTTTTTTCCACGACTTTAATTATCTGTAACCACGTAAAAACACTTAACCACCCTCGTACTCGTAAATTTTTTTTTTTTTTTATTCTTATAAATAAAAATAATAAGGCGGAGATTTGCCATTTTTTTTCCTTCTTTCTTTTTTTATTATTTCTTTCTTTCCCCCCCCCCCCTTCCCTCTCATTTTCTTTTTCTTTTCCTCCTTCATTTTCTTTTTTTTTTTTGTAATCTGAATTTTATAAGACTCGTAAAAAATAAAATAAAAGAAAAGAAAAGAAAATTTTTTTTTTGTAAAAAAGTTTCCTCTTAATTGATACGAAACGTATATAAAATTAATATATCAAACCCCCATCTTTTTACGATTCATATTTTAAAAAAAAAAAAAAAAAAAAAATTAATACTAGAATTCGGTTTTAAAATTCATTCTTACCGGATATAATAATTCAAATCTAATCCAACGTTCGTCCATTTGATAAAATTGTTTTTTTTTTCCTTTTTTCCTCCATTTTTTCCTTTGATTAAATTGGGGGACTTAAAGTTAAAAATCTGAAAAAAAAAAAAAAAAAAAAAAAAATGAAATTTTAAATTAAATAATATAATTTTTTTTTTTTAAATTTTAATTAATTAATATTGTTATTATTATTATTATTATTATTATTATTATTATTATTATTATTATTATTATTATTATTATTATTATTATTAATATTTACGTAATTGGTAATGGTGATTTTTATTCTAAAATTATTTTCATTCGAAGTTCTAAAAGGAGAGAGAGAGAGAGAGAAAAGAAAAAAAATCGTTTATAGGTATCGATAAATAAAAAAAATAAATAAACGTGGAACTAGAATGTAATTTTTTTACGTGTCATAAACGTTATAATAATAATGATAATAAATTTATAAAAAAATTTCGTAAAATTCGTTTGATTTGTGAAAATTTACATGGAGCGACCATTTTGTTTTAAAAATATTCGGGAAAAAATTTTTAAGGGTGGTTTTTTTATTCCGTTTGTCGAATACGGGGGTGAAAAGTTTTAATAATGATAATAATAATGATAAAAAAACAAATTCAAAATTCGTTTTCTATATTAGAAAACGGTTCTTCCTCTCT
>NW_002988120.1:0-1011 GCF_000006295.1 Pediculus humanus corporis | reverse complement strand
TTTTTATATAATTACTATTAAATATTTTTGTAATTTGTATAAATAAATTAATAAAGTTTATGTAGTTTTCATTTTGAGTTAATAATATATAAAATATTTGGAAACTCATTTTTTGTTATTATAATTACCTTAAAAATAATTGTTCGTGGATATTATCATTAAATTAACTTTGTAATTTCTTAATTTCAATTGAAAGTTTTTAGAATGTAAATTTGTTTTCCTTATTTTTAATTAAAAACCGTTTTTTTTGTAAAATAAATTTTTATTACAATCACTTTTTATGATAACTTCTCATTAAAATTGTTTTTTACTCTATGGAATCGTAATGGACAATGTTTTCCTTTTGGTTTTAGTTTGTAACGATGATTTAAGCTCAGTAAAATGTTTAAATTAGGTAAAAATTTTTATTAATATAAAATTAATGTAAAATATTTCACAAATAGAATAATTATTTGAAATCGTGATAATTTGTCATTTAATATTTATTATACGCATGCAGATATTTAAATGAAACTATAAGCCTTGTGTGAATAAAATGAATTAATTAATTTTTTAGGAATTAGATTTTCGCCTTTAGTTTCTAACTGTTTTAAGAAATATGTTCAATGTGTTCCTCAGATTCCTCAGGTTAAACCTAATTTATTTCTACAACCTCAGTTTACAAGAAATACAAGTTTTTTTATTAAGTGTAAGTTTTTAAAATTTTTACTTTATGAATTCCTTTTTTTATATTATTGTTATTCTATATTGACTTCTTAATGGCCAATAGAAAATAAATACTTCAAATATCATTTCAAAGTTTTTTTATTTTACTCGAGTTTAATTAATTTTTAAACTGTGTTATTTGAATTACCTTGATTTATTACAGTAAGTGCAGAAGATTTATGGAGGGGAGCTACTAGTGTAAGTAATGCTGGTAAAAAAAGAGGAAGAGGTAAAGGAACAGATAGGAAAATAAAACTAAATTTAAATAAGGGCCAAAAAATAGGATTTGGAAAAACTAACATGATT
>NW_002988121.1:0-1059 GCF_000006295.1 Pediculus humanus corporis | reverse complement strand
CCGGTTGTTTAAATTTAGAAATAATAAAACAAACGGAAATATCTATAAGAAGGAGAAGAAGATGGTAAAGTGATTGTTACTCTCTCATAATAAAAAAAAAAACAAGGTGAATGAGTTAATCAGGTGATTGTTCAAGGTCAAAATATTGATTCTAACATAAGAAAAACAATCAGGTTGTTGTTGTTGTTGTTGTGGGCCGGCGGGTGCATGTTAATGATAAATTTAAATAATTCGAAAACGTTGTGTAACCGGGTATGAACGTTAATACGATGAATATAAGAAGCAGAAGAAAATTTAATGGACGATATTACGAGTGCAATAAAAACACAATGATGATGATGATGATGATGATGAATGACTCGTTGTAAACAATTAAAACGTAAAATTTTTGTTTTATTTTATGTATTTTTATTAAATTGCATAATTGTTTTGTATATTTTACAACTCGTAAAATAATTTAATTTTCCTAAACAATAACAAACAACAAACAACAAACGAAAAAATACTAATTAAAACGTTAACGTTTTCTTTAATGATTTTTATCATAATATTACAACCGTAAAGAAAATTTTTTTTTTTTTTTTTTTTTAAACAATGCAATTAAATAAAAAGTATCATTATTATCATTATTATCATTATTGTTATTATTATTATTATTATTATTATTATTAGTGCCATTTTAGTATTTTCTCGGTTTGAAAAACGTGAGGTCGGGTTAAAATCTATGTTCGCATCATAAAAAAAAATTAAACATAAAAACTTTCCACGAACTTTCTCCACAACCCAACCACCATATCCGGTTTTTATTTGCGGAAACGAACGGGAAAAAAAATGACTGGAAAAGGGCCCGAAAAAAAGAAAGAGAGGAAGAGAGAGAGAGAGAGATAGAAATTTTTTTTTTTTTATTAAGTAGGCGAATCACGAATAAATTTGAGGGGCGTCACTCGACCAATTGCCAAAGACGATGACGATGATGATGACGACAACGACGACGACGACGACGCCATATTATAAAGTTTTGGTAGTAGAGGTCATCGACACGTGACCTAAAATTTTTTT
>NW_002988122.1:0-1018 GCF_000006295.1 Pediculus humanus corporis | reverse complement strand
TTTTTTTTTTTTATTTATTTATTTATACCGGTTATTATTATTATTATTATTACAATCATGATGGCGGCAAAAAAAACAATCGATTAATTTAAATATAATTAATAATAATAATAATAATAATGATAATGATAATAAATATAATTAAATAGAAAAAAAAAAAATTTTTTTTTTTTTTTGTTTACAAATATAATAAATAAAATTTGACATGATTCTTTTTGGAATTTTTCCCCTTATTTAAATAAATATTAATTAATAACAAATAACGTTTGATTAATAATATTTGATAATAATAATAATAATAATAATAATATTAATATTAATAAATAAATAAATAAATAATTATTTCATTTTATTACCGAAATTATTGTTAGAGACCACGTCATCGTCAAATTGATTTTAAAAATCATTAAAATTATTACGTAACATTTTAGTTAGAGATTTAACCGCTTGAGTGCGCGATATTTGCAAATTTTTCTTTTTTTTTTTTTAAATTTCCCGCCTTTTTTTTTTTCGAAATTATTTTGTTCGAAAAAGGCCGTTAGGGTTAAATAACCGTTTTTAAAACACTTTTTTTTCCCATCGTATCGATTTAAAAGAGTAAAAAAAAAAAAAAAAATTAAGGGATGATTTCGTTCCGTTACAAAAAAACCGTTAATAATTTAAAATTATTATTATTATTATCGTTTTTTTCCCTTTTAAGGTTCAGTTAATAATTAAAGTAATAATTGAAATTATTATCATCATCATCATCATCACCATCATCCCGATCCTTTATGGTTGTTTCGTTTACGAAGAACGAAACGAATGAATTGGATCTGTTTGTCCTTGTTTGTCTTCCCCCTCCCTCTCTCTCTCTCTTTTTGTGTTTGTCCGTCTACGTTTTTGTTTTTCCCTTTCCCCTGTTTGTCTGTGTTTGTTTGTTTGTTTGTACTTTCGACATCTGCAATTTTTCGTCATTTAAAAGGTGTGAAAACATTTTTGTGGGCGTGTACTCGTTCGCGTCCGTCGTAAAAAAAAT
>NW_002988123.1:0-1140 GCF_000006295.1 Pediculus humanus corporis | reverse complement strand
AAAGTTATTTAAAAATTTTCTAAAACGTTTTTTTTTTTTGGCTTAATGATTAAGTGGGCTGCATCGCTACTTTCTCTTTCTCGTAAAAATACGACGACGACGACTTAAAGTCGGCGGTGGGTTCGTAAATAAAAAAATAGCAGAGTCGGGGAGGGGGGGACAGGAGGAGAAGGAGCAGAAGGAATCGAGACAGTTTTTTTTGGTTTTCAGGTTCGAAAAAAAAATTTAAGGGAGTCATCAATAACGAGACGAAAGGTTTTTGAACTTTGTGTAAAAAAAACCGCCAATAAAAAAAAAATACAAAAAACTTCTGCCACGTTTCGTGGAAGGGAGGGGGATGGAAGGGGGTAGGGGGTAAATATTTCAACACCCTTTTGAGGGAATTTTTTTTTTTTTTTCAGGTTCAACGTCTTTTAAGTTCGTCGTACTCTCTCATCTCTTATAAAAAACCGCCAGAAAAAAAAAGTTTTTGAGGTTGTTCTCTGTCTGTCTGTTTGTTTGTTTGTTTGTTAGTTTGCTCTTGTCGGTTTTTTTTTTCTTTTTATTTTATATCTGCCGCAAAATTCTTTTTAAAAATTTTTTTTTTTCTAATTCTTTTATCTTCCCTTTTTTTTTTTTTTTATTATTTTATTATTGCAACGTCTGATGATGACCTTCTACCATAACCTTTTCTTCATCCTTTTTAACAATTTTTCTGCACATGATAATAAATTTTTCTTTTTTTCTATTTAAAAACACGACGATTGAATATTCACCCTTTTTAATAATAATAATAATAATAATAATAAAGCCAACGGCCATAGCGTGCTGGTCACACCGGTTCCCGTACGATCACCGAAGTTAAGCAGCATCGGGCGTGGTGCAAACTTGGATGGGTGACCGTTTGAGAACGCCACGTGCTGTTGGCTTAAAAAGAGCAAAAAAAATGAGAACAAGACAAAGTAAGAACCAAAAACAAATCTTGTTCTACTGTCGACCTGAGGCAGCTCGACGAGAACGTGAATTTCACTGCTTCTGACCCTGGCCACTCCAAAGATGTTAGTCACCGGAGCCCAGTTCAGGAGACAAATCGTTCCCATCGAAAAAGACGGACTCAGGAAGACCTTCAAGAATTGATGTGGTGCTATCTTATAATAAGTG
>NW_002988124.1:0-1047 GCF_000006295.1 Pediculus humanus corporis | reverse complement strand
ACGAGAAATTGTTTAAAAACATTTGCCCACGTTTGTTTTAATCCTACTTCTCTCTCTCTCTCTCTTTCTATGTTTTATACTGTTTACTTTGTCTCTCTCTCTCTCTGTATGCCTAATGCTTTGCCTCTCTCTCTCTCTCTCTGTATGTCCAATACTTTGCCTCTCTCTCTCTGTATGCCTTATATTTCGTATTTCTCTCTCTCTCTCTCCTATGCTTTTTATCTTGTATGTCTGTCTGTCTGTCTGCCTCTCTCTCTCTCTATACTTTTTATCTTGTTTGTCTGCCTCTTTCTCTCTGTATGTCTTAAACCTCTTACATTGCCTTTCATTCTCTCTCTCTCTATTCCTTTTCCTTTGTCTCTTTTTCCCAATCATTCTCTCTCTCTCTCTATATATCTCTCTTTCTCTTCGACTCATTTTATATTTAAACAAATTTTCAATCTCAATTTAAAATCCAAAAATGGGTTAATAATCGTTTACATTACATTACATTTTTTTTTACAAATTAAATATTTCCGTATTCGAACAAGAATTTAACCATCATACAATTGTAGGTAAAACAAAAAAAAAAAAAATTTGACGAATGTTAATAATAAAATAATAATAATAATAATAATAATAATAATAATAATAATAAACGAAAGATTTAAATTACTTAAAAAAAAAAATATTTAAAGATTAATGTAAAAAAAAAAAAAAAAAAACCAAAAACGTATAAGTTAATAACATTGACCTTCGCCATGATGGATTTTCTATTTAAAAATAAATAAAAATAAATAAATAAACGTGCGTTTTAAATTTTTGAAAGCCGAACGTAATAATAATAGTAATAATAATAATAATAATAATAATAATAATAATAATAATAATAATAATAATAATTTTTCGACAAGAAATTGATACTCGTGTAATATTTTCTTAAAAATCGAAAAAAAAAAAAAATTAAAAAATGGCAGAAAAAACATTTTTAAATGATCACACTCGAGTTCTTCCTGCCACGTTCGAATACGTATAATAAAATCAACCGTGAAAACATTTAAAAAAAAA
>NW_002988125.1:0-1177 GCF_000006295.1 Pediculus humanus corporis | reverse complement strand
ATAAATTACCCCAGAATGACATGAAAGTGGCAAAGAAGACAGTGGCAGGATTATCGAAAAGATATTCGAGTTTAGCAAAAGTACAAGTTTCTGTTAGTTTCCAATAGTCGCAAGTTTCATCACATAGAGGACACGTAATAAGATCATCAGATTTGCAAATATCTTGGCTGAAAAGTAAACGAATTCATTTCAATCATTTTTAATTTTAAAATTGTGATAAAATTCATTTTCTTATCTATCCTCATTTTTAAATTGATTAAAAATAATTCGCAGAAAATTAAAGTTTGTAAAATACTCAAAATTGATAATTCTTTTTTTAAACAATTACCTCAAAGTGTTGTAATTTAGAGTGATCCACCCGTAAAAAAAAAAACAAATAAGTCCAACAATACTGGCAGGTATTAGCATGTGAGTATAAAATCCTAACCAAGCAAAATAAAGAGCATATTTAACACCAAAATAATCTTTGATATATACACTTATTTTTTTAAACATTCCGATTGTCTCGATCGATCTATCGTTCGTTTGTTTAAGGTACGATTTGGAAATAACGGTCAAAATAAATTCGGACACGTGGAACAGCATGGAATCGAAAATAAAATTAATCGTCGACGACAGCATGAAAAATTACACGTTGAAACTCGATGGAAACGATCAAATATGGTTCAGAGGGATTTTAAATAATCCTGAAACGATTGGAACGGAAAATTTGTCCATCGTCGTTGACGAAATCGGTTGCATAAATTACTCTAATAAAAATATAAAAACGATAAAAAAATTTTTTAGAGGAAGAGAGAAATATGTCAGTCATTCAATTCGTTTTTGTTTTCTAGGTTTCGAATTGATGACGACGAAATGGGGTAGCGTGTGTTTTAGTTTTACAAAAATAACAAATACATCACACTCATAGGACGGTTAAAACAACAGAATATTGGAGATGCCCGAAAAATTTAATGGGGGAAAAAAGAAAAAAAAAAAAAAAAAAACAGGAAAAATTCATTATGATATGCACGTGAATAAATTCACACGTGACTTTACACGAGATGAGTAAAAAGAAGATGAAGAAAAAAACCACACGGAAAAGGCACCGACACCAAAGGTAAAAAATTAATGGTAATCCTTTTTCAGGTTCGAAAATTTCTTTTTTGTTTTCCAAACCGGTTGCACCTCGTGTCTT
>NW_002988126.1:0-1003 GCF_000006295.1 Pediculus humanus corporis | reverse complement strand
ATCGAAGCCGGAAATAAAAAATTTACAACCATGTCTATAAGACCGCAAACATTAGCAATACTTTCACATCCGGCTCAATGTAAATCAACTAGAGAGAATTTCCGGTTGAAAAATACATCGAAATTTATATCGGGAGTTAAATCTTCGTGGAGTAAAGCTATTTAATTTAACATGAAATTCAAATTGTTAAATTTTTTGTTTTGTTTGTTTAACAAATCGATTGTTATAAAAAAATTTTACGACGACGACAAAATATAAAAATTTATCATCGTTATTAATTTAATCTTATCACGATTAGAAATTAACATTAGTAAGAGAGAGAAAGAGAGAGAGAGAGAGAGAGAGAGGGGGAAAAAAAACATTAAAAATAATTTAATAAAAAATTTTATATTGCATAATTATCATTATTACTATTACTATTTTTTTTTTTAGATAAATGCACAAAAAAACAAAACTAATAATAATAAATTTATTTTATTACAGTTTAAATAGAAAAAAAAAAAACAAATTTAAATTTAAATTTAAATTTAAATTTTTTTTTGTCATTATCAAAATCTCTCATGTTGTTCGAATAATTTTTATATGAAAATTATTATTATTATTATTTTTTTTTAATTGAATGGATTATTTTTTTCGGAATGATGAAACAAACATATTTCATTTTCTCATTCATACATTATCATTTAAGTTTTTTTTTTTATTTATTTATTTTTTATTATCATTATTATTATATACAAAAATTTACAAAATTAAAAATTAAAATTAAAAAAAAAAATAAATTGTTTTGTTTAAATTTAAAAAAAAAAAAAAAAAAATTTAATCTTTATTTTAAATAGATATATATTTTAAACATTAGTACTTTGATTTAAACGAATCGAAAACAAAAAAAATACATTTTATTAGTACATGTTTTTTTTCATAAATATCGTTTAAAAAAAAAAAAATTTCGACATTTTATATATATTTCAGAGCTGCTAAAAATGCTTAACTGTTTTATTTATAT
>NW_002988127.1:0-1185 GCF_000006295.1 Pediculus humanus corporis | reverse complement strand
GATAATCGTACACGTCGTGGCCGCAGACGAACAAATCCAAAATGATTTCAACGTACACCGATTTAAATCTGTTTACCTAATTAAAAATATTTTGTGAATGAAATTAATTTTATGTTTTCATTCGTCGCGTAAATGAAAACATTTTGTTTTAGTTTTATTTTTTTTTTTTTTAAATGGCGCGATGGCAACAAATATTATTATTATTATTATTTTATTATTTGCGAGCATATATATCTATAAAAATTTGAATTATTTTTATTAAATTAAATTACCAAATTTTTATTTTCCAAAACTTTTCAAAAATCAAATAAAAATTTTATATTATTGTTACTACAATTTTGAAAAAAGTCAAATTTTACTCGCATGAATGATATAATAATAATAATAATAATAATAATAATAATAATAATAATAATAATAATAATAATAATAATAATGATAATGATAATAATAATATATTTATGTTAATTTCATTCATTCACGTCATTTTAAATATACGCCATTACTTTTTTTTTCTCTTTCTAATATTCTTTTTCTTCACTTTTCTTTTCTCTTCCTCCCCAATTAAAATAATAATAATAATAATAATGATGATAATAATAATAATAATAATAATAATAATAATAATAATAATAATACGACCACACAAATAATTACTGAAGCGCGCTTAAAGGAAAATCAGGTTAACAACAACAACAACAACAACAAGTGAGAGATTGGTAATTCATCCAAAAATAAATTAATTAAAAAATAAAAAGACAAAAACAAAAAAAAAAAACAAAAAAATCAATGAATCGATAAAATTCATTAAACGATTCGAAAAAAATTTGTCTGTTGGCAAAAAAAAAAAAAATCCAATTTTTTATCTCTCTCTCTCTCTCTTTTTTTATTTCTTTCCTTTACTTTTTGTGATCTCACACCCCCACATTAATTAATAAACGATGGTCAATCAACAATAATAATAAAAAAAATTTCTAGAAAAATAACAAAAAAAGAAAAAAAGCAACAAAATAATAACTCGTAAAAATCACTCTTAAAAACTTTTCTTTTTTTTTTCCCACCACAATAAAACATAATAATAATAATAAAAATTGTCGCAAACGACAAAATCGTTTCTGACACGTCGAAACGTTCAGAAAAACGTGGCTGAATGTAACTGAACTTCGACGTAATAAAATAATATAA
>NW_002988128.1:0-1001 GCF_000006295.1 Pediculus humanus corporis | reverse complement strand
AAATTAAAAATTTTTCTTTTAACGGAAAAAACACGCAGGAAGGGAAATATTGCTGGAAGGAAAATTCCAGCGGATAACAACATCGACATCGGATTGGAATTTTTTTTTGATTTTCCCGACGGGAGGAAAAATTTACGTAAAAAGGATTTTTAAACGTCTCAAAGGATTTAATTTCATCAAATGATGACGTCATTTCCGGAAAATCGTTTAAAATTCGAATCACTCGATAGATACTGGATTTACTGGAGTTATTGAATACTTCGATTACTAGAACGTATGGATATAGATAGGAAAACAATCGTGATAATGATAATAATAAATTTCCATAATCATTTATTTCAATGATGATGATAATGATGATAATAATAATGATAATAACAATGATAATAACGATGAAATAAATTCAGCGTTTAATATTTCAAAGTTGAGTTATCGATTTAATTGAACGCGCGCGTTTAATTACCGTTTAATTTTTTGTTTTTTTATTTTATTTTAACCGAATGAAATATCGTTTATGTTCGCACGCATGCGTTATTTTATCGTACCGGAAATACGCGGCGTAAAATTTAAACAAAAAAAAATAAATCAAAAATGGAATCGCATTAATTTTCATGAGGGGAGGAAAAAAAAATTTTTTTTTTTTTTTTTTGGTTTTTCGTTTTAAATTTTAATGATGATAATAATAATAATTGGTAAATCAAAAAGTCGAAGACTGGAGAAAGAAAAAAATTTTTTTTACATAGAGTCCAGTCGATCGATGATCGGCGAGTTTTTCCAGTTTTTGACATTTATGACCTTCAAAATTAAAAAAAAAAAATATTTTTTTAACGAACGAATTCGAATTTAAATTTAATTAAGATTTAAAATTTAAATTTTTCTTTTTTTTTAATTAACGCCCTATTTTTATTTATTTTTATTGATTTTATAAATTAAAACAAGATGATAATAATAATGATAATAATGATGATGATGATAAAAAGAAAAAATAATTAATTTAATTA
>NW_002988129.1:0-1179 GCF_000006295.1 Pediculus humanus corporis | reverse complement strand
TTGCTCTTCGGACCCCAAGAGTCATCAAGAAGGCGGCAGGGGCGAAACGTGGATGGACTGCGGGAGATGTTTCGTCGAGCCCGCGTCTCCGAATTTCCTCACCGCGTCCAGAAGCTCACTTCGTCCCTGCGGGGAGGCGGGAACGGCGTGGCAGGCCAGAACCGTCTCCCGAGGCACGAGGGAGGAAAGGATTCGTCCCGGTACTCCGAGTCGGGCTCCGGATCTCTTGCTCGATTACGTCGGGGGGGGATTCGTCCCGGCTTTGGTGCGTCGGCGTTCCCCTCGACGTTCGAAGTCTCACAGGCCTCGATCGTCGTGGGATCGCCATGCAGCGAGAGGTAAGAAGATTAATGATTCTGTTCTTTTCAGGTTCATGACATCGATATTCCTTCCAAAGCGTTTATAGGCGGGGACGTACGGGTGGAAGAGGCGGGCGGTTCGGCCGGGAGTGACGATCCCGTCCGAGTCGACCGGCCTCGGAAGCTCGCGTTCCCCGTAGTGGAGGCCGGAGCGACGTGACAGGTCGCGAACGTCTCCACAAGGGTGAGGGTGATGACGCCCGGCGGCGGCGGGTGCGAATCCGTCGTCGTGGGGCGGAATCACTCATATAAATGAGGGCCGGGAGTAGTGGCGTGCTCCTGTAATCCAGCTACTTGGAGGCCGGGTGTAGTGGGTGACTCTGATCGTGTAATTCAGGTTAACGGTCGGCGGGACGCTCCGACCAAGCGTTCTCGCCGGTCGATAGGGTAATATCTAACCCATGCAGCGATTATCGGCGGGGATGTGCGGGTGGAAGAGGCGGGCGGTTCAGCCGGGAGTAGCATCCCGTCCGCGTCGACCTGCCCCGGAAGCTTGCGTTCCCCGTGGAGGAGGCCGGAGCGACGTGACAGGTCGCGAACGTCTCCTCAAGGGTGAAGGTGATGACGCCCGGCGGCGGCGGGTGCGAATCCGTCGTCGTGGGGCGGAATCATTCACTCGCATACTTCTTCTTCTTTCTTTCTTCTCGAGGGTCGGCGATCCCGGTCGACTCCTCTTCTGTCCACCTTTTCTTTCCTTACCCTTAATTAGAGAGGATGCGATCAAAACAATCCTTCGCTTTAATATCCTTTTGCCCCTTTCAGGTGACGCAGTAAGTCTACATCCCCAGCCCCGATCGCATCCTCAGGAAACAGGCGCGTC
>NW_002988131.1:0-1077 GCF_000006295.1 Pediculus humanus corporis | reverse complement strand
CACCACCACCACCGCCGACATCTTTTTTTTTTCGACCACCCCATTACGTAATTTTTATCATTTCCGTTACTTTTTTTTTTTTTATAATTCTTATCAAAAAATGCATTTCACTTACTTGGCAAATGATGAATTTTTTTTTCCAAAAATTTTTTTTCCATTCTCCTTCCCCTTCCGCTTACACCACCACCATCTCCGCCATCTTTTTTTTCCACATCTTCTTCTTCTTCTTCTCCATCATCAATCTTTTATATTTTTTTTTAACTAAAATAAAGAAAGAAAAAAAAATTATTATTTATTTTATTTTATTTTTTTTTGATTTCATTCCAGTTTTTTTTTTTTTTTTGTTTTTTTTTTTCTCCAGCGAAAATAATAATAATAATAATAAAAATCGGTCATTTTCTAAAACTTTTCTTTTTTTCTTTCTTCTTTTTTTCTTTCTTCTTTTTTTCTTTTTTCTTCTTTATTTCCAATTTTTCTCCTTCTTTTTATTTATTTTTTCGTTTTTATATTTTTCGTAATTAAAAATTTTCATTTCTATCATGATGATGATGACGTTTTAAAGTTTTCCCTTGAAAATTCATTTTATCGTCGGGAAAAGTTAAACAAAATAATAATAATAATAATAATAATAATAATAATAATAATAATAATAATAATAATAATAATAATAATAATAATAATAACATGTTGTTGCGTCAAATATTAAATTTTTATAAATGTGAGAAAACGAGAAAATATATAATAAATTTATTTAAAATCATATCGTTGTAAGTAATATTTATTATAAAACTTTTATCATTATTATTATTATTATTATTATTATTATTATTATTCACAATTGTGTACGCACGCACATACGCATCCCTAAAAAATTATATTTTTCCCACCGAATTACCCAAAATAAAACTAAAAAAAAAAGTTTTTTGTTTTCGTTTCGTGAAAAAAAAAAAAAACATTTTATTATAAAAATTCGAATCGGATTTGTTTGTTTGTTTGTTTGTTCGTTCGTTCGTTCGTTTGTTTGTTTTTTTTTTACATCTCATCTCAGTGAGTTTCGTATTGTATTGTTTTTTTTTT
>NW_002988132.1:0-980 GCF_000006295.1 Pediculus humanus corporis | reverse complement strand
AGTTGGTTTGGGTTGATTTTTTCGAAAATCTCGTCAAAGGTGTGAGAAGGTATCTTCACAACGAAACGATGAAAACTCTTCCGAGCGCGAAAACGAAACAGCAAATTTATTTCGTATTTAACACCCTCATTCAAGCCCTCATTTTCGGAATCATTTGGTATTTGGGTTCTTTGGCAAGCGGCAAAGGATTGTTGTCGGTCGTTTGGATCCTTCCTATCACTTACGCATTGTTTAGCATTCTGTAAAAAAAAAAAATAAAAAAAACAAATAAATTTATTATATTTTTTTCATTACAAAAAAATTTTTTTTTTTTTTTAATTTCTCCTCCTCCTCCCCTACCCCTCCCCCTTTCGAATCTATGTTTTTTTATAGGAGATTAAAATTTACGTGTATCCACCCTCCACCCCCACCACCACTTCTAAAACGATAATAATAAAAATAAAAGTGACGTCACAAAATCATTTAATTTTCGTCATTATCGATTTATTATATTATTAAATTATATTATTTATAGTATTGTAGTCATTATTATTAATTTTTTTAAACGTTCATTTAATAATAATGATAATGATATTTGAGAAAGTAGTGCCACCTTAACAAAAATTAAATTTTTCGATCGTATAAATCCGTCGTACAATTTATCGGATACTATAAACAATTAAAAAAAAAAAAAAATTGCGCCAAATTCCAGTAAAGAATTTCTCAATAATTAATTAATTAATAAAATAATAATTCCGCCATATTTTTTTTTTTGGTTTTCATAACAAAAATAAATAAATAAAGGGTAAACAAATAAATTTAAAAATGGGGGAAGGTAGAAAATTATTATTGAGTAACTTTTTGATTTTTAAAAAAAAAAAAAAAAAAAAAAAAAAACCTTGCGAATAATAAATTATTATTATTAAAGTAATAATAATAATAATAATAATAATAATAATAATAATAATAATAATAATAATAATAATAATAATAGTAATAAT
>NW_002988133.1:0-1343 GCF_000006295.1 Pediculus humanus corporis | reverse complement strand
ATATTTATAATAGTATCAAACAATAATATTTCATAACATTTAATAAAATTTTATTAAAAAATTTATAAATTTTTTTCTGTTTGGAATGAAAATGTGTAAAAGTTAGGCACCATTTGCAAAAAACGTTTTTTTACCTCTTCGTTATTAAATTCCTGTTATCGACGTGAAATAAATTTAAAATTTTTAACAAAATTTAACGCGAGTAAAAAAAAATAATTTTTTTTTTAATTAATTCGATCTTAAAAAAGATTTTAATGAAATTTAAAAACATTTTCAAAAAGAAAAACAAGTATTTCCTGTTTATTAGCTTCATTTAATTTTGTTAGTTAAAATTTATACCGCTTGAGTTCGCCACTTTACATTTTCGGTTTGTCGTATGCTTTTTACAAAATAAATAACTTCTTATTTAAAAAATAATAATAATAAAAAGAAAAATATATGAATGCATTGTCGTTAATAATTATTTGTGAAATATTAAAATTGATTAAAAGTTAAAAAAATGTCTTTTAATATTCGTGTTAGTTGTTATTTTGACAATTAATAATAGTTCATGTACAATGTATGATATTTACTGCCCTAATGTAACCTGCACTTTTTTTTTTAATTTATAAAAATATTAAATAAATTTAAAATATATTTATCATGTCAACACTTCGATTATTAAGTAAAAACATTATTGATAAAGTAACATTAAAATCTGTTAAAAAAACAACAGATTTTCTTAACAAAAGGTAAAAAAAAAAAAATACATTATTTTCATTTTACAACCATTGCAAGGTTATGTTTTTTCAAATTAATTTTTTTTTTATTTTTAGATCTTTACTAGAAACCTATAGAAATGCTAATTTAAATACTAGAACGAGTAGAAATTTCTCGGCTTATGAAGCAGAAGGGAAAACATATGCAGTAAAATTAAACAAAAATAAACATGGTGTCATTAGCATAAGTAGAGTTCAAACTTTTGGTTTTGTTTTACCTACTGGTGAAGAATTAATTGGTCCAACAATATTTTTTCCAAATACAGTTTTCAGTTGGAATGTTCTTCATGCAAGAGATGTAAATGAAGAATCTTTAACATTATTTAGCATTTTAGATCCTAAAATAGAAATATTGATATTCGGTTATGGAATACCGAGTGATTTAACACCTGAAATAAGAAATAATTTTATAAATATTTGTAAAAAAATTGGTATGAAATATGAAATATTACCTACACATCAAGCAGCTGGCCTGTTTAATTTTCTAGCAGAAGATGCTAGGTACATAGCAGCTGCTTTAATCAATCCATCATTACCCAGAACACTAGATTTGGAGAGACCGAAAGGATTACCATTTGATAAACT
>NW_002988134.1:0-1012 GCF_000006295.1 Pediculus humanus corporis | reverse complement strand
ATGATCCGTATCCGGAATTCGTGCCGCCGTAAGTCGAATAAGAATTTCCGTAATTCGAATAAGATGGCGGCGAATGATAACTTCCGTAAGAGCCGTATGAATTACTTCCGTACGAGTGACCGAGAGAATTTCCGCTACCGTACGGATTAGAATAACTCGAGTATCCACCATTTCCGGATGGTGAAAAATACCCCGTGTTACGGGAACGATTATTTGTTCGAAGGGATGACGAAACTCCCGCGGATCTCCGAGGATCCCGAGACGCGGATCCCATCGTTCTTGAATACGACATTTGTTTTTTTTAAAATAAATATTATTATTTAAAAAAAAAAAAAAAAACTCGCACCGTAACGACTTCGATCACCGATGAATATTAACTACAGATGTTACTACAAATTTTGGAACGTTTTCATTTTTTTTTTTTTTTTTTTTTAGAATTCAGTGTCGGATCGACTCATTCACGTGTGTGAGAGAGAGAGAGAGAGAGAGAAACAAATCACAAATTTTTTCACCGCCATTTTCGAATCGAAACTTTAAAACATTTAAAAACACAAAAAAATTTAACGGTTTAATTATTATTATTTGTTATATATATATATATAAAAATTCGAATAAAAAAAGAGTCGTTAAATTCAAAACACAAAAAGAAAACGGTAGGCAATTATTTACATTATTTGAAATCTTAAAATAACTTTTCAATTTTCCAACTTTCAAATTTTGTCACAGATGAAATCAACAGTTAAAATAGGTCAACAAAAAAAAAGAAAATCCAAGGTAATCCTGTAATAAAAACCTCATTACGATAATGTTAAATAAACTTTTGGGTCAAATTTAATTCGATTCAATTTCTTTTTATACTTCATTTAACGGAGGTAGAGAGCGAGCGAGCGAGGGGAGAAAGGGGGTAAGAAAAGAGGAGAAACGTTCGCGTAAGTTTACTTTAAACGTTTGTTTCACAAACCAGCCAAAAAATACATCGAACGAAGGGGGGGGAGATGAAGGGGGAGGGGGG
>NW_002988135.1:0-1132 GCF_000006295.1 Pediculus humanus corporis | reverse complement strand
AAAATCTTTATTGTGGTTCGCGGATTTTTTCCTTTCGACGTTCATCGTAACGTGGCAGAAAAAAATGAATCCCATAAATGACAATAGGTGTGTGCGTGCGTGTGTGCGCGTGTACGGGAAGTAAGTTAAACATTTTCGCAAAGGTTAAAAAAAAAAAAGAAAAATTACGAAGAAAGTAAAAATGGCGGATGTTCATACATACATATGTTCGTATCCCCGGAGGACATGACAAGACAATAACCAAATGTATATGTATACAAAAAAGAGAGAGAGAGAGAGAGAGAGAGAGAAAGTAAAAAAAAAAAAGAACAAAAATTTTGTCGTGGGAGTCAAGTAGTACGATCGAAACTTTGGAAAAAAAAAAAAAAAAATTATTCGTCACCCGCAAAACAGTAAATTAATATTTAATGATCTTCTCTCTCTCTCTCTCTCTCTCTCTCTTTCATCGACCTCTCATCTCAGGTAAAATAATTCAAGTGTCATTCAACAACTCAATAAGTAATAATAATATTAAAAAGAAAAAAAAAATATATAAGGAAATAATGATAATAATAATAATAATAATAATAATGATGATGATGATGATGATGATGATAAAGTAGAAAAAGGCAGAGAGAGAGAGAGAAGAAAGAAGAGGAAGTGGCACAACAGAGAGAAAGAGAGAACAGAGAAAAGAGAAAAAGAGAGATGAGATATTGACAGAACAGAGAAAAAAGAGGGGGAGAAAGGGAAAGAGGAAGAAAGGGAGAAAGAGAAGAGAGAGAGAGAGAGAGAGAGAAGAGGAAGTGACACAACAGAGAGAAACAAAGAAAAGAGAAAACAGAAGGACAGAGAAAAGTAAAAAAAAGAGAAGAGATATTGACAGAATAGAGAAAAAAGAGGGAGAGAAAAGAAGAGGGAAAGAAAGAGAGAAAGAGAAGAGAGAAAGAGAAGAGAGAAAGAGAAGATAGAGAGAGAGAGAGATTCGTGTGCAATACCCGAAATTTAAACAGATTCCAGATTTTTCCAGCTACCGTGAAAATTTCACCGCCTTTTAATAATACTACGGGTTTATTTTTTTTTTTTTTTAAAGAACTCGAAAGTTCGATAGTCGAACGAGATACGAATCGATATATCGATCGATATTTTTTTT
>NW_002988136.1:0-1076 GCF_000006295.1 Pediculus humanus corporis | reverse complement strand
TTGAGCTGTGAAAGTGTATAATAATAATAATAATAAACATTACGAACGATTGTTTTCATAACTCAAAACTATTTTGTTTGTTTCGTTGTTTGTATTAAAATACAAAACGGGAGCGTTAAATCGTCGTTGACAGTTTTTCTTTTTTTTTTTTTTTTGCGTTTTTCTTCCCCGTCACGTACGTCGTCTTTTCTCTCATGTTTAGTTTAATTGTCATTCAGTCATTCATTCATTCAATCTTTTGAAAATTTTTTTTCTTCCTCCCTCCCCGGTTTTATTAATTCGTTTCCGGTTTTGTTAAAATTTTAGTTTTGTAAATAAAACAAAAAAAAAAAAAAACCGCAATAAGTCTTGTGTCTCGATTTTATTAAATTATAAACGAGTTACGTGAGTTGGTTGGTTATTTAAACTCTGACACGTACGAATACAAACAAACAAACAAACAAACAGACGACAGAAGGTTAGCGAATATAAACAACGAAAACATAAGCATTTATGTAAATTTACGTAAAACGTTTTTTAATGAAACAAAAACTCTTGTTGTGTAATAAATTTTTTATAAAATAATCGTTTGCATATTTATTATTATTATTATTATTATTATCCACCATTAAACACGACAAGGCTACTTGTCGGGGTTTTTAAGTATTTATCCGAGGTTTCTACCCGATTCCTTAGGGACAAATACTCGAATTTCGGTGGTGCCACTTTATTATAAGATAGCACCACATCAATTCTTGAAGGTCTTCCTGAGTCCATCTTTATTCGATGGGAACGATTTGTCTCCTGAACTGGGCTCCAGTGACTAACATCTTTGGAGTGGCCAGGGTCAGAAGCAGTGAAATTCACATTCTCGTCGAGCTGCCTCAGGTCGACAGTAGAACAAGATTTGTTTTTGGTTCTTACTTTGTCTTGTTCTCATTTTTGCTCTTTTTAAGCCAACGGCACGTGGAGTTCTCAAACGGTCACCCATCCAAGTTTGCACCACGCCCGATGCTGCTTAACTTCGGTGATCGTACGGGAACCGGTGTGACCAGCACGGTATGGCCGTTGACTTTTATTATTATTATTATTATTAT
>NW_002988137.1:0-1064 GCF_000006295.1 Pediculus humanus corporis | reverse complement strand
GGTCGTTTGTCGGTCGGTTGTTGTGGTGGTTTAACCCCAATTAATCCATGTTGCCTTCCGGGTTTTTTTCTTTTTTTCAATTTTATTAAGGACCTTACTCTCTCTCCCCCCCCTCTCTCTCCCTCTCTCTCCTATCCTACTCCTCTCAATTCTACTTTCAATTACGTAATAACTCGAGCTATATCGGTTTTATTAATTAAATTAATCACCATTTTAATTAAAAAAAAAAAAAAAACATTAATCCGACGGTTTAAATCGACAAAAGGGCATCGCCATAGGTAGCCTAAGTTTAAGACAAATGTTTTTGAAAACAATTTACTGTTTCAAAACCTTCGCGACGGCTAATAAGCATATTATCAATTATTAAAGTAACCGTAACGAAAAGAGAGAAAGGGTGGTATAAAAAAAAAAGAGAGAGAGAGAGAGAGAGAAAAATAAGAGAAAGAATGATGGAGAAGCAAAGAGAGACAGAGAGAAACATAAACATAAAGACAGAGAAAGAAAGAGAATGAAAGTTAAAGAGAAAGAATGAAGAGAGGCAGAGAGACAGAGAGAGAGAAAATAAAAGAGAAATGAGGAACAGAGACAAAAAGAGAGAATGAGAGATACAGAGAGGGGGGAGAGAGGAGGAAAATTTGGTTTTTTTAAAAACAATATGGCGGATAATAAAAAAAAATGTTTGGGCAATCCTTCGAAGAGTGGTAAAAAAAAAAAATCCCACGAAAAAATTTATTACTCGTAATCAAAACAGTTAAACAAACATTTTTCGTTTTAAAAGTAAAAAAAACTATTAAAAATCGGCCTTAAACCTAACAAACAGTAGTAGTAATAATAATAATAATAATAATAATAATAATAATAATAATCGTTATCAAATTTACCTTAGGGTCTTGACATTATAACCGTTTTTTTTCGGGTAAAAAAAATTCTTTTTCATTCGTACACGAACAAACAAACAACCGATGGATGATGATAATGATAATGATTAATTACGAAATGTAAAATAATCGTAAAAAAAACGAGATATTAAGAAATCGATTTAATAATAATAATAATAATACAAC
>NW_002988138.1:0-1133 GCF_000006295.1 Pediculus humanus corporis | reverse complement strand
TGTGACCCAGAATCTTGCCTCGCCCAGATTTTTACCATCTTTGAATTTTTTATTAAATCACATTTTCATTTCCTCATTCATATTTTTTTCTTTTTTTTTTTTTTTTACTAATGTCAATTTATAAATGTGTAAAAATAATTTTTTTTTTTTAAAAATCATTTTCATTAAATAATAACCACTGATTGCATAAAATATTTTTATTAATTATTTTGTTAAACAAAAAATCTACAAATTTTAATTTTTTTTTTTATAGCTAAATAAAATATATTTATAATATATATTTTATTAAATATTTTTTGTTTTTAGGATGGGAAATCAGAGGACTATATTGTTACAAGTTTTTCACTGTGAGGCATTCTTGGGAGAAGGCGGCCGAATTATGCAGAAGGTAAGTACTTTTACGGTTTTTTTAATAATTAAAATTCTATAGCGAATATTCTAGATTCATTAATAGGTGTATCATGTTTTTAGTAAAACATACCAAATCACTTAAATTTAAATTAAAAATTCTAAACAGTTATATACCCGTGCCATGATTTTTTTATTTACTTGGAAATTTATTTGAAGAGGGCTGTTGACCTTGTCTTTTAAAATTTGTCAAAATATTATATGTTAATATCTTAATTAAAATTTTTATTTTCAATTTATTAAAATAATTTTAAATTTTTTATATATATATTGTTATGATCCCGTACTCAATATTCACATTTTCAAATTTTTATAAACAAAAGACTGGCGACGAACTCGAATTGTTCTTCTTTAGAAGCGAAGCTTCTAAAGACTCCTTCTTTTATTTTATTTGCAAGTGTTTGCTCGAACATTCGAAACAGTTGACTGACGAAAGACCAAAGTAATATAGGCAAGCTACACAGCTTGGCGTTGGTTCATTTGATTTTTAGTCTAGCTGTAATAAGTTCTTGTTTATTAATATTAGTTTTGTGATAGTTTTAAGTGCTTGTTCATTACTTACAAAAATAAAGAACGAACCGAATATAACATATTAAAATTTTGGCGCAGTCGATGAAGGATCATTCTGAACGACAAGAAACCGGAGAATTCTTAAGTAATTCGTTTCATGTTGGTGGGTTTTAACTCTTTATCAGATTTCTTTATATTGTAAGTAGTAGTAATAG
>NW_002988139.1:0-1310 GCF_000006295.1 Pediculus humanus corporis | reverse complement strand
ATTATTATTATTATTATTACACCTTTTGAACTCGAAAAGTTTTGTGTGGTTGTTAGGGTTTTAAAGTACTCATTCCAGGTTTCTACCCGATTTCTTTGGAATAAGTTAAGTGGAATATCGGTGGTACTATCGAACAATGTCGGCCATTTTCTCTTTAATTTCCTTTCGTTGAATGTGGCATGGCTCTGTGTGTTGCTCCCACGATGATGGGTATTTCTGCCTTTTGCCCGTTTCTTTGGCTGTCTGGTGTTTTTTCCGCCGGTACGGAATTATGTCGCAGTATGATATCCGGTTTGTTGTCTGGCACAGTTCTGTCAGTGTGGATCTGTTGGTCGTACACAACTGAACCCGTTGTCTTGACCGATTGCACTACTCCTCGGCTAGTCTATCCTTATCCCAATGAAGGTATAGACAAATTTTATTGTGCCTCTCTAGATATTCACGTTTTCCCAATATCGAACAACCGGAAATTAAAAGGTCGATGGTTTCCGACTGAGATTGGCAAATTCGGCACATGTCATCATGGCGGGCTTTGAGAATTGTCTTCTCTTCTTAAGTTCGCGAGGTCTGATGTCTCGGACGAACGCTTCCGTTTCTTAATTTTAAGTTTTCCATGCCGTAGCCAATCGTACGCGTTCTTCGCGTAATAATATCCGAAGCTTTATTATTATTATTATTATTAATTTTTATTACTATTATCGAAGAATTATTATTATTATCATTACTATTATTATCATAATAATTTTAAACACGTGATAAGATTTCGTGTACTCGTCAGAGTTTTCTCTTCTTTATTCGATTTTCCTTAGGGAAAGAAAAAAAATGCTGGAATATCGAACGGCGGGTACGATTTATCAAATTTTCCGAAGATTACGGAAGGGGGGACGTCCCGTATAACCCGATTATTATTATTATTATTATTTTATATTAATCATCATTCGAAATAATCAAAATGTTGTTGTCGAAGTAAGTAAAAATTTTGTTTTAATTTTTTTTCACTTTTTTTTTACTTCTTTTCGCTCCCCGATTCCCTTTCCCACGATCTTATCTCTTATCGCTCCCTTCGTTTCCTTCTTTCTCCCCCCCCACTCCCCAATAAAATAAGAAAAAAAATTATTATCATTATTATTATACGAATACGACGAATCGTATATCGATCAGAATTTTTTTTTAATCATTTACTATCGTAATCATTATTGAAATTCTTTGACGATTCGAATCGCTTTCCTTTTGTCCTCTACCCCCCACCTTTACATCCCTCCTCTCTCTGACTTCCGCCATCTTTTTTTTAACGATAAATAATAAAACCA
>NW_002988140.1:0-1104 GCF_000006295.1 Pediculus humanus corporis | reverse complement strand
TTTTTTTTTTTCTATGTTCTTTCATCTCGAGCAAGAAAAAAAAGGAAAAAAGGTTGCTTTTTCCTTTTTTCATTTTGCTTTTGAGAAAACTTACTTACTCACCAAAAAAGAATATAAAATAAAAATATGAGACTACATTAAAAAAAGGAAAATACGATATAATATTAAAATTTTTTTTTTTCCACAGATGTAAATGTAATTATGGTGGTAAAGTAAATGCAAAGAAAAAGTTGAAAGTTGAAAGTTCAAAGTTAAAAAAAAGGAAATTTTCATTTTGATTTTTAAATTTTTAATAACAAAAAAAAAATCAATTTTTAAATTGAAACTATATGAAAACTTTCCCCGCCCCTCTTCCAGCCCTTCCCCCCTCAAAAGAATTTTAGATGGCATTGTAAAATAAAACTGTAAATTTATTATGATTGATTGTCATGAAAAGATTTTTATTTTTACTGCTGCTGCTGTTGGAGCAAAAAGTTAAAACAAGAAAATTTATTCTTTGTTCGTGATATGCATAAGGTATAAGAAATTATATGGTAGAGTTAAGGATTTTGTTAGATCTCAATGACAAAAAGTTTTTTTTTTTTTTCTCTTGTATAAAAGAATCTTGTGTGTTCATTCAGAAAATGTTTTTGACTTGATTTTCTTGTTCCCCTTTTTAACATAAACAATTAATACTTGTTCTTTTTTTTCTAATATTTAACAATTATGTAATAAATGAAATAATAATAATACATTCCTACAATCGTTTAAAACTCAAAACCTGTTCGAAAACACCAAACAAACAAACAAACAAACTCATAATGTTTTTTAAATAATAATAATGCCAGAAAAGGTAAATCACGCAAACTTAAGTTTTTTTTTTTTTTTAAATAAAACGAAAGCTTTGACGTTTTTTAAAACTTAAGTTATTAAGTTAAATTTAAGTTTAATTATATATTTTTTTGATTTACTTACCCAAATAAATATCTTCATCATCGGGGAAAAAAGCCGCCATTCCTTGAGAAGTCAACAATGTAAAATATGGACTCCGCGTGTTGTCGATTATACTTAAGGGGTGGGGAGGTATAAAATTCACCGCACAACATTGAAAATTCATTTATGTCA
>NW_002988141.1:0-1147 GCF_000006295.1 Pediculus humanus corporis | reverse complement strand
CGTTTTATTACGTAATAATAATAATAATATTAATAGTATAATAATAATAACTATTATTATTTTAAATGGATATGAGAAAAAAATTGTTTTTTTTTTAATCGATTAATAATTTTAATTAATAATAAATTAATAATAGTAATAATAATAAAAAACTTAATAATAATATTAATAAAATTTTTTTAATTGTGTCAAATAATATTAATAATATTAATAATAATAATACGTTTTAAAATTTGAAAAAAAAAAAATTTTTTTCGTTAAGAAAATTCCTATGATTCCCAGTTAAATTTTTTTTTTTCGAGAAAATTTTTATAAACGTCAGACATTTTTTTTTATTTTTTATTTTTTTTCCTAAGGGAATAAATAAAAATGGAGTTGTAAAAAAAAATTTTTTTATTAATTATTAATAATTAAATTAAATTAATTATTATTATTTAATTTAGAAAAAGTTATGAAAGGTTTTTACGAAAAGGTTTTTAAAATTAATAAAAGGTAACCCCGGACGTGAAAAGTTTTTTTTTTTGCAAGGGTCAATCGATGATTATAAATAAATAAATTAATTGTTTTCTCTTTGAAAGTTTCATTAAGAATGATTATGATTGGTTAATCGATAACCAATGAGAACGAATCATTTTAAAATGAACGATTCTGATTGGTTAATGTATAACCAATGAGAACGAATCATTTTTAAACGAACGATTCTGATTGGTTCGTTTCGTAGCGTCATACAGACTATATAAACCGTTGAATTTTCAAATCGTTTTACAATAGTGAAGTTTGCTTGGTGGGGGTCTGTACACGATTTGGGAAAATAATCGGAAAATTTTATTGTATTTACATTATCGTCATAATAATAATAATAATTTTCGCGGTCATATTTAAATTTAAAACGAAATTTTTTCCCGAATTTGAAACTTTTTCTTCAAAGCCGCCGACGCGTGAAATTCACGACATTTTCCAAAGCGAAAAATTTCTTGGATGATACAGGTAAACCGAAAATGACGTTTAATACGAAAATGATTTTCTCCTAATTTTCGAATTTGTTGCGTTTCGTAAGAGAAAAATTCCGGAACGGCCTCGTTATTCCATTTGGATAAATTTGTCAAATCTTTTTCTTTTCTGGAATCGAATTCATATTCCCGTTCCG
>NW_002988142.1:0-1237 GCF_000006295.1 Pediculus humanus corporis | reverse complement strand
TTTTGAATAATTTTTAATTCATTTAATTTAACAAACGTAACAAACGTGGCGGCGGCAGCAGCAGCAACAGCAGCAGCACCATCGTCAGCAACATAAGGGGAATGAAGAAGCAGAAGCAGCACAATAATTTTTTATTTTATTATTATTATTATTTTTTTTTTGTGCGTTACGTAATAATGCTTTTTCTCTCTCATCATAGATAAATTTAAATATTGAACAAAATTTAATAAAATATTAAATATTAAAAACGTAAAGGATAGAATGAGAAAGGCAGAGAGGGAGGGAAAACAAAAAAAAGAGTGAGAGAGAGAAAGAGAGAGAGAGCTAAGAAAATTTTGATAATTAGTATTTCTCGCTCTCCCGGATTTTATAAACTTATATTTAACATTTCGTAGAATCTAAAATTCAGTTAGGGCGTGTACTCCTTTTTGTCTTTTCTACTGACGTTTTTCTTTTCCTTCTCTATTTTTCTATCTATTTTCCATCTCTCTTTCTCTTTATTTCACTTCTTCTCCTTTTATTATTTTTATTATTATTATTATTATTATTATTATTATTAGTATTTCGTTCTCCATTTTTCATTTCATCTTTTTCTATTTCTTTCACCTTTCTCTTTCTCTCCCCCCCTCTCTCTCTCTTTTCCTTTTTTTTTTTTATCATTACGTTTTCCTTTCTCTCTCTCTCTCTCACACACACTATCACACGCATTTTCTATCTTTTCTATACGTCTATTTTTTTTTTTTCTACGTCATCGTTTTTGTCGTCGTCGTTGTTGTCGCTTTCGTCGATGTTGTTGTTGTTGTTGTTGTTGTTATATTGTCATCTGTAAACTGGATACATTTATTCAAATCATCCAATCTATTTCCAACAAAAACTAATTCTCTTTTCTTTTCTTTTTTTTTCTACGTCATCGTTTTTGTCGTCGTCGTCGTCGTCGATGGTCGTTGTTGTCGCTTTCGTCGATGTTGTTGTTCTTGTTGTTATATTGTTATACGTAAACTGGACACATTTATTCAAATCATCCAATCGATTTCCAACAACAAAAACTAATTCTGTTTTCTTTTTTTTTTCTTCTGCTCCTTTTTAAAGACTTTAATTTTTTTTTTTTTCCCTAAAATTTCTTTTGGATTTCGTTTTCGATTTCACTTGGCTTTCTATCGTTTCGGTCCGAAAACGAACCGAGAAAAATGGGGGGGGGGAGGTAAAAGAAAAAAAAGGGCAAATTTTCGAATTACAA
>NW_002988143.1:0-1065 GCF_000006295.1 Pediculus humanus corporis | reverse complement strand
ACACACACTAAATAATAATAATAATTAACTTATTTAATGAGAAAAGGGTGGTTTGTTTTTGCTTTTATACATTGGGTCATATATATGATGATTCCCTTTAAATAACAAATTGATATATCTTGTTTCCTAACCATTGGATTATATGCAGCACGACGGTGAATCTGACTCAAGGAAACAACTCTGTTATCGTAGATGTCGTCAGGTGAGATATTGGGTTTTAGGTATATTTAAAATGACATCACGGTATACACACACACACACTTCTAATAATATCATCAGGAATAATTCACAACTCACAGTATTGTTATTAATTTTTTTTAATATCATAATTATATACATATATATATTTAAATATTTTCACTTGGTTGGTTCGTTTTTTTTTATTTTGCTTTTCTTTTTTTTTTTTTTAATAATAAATAATCGCTGTGGGTAGATAATAATGTCGTATTATTTAAATAAATAAAACTATAAGTAATATTTAAATAATAAATGTTGGTGTTTGCAACAAAAAAAATTTTTTTTTTAAATTAATATTATTAATTATTATTATTAAATATTTTTATGTGAAAACGTAGATATATATATATATAATTTTTGGCTTATTATTATTATTATTATTATTATTATTATTGTTAAGTAGTCTCGCTTGTGTTGTTGATACATTTTTAATATGCTTATAATAATTTTATGAAAATTGTGTAATTTAAGAGGATTGATTTCGATTTTTTTATGTGTAAAACGATTTATCGATCGATAATTATCGATAATTAATTATTATTATTTATATTTTCACAGAGAAAAAAAAAATCAATAAAGGGTGTAAAATTATTGTCCGTGTTTTTATTAATATTGGAGAATTATTTTGATTATTTTTGTTTATTATTATTATTATTATTATTATTATTTTGTCATTAGAAAATGATTTGACGATATCGTTAAGTTATTATTATCATTATTTTTAAATGGATTTTTGCGTCAATGAAATAATACAACGAAAAAAATTCTTATTTCATTTTGTTTTTTTTTTTTAATAATGATTTTCTTTTAATAAAAGTATTATTATTA
>NW_002988144.1:0-1293 GCF_000006295.1 Pediculus humanus corporis | reverse complement strand
ATGGCTACATGTTGCTAAAGTGGTGAGACAAAATTATGTTAATAAAAAGCGATTAGAATAATTTGACTTTGCACTCCAATTACATATATTATTAATTTTTTATGTGAGATTCAAATTAACTTTATTATTATTATTTTTCAGTTACATTCACCAATCGACTCTTCGATAACTTCACAAAATCAAAATTAATCTCATCTTTGATTCACCACACGATTATGAATCATCTCATCGATAAAGGTAAGGTAATAATAATAATAATAACTATTTATTAATTTAAAGAAAATTTTTTTATTAAAAAAAAAAAAATAGTAGGAACTACTACATAATATGAAATAAAATAATTGATAATAAATAATTATTTATTTTCAATTGTTTCGAAACAATATGCTTCAATTATATAAAATAATTTTTTTTAATTTAAACATGAAAGTAATTATTTATCGAAATAATAATAATAATAATAAATACAATAATTATTAATTAAAAAACATTTAAACATATATATAAGTATATAATAAGCTGCAAAGACCATCACACTCACACATGCACAGTCTTTAATAAATAATCACTCGTTAAAAATAAAAAATTAAATAATACAATTATAAAAATATCATAAATAAATTGGTCTTTAATGTTTATTATTATTATTATTATTATTATTATTATTATTATTATACAAATATTTTTTTTAAAAAAATTTACAATACTTTGGCATTTAGCACACTACTATTTCAATAATTTAAATTTAATAACATTTTAATTAATAAATAAGATGTGAATCATATTGTTTTAAATTATGTGGTAGGAATCGTTTGGAATGTTTTTTTTTTTTCTTTAATTTTATGTATTTTATTAATATTATTTTTTATGAAAAAGTTGTATGTGATACCATAATAAGTTTTAAATTTTAATGTGCGCGAGTTTTCATGAAAAGAAAATTTTGTATTGTTTTTTTAACTTGAACCCAAGAAAAAAAAAAAAACAAAATGGAAACTAATTCTTGAAATTCTTTTGTACGTTGATATTGAAAAAAATAACGAAAGGAAGACTCAAGTCGTAGCACAAATTAAATGTAAAAAAAAAAAATTTACGTGGCAGTGAAACATACTGTTTGTTTGTTTTGAATGTTTTAAATTTAACAAAATGGAATTATTTTTCTAACCGGAACTTATGTAACGTAAATAAAAATTCGAACGTGTTAAATGAATATTTAAAGTTTAAAAAAAAAAAAAATTAGTCGCTAGCATTCGGATTTTCGATAATATTATTGACGTCCACGTTCGTCGTCAAATT
>NW_002988145.1:0-1265 GCF_000006295.1 Pediculus humanus corporis | reverse complement strand
ATAATAATATTAGGAACTGATATAATACTGGAAAAAAAAAAGCAGAAATTTTGTTTTTATCACGGTTGGTATTTGTTTTGCCTTTGGTCGTTGACTCGTTTTTAACTCGTTTTTTTTTTTTAACGAATTTAACCCGATAGAAAATTCTAGAAAAAAAAATTCGATTGTTATCATTAGATTGTTAATAAATAAATAAATAAGTTTTTTTATTTTTCCATAACGATGATAAATAAATAAAACGAGTACGACATCAAATACATCAAATTTCAGGTTTTTTTTTTTCGGTTCAATTAATAATAATAATAATAAATTTAAATATTTTATTAATTATTTTAAATAATTAATTAAAATATTTTAAAATAAAAGAAAAATGTCGAGCATTGTCCAGTAGTAGTAATAATAATAATAATGGCGAGATATAATTTTAGAAAGTCGAATAATAATTATCGATAAAAAAAATTTTTTTTTAAAAATAAAAACTAAATAATCGTTAGTCGTTAGTGATAACGAAATCAAAATTTTACGACGATTACAAAAAAAAAACCTAATTTCAATGGTACCTTATTGTGAAACCTTAAAGTTAATAAAAAAAAAAACTTTCAATGTCTGCCGTAATAATAATAATAATAATAATAGTGAACCAATTGCACAAACTTTATAACGAATAATTTCTCTCTCTCCCTCTCTCTCTATCTCTTTCCACTCGCGAATTTTTTTTTTTTTAAATTTATAAGGCCACGGTCGTTATTATCATTATCATTATCGTCGTCGTCCCCCCTCCCCCCCCCTTAAAACACACAAAAAACTTTTTTTTTTTCGGTCCTATGGAAAAATTAATCGATAAAATTTATTGTTATAAATAAATAAATAAATAAAACAATTATTAAACTTTAAATCTCCATTTTTTTCGTGTAGAATAATAATAATAATAATAATAATAATGATGATGATGATGATGATGGTGATGATAACTATAACGATGCCTTTGTGTTAAAATTCGTGATGGGTAAAAGAAAATCAAAAGAATTTTTTTTTTTTTCGAATCCTGTTACGATCGTCAAATCATCATCATCATCATTATCATTATTATTATCATTATTATTATTATTATTTGCATATCCTTTTTACTTTCTAATAATAATAATAATAATTAAATTATTTATTATTATTATTATTTTTGTTGTTGCAAAATTCGAACTAAATTTTTTAAATATGGCGACGACGACGTACCTATTAAATAATATTTTTGTAATTATATTTATATA
>NW_002988147.1:0-1060 GCF_000006295.1 Pediculus humanus corporis | reverse complement strand
TCTACCTCTATCTCTCTTTTTCTTTTTTAACGATTATAAATCTTTTCTTTTTTCCTTTATCATTATTTTATTCCCGTCACTGCAACAATTACCATGATAATTTATCAAATTATTATTATTATTATTATTTCAGGTATATTTTAAAAAAAACGACTTGTAAAAAAAAAAAAAAAGAATCTTATTGATATTTTCGTATTTATGTATCGCGCACGCGCACGTGACTTATTAAAAAACCGTTTTTTCTATTTTGTTTTTTTTATTATTATTAACCATTGAAATTTCGAATTAAAAAAAAGCCTCCGAGATTTTTTAATTAATCGCAAACAATGCCTCCGATATTTAAAAAAAAAAAAATTATTAATTAAATTTTTTTTTTTTTTTAAATCGTTAATGAAACGTTAAAAAATGACTCCGAAGAATTTTTTTTTGTGGGGGTCCACCGTAAGATTTATTATTATTATTATTATTATTATTATTATTATCATTATTATTAATAACGTTCATTTTAGAAATTTATCCGGTCGAATAAAAAAAAAATGAAAAAAAGGCGGTGTGATTTTCACGTCAATTTTTTTTTTTTTTTTCGAATCCGATTTCGGTCTGACATTATCCGATTATTATTATTATTATTATTATTATTATTATTATTATTGTTTTATTAGTTAATGGATGGCATCGATCAGGTTTTTTCATTTTTTCTTTTGCCACGTTCGTTGACTTCGTCTTATTTCTCGTCTGAGTTTAAATAATAAATGATGATAAATGGAAAATATCGAAAATGATGGAGATTTTTTTTTTTTTTGGTTTCATCGGACGTTCGTCATTTAATCCTGGATGAAATTTTTTTTTTTTTTTTATTCTCATTTCGTCGACAAATCTTTTTCGATCGTCGCCGCCATTTTTTTATTTGTTTTCCTTAAAATAATTTTAAATCTTTATTAATTCGCGCCAAAAAAAAATTACCCTCATTCGATTAATGAAAAATTTTCCTCCGTTTTATTATTATCATTATTATCGTTTCTTTCTATTTATAAGTTAATTATCAAACCTCAAAGATTAT
>NW_002988148.1:0-1158 GCF_000006295.1 Pediculus humanus corporis | reverse complement strand
AAGAACAAATAAACAAGAAGACGGTTCGAAAATAATTATGGAAAAAATGTCGGGTCACGTGATACCTTATCAAAATAATTAATTTCTTTTTGGAAAAGACGAACGAACGAACCATTGGCGAAAAGTTTGGAAAAAAAAGAAAATCGGCCCCATATTATATTCGCAATTAAAATTTCGAATGTTTAATCACGATCGGAAATTATCGATCCTTTCACTTCCGGTTGTTCGATACGCATTCGATCTCGAATGAAACATTTGTACACACGGTTCCAACAAACAACAAACAACATTCAAACCGACAACAAACCGGATATTGTCATTCCATTAATTAAAATAATTTTTAACCCGAGGAAGAATACAAACCCCCCGCGGGAAACCTTACAAAGAATCGAAAAAAAAAAAAAAGAAAAAAAAATGGCTGAAACATGAAAATAAAAACAACCTGGAACGAATGTTGGAAAACATTGACAATCAAATGAAAACTTGTCGTGATTACAAGTAACAACGATGATGAAAATGATCATAATAATAAAAATAATTTTAAGGCATGTACCTGACGCGAGGAAAAAAAAAATTTTTTTTTTTTCCCTAACCAATTATTATTTTCATTATTATTACTATAAATTATTATTATTACTACTAATTATTATTATTATTATTATTATTATTTTCATTAATGCGGACAAAAAAAAAATTATTTAAACTTGGCGCATAAAAACAAACAAAACATAAAAAAAAAAAATTGTTCGACTCGGTATACGATTTTAAATATTCATAAATTTAAATTTTTTCCCGCCAAAATTATTTCTTTTTTTTTTTTTTTTTGAGACTTCGATTTCATTTCCAAGTACTTATTATTATTATTATTATTTCAATATCATTATTATTATTATTATTATTATTATTATTATTACTAAAAATTAAAGAAAATTATTTAAAATTGTTATTAAAAAAAAAAAACAAAAAAAAATTTTAATTTTTTCCCGGCAATTTTTTTTTTTTTTTTTTCGGAAAATTCGATTTTATTTCCACGTGTTTTATTATTATCATTATCATTAACATTATTTACACGAAGGAAAAAAGAAAATTATTTAAAATTGTTATTAAAAAAAAAACACAAAAAAAATTTGAATTTTTTCCCCCCAAATTTTTTTTTTG
>NW_002988149.1:0-1071 GCF_000006295.1 Pediculus humanus corporis | reverse complement strand
CTCCGTCCCACCCCAAAAAAAAAAAATTTTAGGAAACTAGACGAAGAAAAATGAAAAGAAAAAAAAATTTTTTTCTTAACTTTTTTTTTTTTTTTTTTTTATAAAAAAATAATTTTTTCTGCCAACTATTCTAGAATGTTTGACATCTTTTGTTCAACCGAAAATGTTTTTATCCTTTTCTGTCAGTTTTTTTTGCTTCATTTTCAAACCTTTTCCCCTCCTTCCCGTCGTCCACTTTCTTTTCTTTTTCGTTTCCTTTCTCTGTCTCTCTCTCTCTCTCTCTCTTTTTTTTTCCATTAAATCTTTGATCCGATTTTTTTATTTTGTCTTTATTTTCCGGGAAATCTTTCTTTCTCTCTGTTATTATACGCAGTTATTTATTTAATTCTTTTATTATTATTATTATTAGGTTTTTCCCCGTTTTTTTCCATTATTATGAAATGAATCGAAATAATTTTCTTTTACTCTTCTGTGAGAGAGAGGAACAAGAGGAGGGTGGAGAGAGAGAGAGAGAAGAGGAGAGTAGAAAGAGAGAAAGAGGGAGAAGAGAAGGGTAAAGAGAGAGAGAGAGAGAGAGGGGAGAGATTTTTAAAAAATACATTTTCCTCCATGAGATTGCCTAAATCTGTTGCAAAATATTTTTTTTTTTTTTTACTACTTTTAATAGAACAACAGCAAAAATCTAAAAATTTTAGTATTATTATTATTATTATTATTATTATTATTATTATTATTTTATATTTTTTAAAACAAATTTTTGATCGGGATAGGGACGCGAATAAAAAACAAAAAAAAAAAAGGTTCAAAGAAAGAATCAATGGATGAAAATAATAATAATTTTCGTACGGTGTTTAGGAAAAAAAGGGGAGGGGAAGGTCAGTAGTCGTGTCGGTCGTTGTTGGTAGCGGCTATTAAAAAGAGTGAGAGAGAGAGAGAGAGAAAAAAAAAGGAAAAAAAAGAAAAAGGGAAAAACATTCCAAAAATAAAAAAAAAAAAGGAAAAATCAAATAAAATTGTTTTGAAATTCTTCGCGTGTATTTTTGGCGCCGATACGAATCCTGGAAATTATTT
>NW_002988150.1:0-1045 GCF_000006295.1 Pediculus humanus corporis | reverse complement strand
AAAAAAAAAAAAAAACAGTTAAAATTCATTAGCATCGTTTGCGAACAAAAACCAATTTACTGGTCGTTAACATTTCTCAAATTAATATTCATAATTTTATTTTCATCGTCGTCGCGAATGAAATCATCGATTGATTGATCGATTGATCGATCAATCGATCGATCGAGGTTTCCCCCTCCCCCCCAATTTTTTGTTCTATTTTTAACCGTTCAATCTAGTGGTGGTGACAGGGGACTAAATTCTAAAAAAAAATTAAATTGTCGGTTATTTAAATTTTATGATTTTTGTTGGATCTTTTTGATTAGTTGGTTTTATCGTCGCGAAAAAATGCCTCGGAAAATTCTGACTCGGTAAAAGGTCTCGTAGATTAATTGTTTTGAACGAAACGTGGATTTGTATTAAAATCGACGGATATGACACGCGGTGTTAAACTTCTTTGAGTTTTTTTTCCTCTTTTGAAGTGTCAGTTTCAGGTGGTGGTGGTGGGAAAAACGCGTGACATATTATCATCATATCTTTCCGGTGGAAATGATGCTGGGAGGAGGAAGAAGGAAGGGAGAGAAAGGGGGGAAAAGAAAACTTTTTAAAACTTGAGTAGTTGTGTTGTCAGTAATTTAAATCTTTGTTCGGGTCAAAGCATTAGTTAGTAAGTCGTCGCGTAACAGGTGAAACCTAATTCTTTCAAACTCACGTTGCTCTTTACTACTACCCATGTTTCTACTGCCACTGCTTTTCGCAGTTTCCCCTACCACTCGCCTCTATTGTGTTTTAAAAAAAAAAAAAATGATTTTAGCGTGTTGAATCATGTATCTGCGCCGTTTTTGTTTCCCAGAAAGAAAAGAATGACAATTATTGTATGAGGATGGTGATGATGGCTGATGGTACCTGGAAAAATTCAATCGGTCCTGTCATTTCTATTTGTTATAAAAAAAAAAAAAAAAAAAACAAACAGACGATGATGGAACGAATGGAAAAATGGGAAAATTGTTTTTTTTTTTTTAATATTCAATTTATTTATTTATTTATTTTTTGTATGAGTAAGCTC
>NW_002988151.1:0-1067 GCF_000006295.1 Pediculus humanus corporis | reverse complement strand
ATTAAAATCCGAATTTATTTTTTTTTTAAATTCTGTTAATCCGATGTATTTTTTTTCTAGAGAGAGAAAGAAAGAGAGAGAGAGAGAGAGAGATAGGGGAAAAGGGAATGGAGGGGAGGGTCGTGGATTCGAATTAAAATTTAATCCGAAATAAAAATAAAGAAGAGATTTTTAAATGATATTTAAATTCTGTTCGGAAAATTTTCCTAACGAATTATTTATTTATTCCGGAATTTAAAGAAAATTTTTTTTTTTGGGGGGGAAGTGAGGGTAGGTGAAGGGTGGAAAAGCAAGATGGCGGGGAGTTAATAAATTAATTATTTTGAAAACAATCGAAATTTTTTTTTTTCATTTTTGGTTTTGAGTAAAAATTTAGTAAAAAAAAAAAAAAAAATTTTTTCCTTCCTTTTTTTTTCCTTTTTTTCCATTTTCCTTTTTTTCCTTTTTTGCAGATGTCGTTTTCACCTTTTTTATCTGTCCTTTTTTTTTTAATTTTAATTTTAATAGGGTTTTATTTATTTTCCTTTTTTTTTGTTTTTTTAAGGGATGGGATGAATAAATTTTGAAATGTTTTCATTTTCGAAATTCAAACAATGGTCGGAAAAGGAAATATTTTCCGTTTTCCTTTTTTCTTTTTTTTCCTTTTTTATAAATTTTTGCGTCGTTTTTAGTTTTTTCATTGAAATATTTTTTTTTTTTTTTTGAAAATTTAAAATTTTATTCGTTGTCCGTTTAATTCGATTATTATTATTATTATTATTGTCCACCATTAAACACGACAAGGCTACTTGTCGGAGTTTTTTTTTTTTTTTTTTTTTTTTTTAAGTATTTATCCGAGGTTTCTACCCGATTCCTTAGGGACAAATACTCGAATTTCGGTGGTGCCACTTATTATAAGATAGCACCACATCAATTCTTGAAGGTCTTCCTGAGTCCGTCTTTATTCGATGGGAACGATTTGTCTCCTGAACTGGGCTCCGGTGACTAACATCTTTGGAGTGGCCAGGGTCAGAAGCAGTGAAATTCACATTCTCGTCGAGCTACCTCAGGTCGACAGTAGAACAAGA
>NW_002988152.1:0-1002 GCF_000006295.1 Pediculus humanus corporis | reverse complement strand
TTTTTTTTTCTTTTTTGTTTTTTGTTTATTCGTACGTACCTCCGGTAATCGTTCCATGGATACCGAAAAACATCGATTGAACGCTCGCCTTTCCAAACCTCTTTCGGCTCCTCCGTCTTTCCTATCCGAACTCGCTATCCTTTTCTCTTTCGATTTCCTCTGGTAGTGAAGGTATAGAGTCACGCAAGCTATTACCACTAGGAACACTGCTATGGTTGCACCGCCGGCTATCGACGCCGTCTCCAATAAAACTCTTTGTCTTGAAGCTGCAAAGAAAAAAAAAATGTAAAGAGTAAAAATGCCGTCCGTTAAATTTTCTTTTTTTAAAAATCAAATCCATATTTTACTCACGTAAATAAGAACCGTCCAAATCTTTGAACTCGCATCTTTGGCCCATAAAACCTTCCGCACACCTGAAGACAAACAAAAACAAAATTTTAAATTTTAACGGACAATTTTCAAACGATCGTCGCGAAATTTAACTCGTGCGGAATTTTTCCGAACTAAAAATGACGTCGTCATTCTTTTTCTTTTAAAATACATCAAACATTCCAATAATAATAATAATAATAAGTTTTTTCTTTTGTAAGTACGAAAAATCTTTTTTTCATTATTTCATTCAGGTACAATAATGAATGGTCAATGGAATTTAAAAAAAAAAAAAAAACGGCATAATAATAATAATTGTTGTTGTCGTAGTGAAAACTGTCAACGAACGTGGGAGAGGGGGAGGGTGGGGGAAATTCGAACGTGATTTTTCCCATCGTCGAAAGATTACGAATGAGTCAGTAATGATGAAGTTAAAGGTGATAATAAGGTTCGTTCGTCCTTTTAAATATCATTGCAATTTTGTTGTTGTTGTTGTTCTCAAACGTACCTGAACGTGGAGAAATAAATTATAGGTATAGAGAGAGAGAGAGAGAGAGAGAGGAATGCGACATATTTTTAATAAAGTATGCGCATAAAAATTTAAATTTTTTGTGTGTGTGGTCAGTTAATTTT
>NW_002988153.1:0-1243 GCF_000006295.1 Pediculus humanus corporis | reverse complement strand
TATCGATTTCGATTTATCGCGTACTCGATATATAAATAATATCCGTCCCTTCATTTTCCATTTGTTTTAAAAAAAAAAGAAACGTAACCATCATTTTAATTTCACAAGTTATACAATATTAATAATAATAATAATATCGACGTCATCACAAACGTCACAAAATTACTAATTAAAATTTAACGATACGTGACACTTGTCAACAATAAAATTCGTTTCTTAATAATAATAATAATAATAATAAACAATGTGGGTGACAAAATCGTAATTAAAAAAAAAATTTTTTTTTTTTTTTTTTATCATTGACGTTATTTCAATTTATTAATAATAATAATAATTATTATTATTATTATTTTTACGATACGAAGGTGTCGCGTTGGCGTTAGGGAATAAAATATTTTAAAAAATTTTCCTTAAAGGAGCGACCGAAAAATTTTTTGTTTTTTTTTTTTTTTTAACAAATTTAAAATAAAATTAATTTGAATTATTGGATAAAAAAAAACTGGATAATTGACGTTTTCCTGGAAAATTAATTTTTCCCTCCTCTCCCCCCCCTCTCTCTCTCTCTCTCACCTGTTTTCTCCATACGCGGAAATTTCAGAAAATGTTTTTGCGTGGGATTATTTCAATTTAATTATCTCTCCTCGATTAAAAAAAAAAAAATTCTCTCTCGTTATCACTCGTTATTTGATAATAAATAAATAAATAAATAAATAAATCGATTCGCCATTTTTTTAATAATTAACAAACTATAACAAACGATTCGATTTTTTGATTTTTCCATTTAAAATAAAGTCAGTCCGTTTCATAAAATTAATAATTTTACTTCACCGCCATTTTTTTTTTATTCGTCCGTGACAAATCGATTCTTTCCAGAATAATAATAATAATAATAATTAATTTATTTTTGGTTCGCGTATTTAAAACGTTAACGATTAGAAAAAAAAGAAAAATTTCCGAGAAACGCTAATGCAACTTTTCATTTCATAAAAAAAAAAAAATTTTTCCTTCGTAATGACAACAACGCCTCCTTCGTACGAACACAACACACACAAGAATTTTCAAGGATTTAAAATCCATTTAATGACTTTATTTAAATCTATTTTTCTCACGATTTTTCCATACGTTCCTCAGTTCGTTCTCCATACCCCCCCGGCACCCCACCCCCCCCACCAACGCCTTTTATAATTATCAAAGTAAAATTAATAATAATAATAATAATAACGGTCGAATGATAGCGGCGACA
>NW_002988154.1:0-1009 GCF_000006295.1 Pediculus humanus corporis | reverse complement strand
AAAAAAAAAAAAAATAAAATTCATTTTTAAACTTATTACGAAATGAAAAATTATCATCATTATCATCATTATTATTATTATTATTTTATAATCGTAATGTGAAATTTTTTTTTTTATTTACAACAAAATGATTATTATTATTTTAAAAAAAAAAGCAAAAGTTTTTGTCGGTTTAGAGAAAAAAATAAATAAATAAATAAATAAAATAAGAAAAAAAAAAAAGAAATAAAAAATATTTTAAATAATTTCTTTCAGTCAATTGCTACAAAACTAAAAAAAAAATATTATTCTCATTATTATTATTATTATTTTTCATTTTTAAACTACTTCAGAAAAACTATAAATGATACCAATTGAATTCGTTCGATGCGTATGATGATGATGATGATGATAATAATCATACACGGCGTGAAAACGTGTAAAAGTGGTTTTTTTCTTTTTTTTCTTCGGTCGCCACTAAACACAATTTACATCATGAAAATTGTTTTTGATTGAAATATATAAAATCCAAATGTGAAGAAGAAGAAGGAGAGAGAGAGAGAGAGAAAACCTAACTCGAAATGAACCTTAGATCGACGAATTTTATTATTATTATTATTATTATTATTTTCACTTTTGAACAAGCCAAGCTTTTAAATATTCCAGGTCTCTACCCGATTACTCAAAAATAAATGCTTATTATTATTATTATTATTATTATTATTATTATTATTATTATTATTATTATTATTATTATTATTATTATGTCGCTGATTCTAATTCTAATTCTCTACATATTTTTTTTTTTTAATTTTTTTTGTAAAGAATTCAAAAACTTTGGCTAATGCAAAAACAAAAACAAAAACAAAACAAAAAGGGAGGCGGGGAAAAAAAATTAACGATCAGTCAGGGAATTTTTTTCCCTCAACGATTTTTATAATTTTTTTTTGAACTCTTTGTCGCATCTTTTTAAATTAAACGAACAAATATAATAATAATAATAACTTGGTAATTGTTATCAACGACCGAT
>NW_002988155.1:0-1086 GCF_000006295.1 Pediculus humanus corporis | reverse complement strand
AAAAAAAAAAAAAAAAAAAAAAAAAAATTTTTTTTATTTACATAGGAATTAATAATTGTTTGCAAGTGTTTAGAAAAATAATAATAATAATAATAATAATAATAATAATAATATGAGGAGTAAATATTTTTTTTTTTTAAAAAAACTTTTTAAACAAAAATATTTGCTTTAAAATAAAGAAGAGAAGAAGAAGAAAAAGGAGGAACACACCCAAGGATGGAATTAACAAGAGGAATAAGAAAGAAAGGGAAAGAAAGAAAAAAAAAGAAGGGAGAGAAAGGGTCAACCCCACGCCCTTCTCTCTCTCTCTCTCTCTCTCTTTCTTTCTCTCTTGCAATGGCAAACCTCTTTTTAAATGTTCCACGTTTATATTAAAAACTTATGCTTACCTTTTCACGTTCGTTAAAATTTTCATGCACGGAAAATTTACTAATCCGAAATTTTACCAATTCCTAAATAATTATTTGTGAAACCAACAAGGAGGATCGACAACAATATTTGATTGCGTAGCGCAGGGGGTGTATATGGTGTCAATAATTAATTATATCCCCAAACATTACGCTATGATTGTAAACAATTTTTTTTTTGAATTTATATAACAAATTATAATAAATATTATGATTTATTTTTTTTTTTTTTTCACATTCAATTTACACCGATTTTAAAACACAAACATCAAACATTTTTTCCCTTTTTTTTTTTTAAACCTCCTTTATTAAAAAATAAACTCAATGGTGGAACAAAAAAAACGGAAAAAAAAAAAAAAAAAAGAAAAAAAACTAAACTGCACTCCACACATCAACGCCGGGTATATTACGATCGAATATTTCAAATTATTTTCAAACGACATCGACATTTACAATAATTATCCTTTATTATTATTATTATTATTATTATTATTATTATTAAAAATCCAACTGAAAAGACATATTTTTTATTTTTTTTCACAAATTAAACACAATCACAAATTTTTTTTTTTTTTTTTTTTTTTTTTTTTTAATTTAATTTCCCCCCCAAAAACCCGTTTGTCAATGCCATCCCTACCCTTTGAACCCAAACAGGGCAAATTCGGGCGCGTTCGGCTTG
>NW_002988156.1:0-1126 GCF_000006295.1 Pediculus humanus corporis | reverse complement strand
GCTTCTAAAAACGCTAAATAACATTTTCAATGTATATACAAGGTGGAAAAATTATGATCACGTGTCTATGGTAAAAAGTTTTTCCTTTTTTTCTTTCTTCTTATTTTTATTTTTAATATTATTATTATTATTATTGTTATTATTATTGAATTAAGATTGATTTATGTATTTAATGTAAAGAAAAAAGGAAAGAAAGAAAAGGAAAAACTTTTTATTTTGTGCTTTTTACAGAGTAATGACAGGGTTGGACAGGGTTGTAAATACGATTAGCAAAAGTTTTTTGATCATGTAAGAACAATAACAACAAACAAACAAACAAACAAACGACACAAACATTTAATTTTTTTTAAATAATAATAATTTAAAGATTAGTTTTAGTTTTAGTTTTAGTTTTCGAGTCCAAACGTAGAAACAATCGTTTTAAAAACTCAAGAGTACGTTGACCCCTGTAATTATATTTTTCTTTCATTGACACACTTGCAGGCTCTGCGTTTAGTTAAAATATAAAATGAAAAAAAAAAAAAATTTTTTTTCCTTTGGTTTATTATTATTATTATTATTATTATTATTATTATTATTATTATTATTATTATTATTATTATTATTATTATTATTATTATTATTTCTTTCACTTTCTAATTGATTTTTGATTCGTTGTTTAGTGAAAAAAAAAAATGAAAAAATCATTATTATGTATCATCATCATATGTAACGAAATAACAAATTTTCCTTTTTTTCTCGTATTTAAAGAGAGAGAGAGAAAATTTGGGGGGAAAAAACGACTTCATTCATTTAAATAAAAGACGCGTTTAAAAAAAATTTTTTTTTATTTTTATGTGTCACGAATCATGCGCGTTTTTTTTTTTTTTTTTTAAATTTTTTTTTATTGCGTGATGTGAGTCAGAAAATCATAAAACGTCATCATCATTTCCATTTTAAAAAAAATTTGCCTTATCTGGGATAATAATAAGGTCATAGTCAGAGTCAGAGTTTTAGGGAAAAACTTAGAAAAAAAAAATTTTTTAATTTTAATTAAAATATTTTTTCAATTGATTTTTCTTCCTATTTTTCTTCTTCTTTACTCCAGGTGTCAAAAAAAAAACGCGGAATAATAATAATAATAATA
>NW_002988157.1:0-1243 GCF_000006295.1 Pediculus humanus corporis | reverse complement strand
CTTCGGTGGCAGACGACGGACGACGTTTAAATTCTCAGATTTATGCCTGGAGTTATATATATTTGTGTGTGCGTGCGTGCATGCGTGCGTGTGTTCAGGTACGAATGAAAAATACGTTGCGTTGTGCGTTTCCAGAAGGATGAGACCTGGAGGATTAACCTTGTTCGATTTGAATAATTGGTATTCGAAGGACGAAGATTTTAATATACTCGGAAAAAGAAGACAAACTCACACGAAGGATATCTCTCTCTCTCTCTCTTGCGAGGCAGGCATCAAATTTTTGAAAATTTTGGCGGGAAATTGAGTAAGTAAAACGGTTTTGCTGCAGTGCTGTAAACGTTTGAAAATTTTCGTGACGTATGAAAAAAAAAAAAAGAGAGAGAAACGGAAACGTCACGTCGTCGTGTAAGTGATTTAATTTTGTTTCTTTTTTTTTCTCTTTTTTTTCCCATCCGCGTTTGTTTGTTCGTTTGTTTGTCGGTTGAATTGCGCGACTTTGCAATATTGTAACATCGTCGTCATGACCCACTGACACGAATAAAACTCTATAATCAACTTTGTTACTTACTTTAACGTTTGGCTCGGATTTTTACTTTTCTTTTCCTTCGAATAAAATAAAAAAAACGTTTTCATCATCATCATTATCATCGTCGTCGTTACTTTTTATTTTTTATTTTTGTATTCGGTTTAATTTTATTATTATTATTATTATTGTCGTTTTTGTCACCATCAATCATTATTATTATTATTTCGATTGTTTGTTTGTTTGTGTTGTGTTGAATTGTTTTGTTTAACCCGAGGTGCAAATCGATCGTCGTCGATAGATTCGAAAACGATGGCGACAACAAACAACAACCAACAACAAACAAAAAATGAAAGAAAAATACAAAAACAAAAAAAAAACCGTTAAATAGAAAGTCGGATTTCATTAGGCAAATTAAAAGTGACGCACGCGCACGCGCGAACGTTAATTTATTTAAAAATAAAAAAGTCATAGAGTAACAAAAATAAGAAAAAGTTAGTTTGCGACTAAGAAAAGGGAAATTGTAAAAATGAGAAAAAAAAATAAAAAAAAAATAATAATAATAAAATCGAGGGATTTAATACGCAATTTAGAAATTTTTTTATTTGTTTGTTTGTTTGTTTGTTTGAAAAAAAAAAAAAAAAAAATTGTACAAACAGTTACGTGAATGACATATTGGGGCCATCCGTGCCCACCGAAATTTTTTATGCGTTCGTTCGC
>NW_002988158.1:0-1239 GCF_000006295.1 Pediculus humanus corporis | reverse complement strand
TTTTTACGTACATCAATTATATTAATACTGTTATTATTTATTTATCATCATCATCATTATCATCGTCGTCGTCGTGGTTATAGAATTAATTTTTAATCGTACGATTAATACTGATTCAAATCTCGATGATTACGTAGAAAAAGTTTTTCTTTTGAATGATAATCATAATAAAATTAATTAATAAATGGCAAGAAAATTTTTTCATCCGCGAGGTGAGAATAATTATTAGATTTTAAATTAACTTTCACTTTTTATTATTATTATTATTTTAACGTTATCATTCTTATCATTATCATTACTATTAATAAATGCAATTAAATTTTCGTAACTTTTTTTTTTTTTCATAATTAATTGTTTAAAAAAAAAACTACTTCAATTTTAATTTTGTTCTTTGCGGCGAGAGTTTAGTATTTTGGGGGTAAAGAGGGGGGAATTTTTTTTTCTCTTCTCCCCAATTCTTTGATGACCCCCTCCCTTCTCCTTTTATCTCCCAAATTTTCCTTCCACGTAATCTTTTTTTTTTTTTTTTTTTTTTAAATCGTGAAATGTTACGAAATTTTGACTTTTTAAAAGTCCGGAAAATTATTCTTGCGAAAAAAAATAAAGTAATGATAATGATAATAAATAAAATTCGGGTCTCGGTAATCTCACCGAGAAAAAAAAAAATAATGATGATGATAATAATAATAATAATAATTTCGTGATATTTAACGATAAATAAATAAATTTTTTTTTTTTTTTCTTTTACTCGACGCGTTAATAAGAATGAAAAACGAAATCGAGGGTAAAATAAAAAAAAAAACTGGAAATCGAACGAATCTCGTTTTTTTTCTTATTCGATAATTTAAAAAAAAGAGGGTCTTTTTCGAAAAATTGTGTGCAAAATGAAATATTAGAAAACTTTTTACGGTTGTTGTTGTTGTTGTTGTTTGTACGGTACAAAAATTTTTTTCCTTTTTTTTACGAACAACTTAATCCTTGTAAAAAAAAAAATCGACAAAAAAGAAGGGAATTTAAAAACATTGCAAAAACTTTAAAAAAAAAAAAACAAGGAAGGAAAAAAGGGGGGAAGGATAAAGAAAACTTTGACCCTTTACGTTACCCCCTCTCTCTCTCTCTCTCTCTCTCCACCCAACCCCTTTAAAAACGCTCAGGCAAAAAAAAAAAACTTGTAATTATGTTGTAATTAGTTTGCGACACGCTAGAAACATATTTTTTTCTTTTTTTTTTTTTTTAATA
>NW_002988159.1:0-1013 GCF_000006295.1 Pediculus humanus corporis | reverse complement strand
TTTATTTACAATATTTTTAATGATAAATGTGAGATGATAAATCGCAGAGCGATATCTCATCATCATTATCATTATCATTATTATTATTTAAATAATTATTGTTATAAAAAATTAACAAAAATAATATTTATTAAAATCGCACAAAACTCGATAAATAGCTTTGTCCCAGTAATAATAATAATAATAATAATGATAATGATAAAATTTTTGGAATCACGTGAATTACAATTAACAACATTATTATTATTATTAGTTTTTAATAAAAATTTATTATTATTATTACTATTATTATTATTATTAAAAAAATGTGAAAATCATTGGAAAATGAAAAAGAAAAAAAAAATTCGTTTGAATTTAATTAAATGTAAAAAATTATTAACGAATAATTATTATTATTATTATTATTATTATTATTACGAAAAAAATTATTTATTATTATTATTATTAGTAAAGGAGGCTTGTTATTATTATTATTATTATTATTCGCTTAATGTCTTGAAATTATATTCGAGTAAAAAAAAATTTAAAAATGGCGACGTTCCGACGACGAGGATGATGGTGGTGACGTCGACGATGACGTCGATGACGTCATTAACGGTGACGACTCGTATTGTTATTTCATATATAATGTCAGGGATGAATATGTGTCGCGAAAAGGGGAAAAAAAATCGCCGCATGTTCCGACGAGGCGCTAATAATAATAATAATAATAACAATAATAACTATAATAATAATGATAATGATAATAAACTTTATAAAGAATGTTCCGGACTCGATGAAATAAGTGAAATAAATTATTATTATTATTATTATATTATTATTATGAAATTGTTTTGGATTAAATCGTCGTGTCGTTTATTATTATTATTATTATTATTATTATTATTATTATTTATATTTCTGTGTTCCGATCCAAAGTGTGAGTTTCAAACGTTTATCAAATCGAGTTAATATAATGATAATAATAATTATTATTATTATGAATAAAAAAATAGTGAAAAAAAATAAATAAA
>NW_002988161.1:0-1434 GCF_000006295.1 Pediculus humanus corporis | reverse complement strand
TATATTGTCACTATCGGAATCCGAAGACAATCATCGATTTGGCCGGAATGGAAAATGCGAGCTTGTGGGTGAGTGACTAGGATTTTACTAGTAAAATAATTTTTCTTTCTTTTTTTATTAAGATTTATAATATGATTTACAAAATGATTTTATTTTTCGTTTCAGTATGATGTTACGGCACTCTTCGGAATCGCTTTCACTTTTCGAATTGCCTGTTTCTTGCTTTTGAGGTATAGACTCTCCAAGAACAAAAAATTCACGGCTCTTCATCGTATCAGCAGGATAATCAAAGCGAATTTCGACCTGACAAGAAAATATTCGTAATTAATCACTCCGTATCCTCCCTCACTCTACTCTCACACACCCTACTCTCCACGTCTCTACTCTCAAACCCCCAACTCTCCACGTCAAACCCCTTACTCGAACCCCCTACTCAAACCCCAACTCTCCACGTCTACTCTCAAACCTCTTACTCAAACCCCCTACTCAAACCCCCAACTCTCCACGTCAGACCCCTCACTCGAACCCCCAACTCTCCACGTCTACTCTCAAACCTCTTACTCAAACCCCCAACTCTCCACGTCAGACCCCGCACTCGAACCCCCAACTTTCCACGTCAGACCCCTTACTCGAACCCCCAACTCTCCACGTCAGACCCCGCACTCGAACCCCCAACTCTCCACGTCAGACCCCTTACTCGAACCCCCAACTCTCCACGTCAGACCCCGCACTCGAACCCCCAACTCTCCACGTCAGACCCCGCACTCGAACCCCCAACTCTCCACGTCAGACCCCGCACTCGAACCCCCAACTCTCCACGTCAGACCCCGCACTCGAACCCCCAACTCTCCACGTCAGACCCCTTACTCGAACCCCAACTCTCCACGTCAGACCCCAACTCTCCACGTCAGACCCCTTACTCGAACCCCCAACTCTCCACGTCAGACCCCGCACTCGAACCCCCAACTTTCCACGTCAGACCCCTTACTCGAACCCCCAACTCTCCACGTCAGACCCCTTACTCGAACCCCCCACTCTCCACGTCAGACCCCTTACTCGAACCCCCAACTCTCCACGTCAGACCCCTTACTCGAACCCCCAACTCTCCACGTCAGACCCCGCACTCGAACCCCCAACTCTCCACGTCAGACCCCTTACTCGAACCCCAACTCTCCACGTCAGACCCCAACTCTCCACGTCAGACCCCAACTCTCCACGTCAGACCCCTTACTCGAACCCCCAACTCTCCACGTCAGACCCCGCACTCGAACCCCAACTCTCTCTCGCGCTCGCTCACTCTCTCTCTCTCTCACTCTCTCTCGCGCTCGCTCTCTCTCTCTCTCGCGCTCGCTCTCTCTCTCTCTCTCTCTCGCGCTCGCTCACTCTCTCTCTCTCTCTCTCTCGCGCTCGCTCACTCTCTCTCTCTCTCTCTCT
>NW_002988162.1:0-1192 GCF_000006295.1 Pediculus humanus corporis | reverse complement strand
ATATAATAAAGTGTCACATCTGATTATTAAGTTTAACTGGTCCTGAGCTGGCAAATAATTAAAAAGTTCAATTTTATCAACTTTTTCTTTCATTGTAAATGTTTTACCGAATGTTTCCACATTGACACAAAATGATAAATCACTTTTAAGTTTTGAACTAATTAATTCGGATGGATAATTTTTTATACTGTCGTGTAATTCGTCGGTAGTTTTTCCAAATCCCCATAATTTGATAACGCTTCGAAGTAACACCGAACGACTTGCAATTGTACAAGCATCTTCGTATGACAATTCTACTACCCAAAATGGGCTGTCATTGGGTCCTTCAATCCATTTAACAGAAATATTGTACAATTGTATAATCGATTGAATCTCCTAAAAAAAAAAAAAAAAAAAAAAGCGGTCAAACATAACACATATAAACAATGAACACAACATTTAATTTACAACTTACGGGAAGTCTAAAATCACAATTTTCGTTAGCAAACCATAATAAGTACTGATTAATTCTTGACATGTTATAAATTCTATTCTAAAATTATTGAAAATTGTAATAAATTAACCGGGCAATTCTACCATACTTTAACAAACCAACGACGTCAACGTAATGAACATGGCCATGACCGTTTTAAACCATAGAGTATAAAACTGTACAAGCGAAATACCACGATTCAAAATTATTTATTTGTACTTTTTTTACCCGTCAATACCATTTACCCAAGTCGAATTTAACCAATTTTCATTCGATCGTTGAGTTCTTACTTCCATCTTTAAATTCAGAGACATTCGCACGTTTAAAATTTTAACCAACTTCATATCATATATTTTTTCCTCTTAGAATTTACTTGTAATTTCCTGAAAATCAAATCAAATTATAAAAATATAATAATGGGTGATACGTATATATATATATATACAATTCAGAGAATGATTATTAAAATTAAAGACATTAATTTGGATTTATTAATATTATAGTTTAAAAATGGCATCATTTTTTCTCTATAAATTTTTACCAAAATGTCTAACCGTTATAATCAATGAGATGTAACGATAAATCTTCCTAAAGGGAACAGACTGAAACAAAACAAAATAAAAAATTTCAACACAAATTGAACAAAAATGAAGGTTTTTTTTAAGATAAAATATAATACAAACTCATAACTCATAATTTTATTCGTAAATAGAGTCAACT
>NW_002988163.1:0-1175 GCF_000006295.1 Pediculus humanus corporis | reverse complement strand
AAAAATTAATTACGTGACAAAATTTTTTTTTTAAAGTCACCTTTAAATGCAAATGCCGACTTTAAAAATAAAACTTTATATTTATACATTTAAAATAATAATAATAATAAATAAAGATGATCGATTCACTTTTATTAATGCGATATAATTATTTATTTAAATTAAAAATTTTTTTAAAATTACTTTTTTAAATTATACCTATAAAGTAGATTTTTTTTTTTTAATTATCCTCATGGTGAAATATCCTATCAAATTTCATGCATAGAGTGACAACTTGTTTATCTAAAACCACGACGTTTTAAATAACTAACAAGTAATGGCAACAAAACGTCAAAGTAAAAAACGTTCATTTTGAGTATTATTTGTCTAATTACGTCATATCATTTTATATTTGTAATTTTTATTTTGCAAAATGTAAAATATTAACGAAAATTTGAGCCTTTCGTTAAATATATATAGAAAAATAAAACATATTTCTACTTTTTTTTTTTTTTTAAATTCAATGTAATGAATTTAGTTGAATTTAGTAGAAATAAAATAAAAAATTATCTTTTTTATAAAATAAATTTTTTTAAAAAAAATTACATTTTTATAAAAATTATTTTATAAAAAAAATTTTTAATGAAAGACATTTTATGACTTACTTAAAAAACACCCAGGTAGAAAGGTATATCGAATAGAAAATTTAGCGTTGCATTGCATGAACTTGTTCCAATGCTTCTTCGATTTTTGATGCATTATTTTCAATCGCTTCTAATTGACTATTAAGTTGTGTTGACAAAACCAATAGCTTGTTAACATTCTAATAACAACAATATTACAAATTAATAATATAAAATATACATAAAAAATTAAAAAATAATATCGATGGCATAAAGACTACTTACACTTTCCGAATTCTCAATTGCAGCTTCTTGTAGAGCAAAATTTTTCGCTGTTGCCATCAAATTCTACAACAAAATATTATAGTTATATTTAAAAATTAAATTACAACCAGACATAATATCATTGTGATGAAACTTGTGTGAAATCATATGATGGCACACAAAACAATAACGGATGGAAAATAAATTTGTGTCGTCGTACCTCATTAGATTTTGAACCTCTTTGAATTTGTCTAGCAATGGCAGCTATATTATTTACATTAACTTGAACTCTATCGCATAATCGATGTT
>NW_002988164.1:0-1226 GCF_000006295.1 Pediculus humanus corporis | reverse complement strand
AATAAATAAATAAATAAATTATTATTTTATTTTAGTTTGTTTTCTTTTTATCATTACTATTTTTTTTTTTTTTCGTTTTTTTTTCTCATTTCCGGTTCTAATAACCGAATTCTCATTTCCGGTTTCATTTTTTTTTCGTTGTTGTTATTGTATTTTGTCGCAATTAATTTAAAATTATTAATAATAATAATAATAAATTATGAATAAAATAAAAACTTTGAAAAAATTTAAATTTTATTTATTTATTTATTTTTCCCCGGAAAAAACGGGAAAAGGGGAATCCCTAAATTCCGATCTCGAAAACGGAAAAGGTTACGAGAACGATTCACGAAAAGGGAAGTGAAAAGCAAAAGAAGAACGGCACGGATTTCGTGAAAAGAAAACCGGATGTAAAAAGAAAGTAAAAACGGAAACGATTCCGACGGGGAATTGTAGAATTACGGATACTTAAAAAAAAATCCATTGAAAACCTGGAAAAACTCCGATAATTTTCCGCAACTAAAACATAATAATAATAATAATAATAATAATAATAATAATAATAATAATAATAATAATAATAATGATTTGGGAGTACAACATAAATACATTTTCCGTTTTTACGACAAACTGAATTCTAACGTGAAAATAATTAATTTTCCTTTGAGAAAAGAAAATCAAAATAAAATCCGCGTTTCCTTCTACGTTTTCCATTTATCAAATAGCATTTTCTTTTTTTTTTTTTTCATCTACCCCGATACTCGACAGGGGATTTGAAATCAACGCATTTCCGTTTCCGTTATTTGAATCTAATGACACGAGTAACGCGGATTCAACGCGAATGTGATTTCCATTTTTTTTTTTTTTTTTTTTTTAATTAAATTCCAGCGACAAATTTCTCCAGATTTTTTTTTCTTCTTGTTATCGACGTTGTTAAAAAAAAAAAAAAATTTAATTAACGTAACGAATTATTCTCTCTCTCTCCCCCCCTCTCCCTTTCCCTCTCTCTCATTTTGACGTTTGACATTTTCCCTTTTTAAATTCTGACAGAATTTTATATTTTAAAAGCAGAAGAAATTATCAAATGAAAAAAAAAAAATTCTTTTTCCTTTTCTCATCATCTGTCATCAAAAAAAAAAAATCCCCGGGTCAGTTTTTTTCTTTTTTTTTTTCGGGGGGGATGGTAGGACCTTTCAGTACCGTATCTAAGTATTTCTTTTCCTACCTATCCGCGATTCTTCCCCCCC
>NW_002988165.1:0-1013 GCF_000006295.1 Pediculus humanus corporis | reverse complement strand
CTTTTTTTTATATTTTTTTTCTTTGGAATTTTTTTATATTTATTTTATTTTATTTAATTCATTCCTCACTGGAAAAACTGGTATTTCTTTTTTTTAAACTCGTAGAAAAAAAGTGTTACGACGACATCGTTATTCATTACTCATCGATCGATTTATTTCGATTTGATTATTTATATACGTTCTATATATCGAAATTAATATTAATTTGATTTGTTAGATGTTTGTTTAATTATGTCGAGAGTGTCTGAATATTACAAACGAACGCAAATAATAATGTTTGGATGTCTGTAGCGAGAGAGAGAGAGAGAGAGAGAGAGAGAGAGAGAGAGAGAGGGAAAGACAGAGAGAGAGAGAGAGAGAGAGAGAGAGAGTGAGAGAGCGAGAGGGGGGGAGTGGAAGAAGAAGAAGAAAAAAACCAAAAATGACAAAAGTTTTTGTGGAAATTATTTTCGCCGATTAATAAATATATAAATCCGTTAAATTTTTTTTTAATACCGTTTTAAAATTTCGTTTTTTTTTTTTTTTTTGAAAGCGTTCGCGAACGGTAAATCACAATAAAAAACATTTCGTTTGTTTGTTTGTTTTTTTATTTATTAAAAACTGATTAGGAGTTATAATAAAAAACGAACGTTTTTTTTTTTTAAATCGTTTAAATCATACAAATGATTAAACGTTGTTTTCAAGTTTTTTTTGCTTTTTTTTCGCTTTTTTTTCGCTTTTTATCGAAAATTAATAATCTCGTATATTGTATAATACGTGCGTGAGTGCGTGAATCCACATCCGTGCTACAAAACAAAACGAAAAAAAAAAAAAAAAAAAAAATATGAACGTTAATTTACGAGGGATAAAATATAGAATCGAGATTGTTAATAAATTTTCCAGATTATCGTAATGTAAAAAAATAAAAAAAAAAAATTTTTTTTTTAACAAAACAAGATTTAATAATCCCTGGTAAATTCAATCGGAACGAAAGTTTATAACGTTCGACGACGTCGCCATTACTATCGTTATTT
>NW_002988166.1:0-1024 GCF_000006295.1 Pediculus humanus corporis | reverse complement strand
ATTTTTATTTATTTATTTATTTATTATTATTATTATTATTATTTTATTTTTTTTGCTAAAAAATTCTATTTTAAATTTTCTTTCGTATTATTTATTTACGAGGAGGAGGAGGAGGAGGAGGAGGAGAAAAAGGACGAGTAGAGGGTAGAGACGGGAGGGGAGGTAAGGGTAGTGTAAAAAGGAAACTGAAAAATGGAAAGGAAAAGAAAAAGGAAAAAAAATGAAAGGAAAATTTTTTTTTTTTTTAAGAAAAAAGTTTTTTAAACTTTAAAATAAATTTTTCAAAAAGGAATTTATAAATCAAATCGAATATTTTTGTGTTTAATTTTTGCTGTCGATGTCGTTCCTGTTACTGCTGTTGCTGTCGTTGTTGTTGTTGTTGTTGCGTGCGTGTGCGGGTATGCGTGAAATGGAAAATGTACAAAACAATATGGCGAGAAAAAAAGATAAAAAAAAAAAATATCCAATGGAAAAATTATATAATTCGTAATTATTTACCAATGATATTTTTAAATTTATAATGAACTTGAATCTTTGGTAAGGGTCAAAGGTTACGTAAAGGACGAGAATAAGAAAAAAAAGAAGAAGGAATTTTTCAAACGTGATATGTTTTTCTTGTTTTTATTTCTTTTTATTATTATTATTATTATTATTATTATTATTATTATTATTATTATTATTATTATTATTATTATTATTATTACCAGTAATTTTTTTCTTTCTCTCTCTCTCTCTCTCTCTCTCTCTCTCTCTCCCCCTTTCTCTCATCTTGCGTAGCGCTTTTTTTTTTCTTATCCAGGTATACCAACTCATAAAAAATAAAAAAAAAAAAAATAAAAAAATGGTTTCTTTGGACGTATTTGGAGCTCATGAGAAAAGGAAACCGAATATCAAACGTATATTAATACGATGACCCATCATCACATGTTAAACTTTTGTCAATTTTATTCTCTCTCTCTCTGTGGCTTTCTTTATTTATCTCTCTTTCTCTCTCTCTCTCTCTCTCTTTCTTTCTCTCCCCTAT
>NW_002988167.1:0-1152 GCF_000006295.1 Pediculus humanus corporis | reverse complement strand
GTGAGTGCCTACGTGCGTGCGTGCGTTCGTGCGTACGTGCGTGAATACGTGCGTACACATAAACACACAATAACAAATAATTAGCGTTTGATAAGGTAAAAAAAATGACGTCATAAACCCGTCGTTTAGTTTATCTAGTCACCATATTCGCGACCGTAATCGCGCGGTTCCCCGGGTTATTTAAACGCATTCGTTCGATAACGGACTTTTTTTGTTTTTCTAACGACACGACGATTAAATATCCCTATCCATATCGATTTTATGTTTTTCACTCGAAAATCGGCATAAGTTTTCGTATTAATTTCTGAACGTGCTTTGTAAAATTAAAAATTTTTTTATTTTTATTTTCGAACGGGTGCTTGCCGAAAAAGATTATTATTATTATTATTATTATTATTTCCGTACGATGAGGAAAAAAGAATGAAAATGTTTATATATTATTTTTATTAGAGAGAGAGAGAGAGAGTCTTTTACGCAAGAGTAAACAGAAAAAAAAATGGAACCTTGTAAAAGGAAATGGATGTAACTGTATATATATATATATATATATATATATATATATATATATATATATATATATATATATATATACGTGAAATGTCATATAGCACCTGGCAGAATAAAAAAAAAAAAAACAAAAAAACAAAATGAATCGGAGAAGAAAAAAAGAAAGAAAGAATAGATAGTTAGTAGAATAGATAGTAGGAGAGAGAGAGAGAGAGAGTGCGTGTGTTAGAAAGAGATAGAAAAGGAAAAGAAGGTAAACGTTATATATAAGAAAGGAAATAATGAATTTGAATATTTCCAGTCATTAAACGTTTATTCGTTCTACCTATTTGCTTCCTTTTTTCCTTCTTCTTCTTCTTCTTCTTCTTATTCATTTATTTTATTTTTAATAAAAAAAAAAAAAAAAAAGAAAAAGAATATTGCTAAGCGAAAAAGTAGCATTATTATTATTATCATTATTCCTTATATATATATTTTACAAACGAATTAAAATCAATTAATTTAATTTGAATTTTGTTTATTGGTAATAATATCGTTTTATAATTTTTAAATAAATTTTTCTTAATTTTTCAAATCAACCAAAAACCAAATTTATGATGAGATTTTATTTATTATTATTATTATTATTATTTAAAGCCTATTTCG
>NW_002988168.1:0-1184 GCF_000006295.1 Pediculus humanus corporis | reverse complement strand
TTTTTTTTCCCACAACAAATTATCTGACAATATAAATTTTATGATGCCATTAACTCTCTTTATCAACTTTTTTTATACTTTTCCCCCACTCTCCCTTCCCCTCTCATCCTTCGAAAACAGGAAACAGGAAACAAAAAAAAGGAAAAAAAAAAATTTTTTTTAACTTTTAGAGGGCTACGTTCCGGGGGTGGGTGGGGAGAAAGGGAAGAAATCAACTTTATCATTACCAATTATTTATAAGGCAAAAATAAGGGCTGCCAAAACACGCAACAACAACGACAACGACAAAGACAACAACAACCAAAAAAAAAATTATCTCACTCTCTCTCAAAGGAATTTATTTTCCTTTTTTTTCTTCGGGAAAGAAAAAGAAACAAAAAAATTTTTTTTTAAAGTACCGGAAAAAAAAATAGAGAGAGAGATAGAGAGAAAGTGTGTGACAAAGGAAAGACGACAGGTTAACGGTTGTTTAAATCCTTTTGATAATTTACCGACCGTCGTGGTTTTAGGTAAAAATAACTAACTCGCTTTTTTTTCGGGGGGGGGGGGGCGAACAACGGATATAATATTGTTTTAATTTATTTCGGTTCAATTTCACGCTTGGAAATGTGGGATAAATATAGAACGAATGAGAAAATTTAACCGTATGTTAAAGATGATAATTAAGAGAGTTCGCACACGCGCACGCACACACACTCTCTCTCCCTCTCTGTCTCTCTTTTTGTCTCTTCTCTTCCGTCTCGAAGTGTTTAATTCATTAATTTTGTATAATACAAATTAAATGTCATCACCGCATAAAATGATTCCTTGACTACGGGGGGGATTCGTTTAAATCGCTACCTCTAAAGAAAAACAAAAGAAAAGGAGACAGATAAATAAAGATAGAGAGAGAGAGGGGGGGAAGCATCTCATTCGTTACTATGAAAGGTTAATAAAAATTTTGAAAAGAGGTAAAAAAAAAAAAAAAAAAAATTCTTTTGAACTTCAACCGAGAACGAAAAAAAATTTATCAAAAATAACCAATCAATCAGTCAATCAGTCAATCAATCAATCGTTTTCGTTTGTATATCAACATTAGGGCAAACATTTACAAAGTGTACACAAAAACATAAACACGGAAAATCACACGCACACATGTCGCGTTACAAAGCCCGATTTTCATGCTGCCACGTTTAATATCGATA
>NW_002988169.1:0-1057 GCF_000006295.1 Pediculus humanus corporis | reverse complement strand
CTACTTTACTAGAAAATATTTAGGATCAGTTGCTTTCTGCACCTACTTTACTAGAAAATATTTAGGATCAGTTGCTTTACCTGCAACCTACTTTACTTGAAAATATTCAGGATCAGTTGCTTTCTGCAACCTATTTTTAATTAATATTTAGGATCAGTCGCTTTTAAGCAACCTACTTTAAGGAAAATTTTCTTTCCTTTATTGAATTTATTTATTTTTATTTTATTTTTTTTTTTTTTTATAGATTCCCACTTTTGAAGAAATATAATATAAATTTTTTCTATCTTGATACTAATTTAGGATTCTTTTTATTTCCTCCTGGGTTTCGGGAAAGAATTCTTTTAATTTTTTTTTTTTTATAGATACTTAGGTAATGAGATTTTATAAATTTATTAAAATTCTCGTTAATTCTAATTATTTTTATATTTTAAATTTACGATAGCTTTGGATAAATAGATTTTTTCTTTAGTTTTTGAATAGTTTAAATTCTGGGTCGTCAACTAAAAATGAAGTCGTTTTAACTTTTCCTTTTTTTTTCTTTTACGACTTTGCGCATATTTCACCATAATTCCTTCTTTAATTTCAGGATTTTTAATTCCTATTAATGCTAAATTGATCATCCCGGCATTCAAATGAATCCGGTTACAATAGGTAATTTTATCAGATAATAAAGGTATAGGTTCGAGTAAATTCTTTAAAGATAAGGTTCGATTTTTATAATCAATGCATGCCTCTTGATTTATAAGAAATTCTTTTCCTAAGATACCGTCATAAGAAATATTACTTGTTCGATTTAATATATAGAATTTTTGATAGATTGAGCGGGTTCCTACTCTTATTGGGAGTATACAGGAGCCTTCAGTTTCTATAGGTTGGTTTGGATTAATACCAAGGATTTTAATTTTCTCATTTGAGTTAATATTTGTTTTAGGAGACAGTTTACACCCCTTTATTAAATTTATGCTAGATCCCGTGTCAATTAAGAATTGAAATTTCGAGTTCTTTCTTTTGGAATTTTCAGAAATAATTAATAAAATTAAGATCGTTATTGGTCAAA
>NW_002988170.1:0-1025 GCF_000006295.1 Pediculus humanus corporis | reverse complement strand
CAAAGTATTAATTATAAATAATTGTATAAAAAAGAAATGAGAAAATAATAATAATAATATAGATATATATATATATATATATATATATATATATATATATATATGCATATAAATAAGGGAAGTATTAACCAAACGCATCCCTAACATCAAAATGAAAAAAAGGAAATGATGTTTATTTACTCTATGATTACTCTGAAAACGCACTAAAAACACACTATTATATTAATTTCAGAATAAAAGTCTATGAACTCTATGTCCTATGTCGTGGCTTCAACTTATCTAACTAGGTTAGGTTAGTAAAATACAAATACATAATAAATTTATTTAATTAAATATTTTATTAAAAATAAAAAAGCGGGGAAGAGGGGAGAGGGGAAGGGGAAGGGGAAAGGAAATGAGTTTGCAAATAAGTAAATATTACTCCCCTGCAAAAAAAAGGATTTCGATCGGGGGGAAGGGAAGGGGAGGGGGAAAACAAAACCATAGAGATAAAAGAAACGTTATTTCATAAAATAACGCTTAATAGGAAGGGTAGAACGAGGGTAAAAATCTCGCGAAATCTATGATGATGATAATGATAATGATAATAATAATAATGATTAAAAATTAAGCAAACTCTCTCTCTCTCTCTTACGTATCGGGTTTATTAATAATAATAATAATAATAATAATAATAATAATAATAATAATAATAATAAGTAAATGATTTCGTAAAAAAGTTTTAATTTTTTTTTTTTTTATTATTCAGGCATGTCAAAATCGTCCTGAATTAAAGGCAACGTCGTAAATGGTAAAGCTAAATGTTTAGCTTATGTCATCCGCTTGTTGATTAACAACAAAAAAATGGCGACGACGATGACGAACGACGGCGTTTTTCTTTTTTATTTACTCCCATCAAAGATTAAATAAATAAATAAATAAAGAACAAATTATTATTATTATTGTTATTATTGTTATTATTGTTAAAAATTATAAAATAAAAAAAAAAAACATAATTTAAATGTCCAGTACTTGAGCATTGTAAA
>NW_002988171.1:0-1254 GCF_000006295.1 Pediculus humanus corporis | reverse complement strand
AGTGAGTACGCTATTTTCACCGCTTCTCACACGAGAGAGGATTTCCTTCTGACGTCATCATCACAAAAAAAAAGAAAAAAAAAATCAATTGTTGAAAAGAATGGAAGAAAATGTTTCGAAATTTTTTTTGTTTTGTTTCGTTTCGGTATTCGTCATCGATTGTCGTTTGTCGTTTGTTGTCTAATTAAATCTTTAAATTATTTTCTATTGTTTTTAAAAATAATTTTTTTTTTTACGATTCGTGACGTAATCAATCCCTTAAACGGCAGCCATATTTCTTTTTTTTTTTCATTTAATAGAGGTTTTTTCTTTTCATCCCTTTTTTTTTTTTGGTATTGAAAATAATTAATTAATTTTTTTTTCCGATTTCAAGGTAAATAACAATAATAATTGTGATAATAATGATAATGGGAACGTGATTGTGTCATTCGTTAAGTCGTCATCATTTAAATTAAAAAATTTTTTATCATTTTGTAACGTTTTTTTTGTGTTTGTGTGCCCAATTTGAAATCCTCAGGTGTCCTAGACACGATTGGCAGTGAATTTAAATTTATAAGTTAAACGTTGAAATTTAATAATAACAATAATAATGTGATTGTTCATCATCATCATCATCATCATCATTTTTTTTCTTTTGGCATGAAAACGTTATAGAAAAAAAAAAGAAAGAAAGAAAATTGATAACTGTATTTAATAATAAAATTTTTTTTATTGCGTTTGTTTAGCAGACGACATCGAAATAAATAAAAAAAAATTTTTTTTAATTATAATTTTTTGTCATTTATTATCATTATTATTATTATTATTATTATTATTATTATTATTATTATTATTATTATTATTACAAATATTTAAACGTCGTGGAAACATAACAATTAAATTTAAACTCGGGTTTGTCGTCGTCACGGTTTTTGAATATACGCAATGCGTGGTCGTAGTCGTCGTCGTCGTCATCGTTCATGCCCTAATAATTTATTTAATATTATTATCATTAATAATAATAATAATAATGATAATGATAATAATTTATTTAATATTATTATCATTATTATTATTATTATTATTGATAAATTTTTGTCTTAATGTCCTTTTTTTTTTGTCTCCAGGATAAAATTTAAAAAAATAAATCAATTCGGATCGGTGGAATTTTTTTTTTTTGGAAAAAACTTTCGCTTTATATTATAAAATTATTATTATGAATAATCTGATAGCGTTTGTTTGTGTGTTTGTTTGTTTGTTCGATTAGTAACCTTT
>NW_002988172.1:0-1134 GCF_000006295.1 Pediculus humanus corporis | reverse complement strand
CCAAAGAAAACCGGGAGGAAAAGTTCAAGGCGATTGAAAAAAAAAAAACTTGATTCACTCAATCGAATAATATATCTCTATGCCATTTTTTTTTACGACGCCATCTTTTTTTTTTTTCGTTACGTAATTTTTTTAAAACGACAGTAAAATTTATTTCTTTTTTTTTTATTTCCACAGCTTTTTTTATTTCGATTTTTTTTTTTATAAATTTAATGATAATGATAATAATAATAATTAAATCATTATTAATTTTAGTTAATTCTACGTTAAATTTGGTCTCGTTTACTCGTAAAAAAAAAGGCGCGCGATTGTTTTGTCGTGTGCGTTCAGAAACAATTTTTTTTTTCCTAAATTTTTTTGTTTCTTACTCTATGACTCTCCGATATTTTTTTATCGTAAAGGAAATGTAATAGAGAAAAAAAAAATTTTAACCGATTAGTGACTAGTTCCACGTCAAATTTTAACCGAATTTTAGATTTTAGTTTTTCATCGAAAGGAAAATTAAAAAAAAAAAAAAAGTAAAATTTTTCAAAGAGAAAAATTATGGGATCCGTTAAGCGACGACGTAAAATTCGAAATGATTATTATTATTATTATTATATTATTATTATTATTATTATTAATATTATTATTATTATTATTATTATTATTATTATTATTATTATTATTATTATTATTATTATTTTAGTAAATAAGCGGAATACGTGTAAGAAATTATTGAATTTGTACAAAAACACACTTAAATTGTATTTAACAGAAGTTTTCAAAGGCAAAAAAAAAAAAAGAAGAAAAAAAAAATTACAAAACTTGTTGAATATGAAAATTAAAAACTGCTTCCACGTCTTCTTTTTTTCTTCTGCTCTCACGTACAATATACATTTAAATCGGTCAATACATAAATCATTGATTTTTTTTTCTTTTTTTTCCAGTTATTAAAATTTTCTTATACGAATTTGAATGCAAATTTTTTTTACTTTCCAGGTAGTATGAATTACACACACGCACGCACTCACGCACGCACGCACGCGTTTACCCTTGATACGAGTTATAAATTATAACTTTATTATTTAAATATCATTTTAGTTGAAAAATTTTTCTCCTTTCTTTTCCACGAAAAAAAAACGAAAATACACG
>NW_002988173.1:0-1309 GCF_000006295.1 Pediculus humanus corporis | reverse complement strand
AAATATAAAAATAAAAATAAAAAACAACAAAACGAAAAAATAAAATTAAATGAAAACTAAAAGGAAAATAAAAAATATTTTATTTTATTTAAAAATCCAACTGAAGAAAAAAAAATATTCTGAAGTATGAAAGTAGGTAGGCGGGGGTTGTGGCGGTGTCGGTGGCGGTTGTGGCGGTGGCGGTGCGGTTAAAAATTTATTTTTACCGATTTTTATAAAAAAAAAATTATTTCTTACCATCCCATGTAAATATTTAAAAAATTTTTATTTTCTCTCTTTTTTCATCTTTCCATCTTTCTCATTATCTTCTTCTTTTTCTTTCTCTTTTTTTCTTTTACGCACACACACTCCATTCATTCATTTACTTTTCCAAATAATTTATTTTCTCCAGCAGAAAAAAAAATTTTTTTTTTCCATTTATCGGGTATATATATAAATTACGTAATTGAATTTTTTCCTTTTGTTAGCCATTTATCTATTTCATGTTTTAAATAAATAAAATTTATTTATTTATACATAATTAACATTTTCTTCTTCTTTTTTCTCTACTAAAATTTATAACAACAATCAAGTAAAAAAAAAAAAATTTTAGTCAGGGCCGTATTAAAGATATATGTTATATAATCCAAATGTTTGAAATTATTATAAATGCGTTAATGTATGATGAAAAAAAAAATAGGCAGGTGGAGGGGAGAATTAGAGAGAGAGAGAGAGAGAAAGAGAGAGATGAAAAAAGAGAGAAAGATGAAAAGAGAGAAATGAAAAAAGAGAGAAAGACGAAAAGAGAGGAAGAGAAAGAGAAGGAAAAAAGAAAGAGAGAAAGGAAAAGATATGAAGAAAAAGAGAGGGAGAAGAGAAAAAGAAAGGAAAAGGGAGGAAAAGAGAAAGAAAAAAAGATCGTGAAAAAGACGAAAAAAAGGGAAAGAAAGAGGTAAAAAGTAAGATAGAAAGAGAGAGAGTCAGGAACCATTTAAAATAGAAGGAAGAAGAAAAGAGAAAGAGAAAGGCAGAGATAAAATAAAAGGAAGAAGAATAGAGAGCGAGAAATAGAATGAATGGAGAAAAAAGGCAGAGAGAGAGAAATAAAACGAAAGGAAGAAGAAAAAGAGAGAGAGAGGACAAAATACGAAGAAAAAGAGAGGCAGAGGAAAAAAGAAAAAGAGAAAATGAAAGAAAAGGAGAAGAAAATGGAAAGAAAGACCAAGAAAAAGAGAAATAGAACGTGAAGAAGAAGAAAGGAAAGAGAAATTGAGAGATAGAATGTTAAATAGAATGAGAGTAAAGGAGACAAAGTAAAAGAAAAAAACCG
>NW_002988174.1:0-1224 GCF_000006295.1 Pediculus humanus corporis | reverse complement strand
ACTACGTGGAAGCAGACGGCGAAAATTAAAAAAAAATTTATTTTTATGATTCGTTAATAATAATAATGATAATGCTAATAATGATGATAATAATAATAATAATAATAATAATATAAAGCTTAATTGTGGTTTATTGAAATTTTTTTTCTCTTTTTTTTTTTAATGCGTCACGTTGTTGTTGTTTCTTTTCATCTTTCCTTTTTTTTTTTTTACATCATTTGCTAGATAATGTTCGTACCGAACCGAAGAATACGATAATAATGATAATGATAATGATAATGATAATAATAATAATAATGATAATTAATTTTAATTAAAAAAAAAAAAGAAGTGTGTATATACCCGAATGTAATAAATAAAAAATTATGATGAGATGCACATTTTTTATTATTATTATTATTATTGGATACAGGGAATTGCAACATTAATAAATAAAATGCAAGTGTTTATTATGTACATAATACATAAGTTACAATAAAAAAAAATTTTTTATATTTGTAATAATAATAATAATTTAATAACTTTGTAATTATTAAAAACGAAATTGATGATGAAAATTGCAACAGGATTTTATGTGAATTACGTATTTAATTATTATTATTATTATGGTCACTCTTAAACACGACAAGGCTCTTATTTGTCGGGGTTTTTAAGCATTTATCCCAGGTCTCTACCCGATTCCTTAGGGACAAATACTCGAATATCGGTGGTGCTATTTATAATATTTTCCGAAGAATGTGGGCCGTCCCACATAGTGCGATGTCCTGGATGGTTTCTTCTTTTAGGTTCTTCATAATCTTCTTTAAATTTCCTTTTATTGAATTTGGCATGGCTCCCAATGCTCCCACGATGACCGGAATCGTTTCAGTTTTTGTTCCCCACATCCTGGTTATTTCAATTTCCAAATTTCTGTATTTCAGCCTTTTGTCTGCTTCTTTGGCTGTGGTGTTTTTTTCTGCCGGCACGGATACCTCAATTAACTTACACCATTTTTCCCCATTATGCCTGAGGATGATATCCGGTTTGTTAGCTGGCACAGTTCTATCAGTGTGGATTTGTTGATCATATAGAACTGTGCATGGACCTACTGTCGTAACCGGGCTTGGAATGTGGTTGTACCACTCCTTGGGTAATCCATCCATTCCATATTCTCGGCATATACTCCAATGGAGATATTGACATATTTTATTGTGCCTTTCTAAGTATTCATGTTTGCCAGTATCG
>NW_002988175.1:0-1162 GCF_000006295.1 Pediculus humanus corporis | reverse complement strand
TCTTCATCATCGTCTTTTCTATTATTTCTTTTATTTCGAAATTATATACAACAAACTAAAAAAAATACGAGACAACAATAAATTAACAGCAAACAAACACAAATTTACCACCGCCACGACTGACTGACACGAACCATTTCAAAAACCAACTATAAAACAAACGAACAAACAAACGGACAAATAATCGAAATACATTTAATAAAATTATCGACGCATTAAATATTTAAAAAAAAAAAAAAAAATTTAAAATTACGTTCGTTCCATCGATAAATTAATAAATAAACGAACATAAAATTTCCCTTCATCGAAAATGTGGCAATAAAAATTTGTTGTTTTTAATTTACGATCGACGCACGTAGAAAAATAAAATTTTTCCATTCATACACAAAGTATTATTAAAAAAATACTCAGGTTAATTAATTAGCTTTAATCTCAAAGGTTCCGCCATTTTCTTTTTCCTTTTTTTTTTGCTATCTTTCATTAAGTTTTCGATAGCGTAAAAATTTTCTTGTTCGTGAGAGTTTATCGATTTTCTCGTCTGGCGACGAAAATTTTCCCCTTTCCGACCCGTTTTCATTTCATTTTTTTTTTTTTAGATCCCCCCATAAAAAATTTTCCCTTTTTTCCTTTTTTTCCTTTTTTACCGGTCGAGTCGTTTCACGTTTTTCCGTTCAATTAATTTTTTTTTTTTTTAATTATTTTCTAAACGATTAGCAGACGACGTTCTTTTTTTTTTTTTTGTTACTTTTTCCTTCTTTTTAAGTATCATTAATTATGTTTCTTTTTTTTTAATTACATTTTCTACTTTCTTCTCTCATTTCGTTTCTGTTTTTCTTCCTGCTTCTTTTTCCCCCTCACGTACCCTCCCCTCTCCCCTCCGAGTCCCTTTTTCTCCGATTCCTCTCTCATCTCTTATTCACCTCCCATTACTTTCTGCGTGTTCGTGGGGGCGGATGTGCGACACCGCGAAATTTAAAAATTACCCGCGTTTATAATCGATCACGATTCGATACATCGATAAACCGGAAAAGGAAAATTTTAGACGAGTCCCTCCCCCACGCGAATCCACATTTTTTTAAAAAATTTATCAACATCTTTAAATTGAACCGACCTGTTTAAATTTTCATTTTCGTGAAAATTTTTTTAGTGTCCTACTACCTTG
>NW_002988176.1:0-1272 GCF_000006295.1 Pediculus humanus corporis | reverse complement strand
AGTCGATTATTAATGATTAAAAATAGGGCGTCGTGTTTTCATTTAGACGGCCCCATCACCTTGATAAAACAAAACAAGAATTTGGTCACATCCAGGTTCAGGTTTGTCGAAAAAAAAAAAAAAAAATTATTATTACGTGGGTGGTGGTAGTACTGGTATTAGTAGTAGTAGTAGTAGTAGTTAAATTTTCTTTTTTAACAATAATTAATTAATACGTTAGTCAAACACGTTGTTGTTGTTGTTGTCGTTGTAGTAGTCAAATGTAAAATTTAACTTTTTGCATGCAAAAAAAAACAAAAACGAAAAACAAAATTTATTAGCACGCGCACGCACACGCACACACACCGTCTAAGGTCAAATTTTTATACATTTTATGTTTGGATTATTGCCCGGAATTTTAAGCGAGACTCAAAAGCATAGAAATTAACGAAAAAAAAAAAAAAATACGTGCGTCACACAAAATCAATGGCACCCAATTTAAATTTTTTTTTCTTTCTCTCTTTTTTCTTTCTTTTTTGTTTAAAACGATTTAACAACATTTCATTCGACTATACCTTAAACCTTAAAAACTAAACGCAAATTTTCAATAAAAAATTTTTTTTCCACAGTTAAAACAGTCAGCCATTTAATTTTTAAATCAATTTAATTTTTTATTTTTTTTTTAACGGGGAAAAAAGAGAAGAAAGGAAATCGAGAGAGAGAGAGAGAGAGAGAGAGAGAGAGAGAGAGAGAGAAGCAGACGAAATTTTAAAATGAAACACGATCACGTTATACAAAAAAAAAAAAAAAAAAAAAAAATGGGGAAGAGAGAAACAAACAAAACGAGACGAAAAAAAAAATAAAATTAGCGACATCGTATTTATACCAACAAAAAAAAATTCTATATAGTCACGCAGTGAGAGAGAGAGAGAGAGAGAGAGAGAGAGAGAGAAAATAGTAATAAGAAATTTTTTTTTTTCCATAGAGTAATAATAATTAATCGATCGACCGGATGGACGAACGGACGACATCTTTCAACGATTCAATAACCAGAAGAAGAGAGAGAGAGGGAAAACTCCTTTTCGTCATCGTCGTTACTTACTTGTCGCAGTAGTAGTTGTTGTTGTTTTGGTTGTTGCGGTTGTTGTTGTCTTGTCGGAGTAACAACCGAGACACACTTTTGCATAAATTTACAACAATTACGAATAGAAAGAATGTAAAATCTACTTACAAGAATGTAAACACTCGGCTATCGTCGTGGCATCGATGTAATATCCGCGACAAAGTCGACAC
>NW_002988177.1:0-1212 GCF_000006295.1 Pediculus humanus corporis | reverse complement strand
AATGTTTAATTTTCATTTAAAAAAAAAAAAAAATCAGTTTGTACTTTGAAATGTGAAAAAAAAACTTACCTTTCATCTCCTTGCAATGCTTTTTCAATCGCATCAGGTAATTGAGATCTTAATAAATCATGGGTGATGCTGTGGGATCCTCTACACAAAGCGGATAATAAGCTAATGATGGTCGAAACAGACGACGAACATTTTGTTGTTTCCGGAGCCGACGTACTCGTATTTGCTCCGAGAGTGACTTTAAAAAAAAAAAATCAATTCATCATTATTATTTTGCCAAAGGGGCGAAGAAAAAAAAACTTTATTGAAAAATTATTTACCGGGTCCGTTCGTGACGGCAGCAGGACCTGCAGCATTCGACAACCGCGATAAAAGCTCGTTGACAAGTCCGTGCTCCGCTAATGGAGCCGGATCGACTCCGCGACGGGTAAACCTATCCGATAAAGATGCGAAACACCTCAGAGCTCCATCTGAAACCTAATTTCACGCAAAACGTTAACACCTTTTTCTTTTTACTCATCAATTGAACGGGGGGGGGGGGAAACTTACATGAGTATCTTCGTGCTTCAGTAGTGTTGATAAAGCTTCGACGCAAGCAGGTAGAGAAGAATCCTGAGGTTCCATTTTAGTACATAATCTTGAAACGACAGCCATGGCAGAATGAAGAGTGTCTTTGTGCACCCTCCAACCGTTATCGCGGATAAACATTAAAACGCATCCGAGACCTCCTCCCTCGAAAACCGCGCCCGCTTCTCGAACGCATATCAATTCTAAAACCTATTTTAAATAATAATAATAATAATAATAATGATAATGATAATAAAATTAATAACGGTCGAGTTTCGCGAGTTTTTATCATTTATTAATACCTTTATGCATTGTTCTGCCAGATCTTTACTTGTTCTTTCGCTAAAATCGGACACGACTAGTCTATTACAAATGGCTTTTACCGCTCCATCGATTGCGATTATACGCCTCGTGCATTCAGCTGACACATCCAGGTAATAGGTTATGGCTCTCGCAGTTACTTCCAGCACGTTGTCTGGAGCACACTCGTCAAGGAAAATCCTACAGAGTGCAGGCAAAAACGTTCTTGGTGGACAACTGGAAAAAAAACAAAAAAATCAACGATGATAATAATAATACTTTGTATAAAAAAATCATTCGAGTTCATCGCAATGAACTTAATTTCGTCGTTCTTTT
>NW_002988178.1:0-1077 GCF_000006295.1 Pediculus humanus corporis | reverse complement strand
CCTGGACAATATCAAAAAGTATATATAGTCCTTAAAAACATAAAATTTTTAATCAATCATTTGCCAAATTTGTATTAACAAAAGAAGTATTAATAATAATAATAATAATAATAAGCCAACGGCCATAGCGTGCTGGTCACACCGGTTCCCGTACGATCACCGAAGTTAAGCAGCATCGGGCGTGGTGCAAACTTGGATGGGTGACCGTTTGAGAACGCTACGTGCTGTTGGCTTAAAAAAGAGCAAAAAAATGAGAACAAGACAAAGTAAGAACCAAAAACAAAATCTTGTTCTACTGTCGACCTGAGGCAGCTCGACGAGAACGTGAATTTCACTGCTTCTGACCCTGGCCACTCCAAAGATGTTAGTCACCGGAGCCCAGTTCAGGAGACAAATCGTTCCCATCGAATAAAGACGGACTCAGGAAGACCTTCAAGAATTGATGTGGTGCTATCTTATAATAAGTGGCACCACCGAAATTCGAGTATTTGTCCCTAAGGAATCGGGTAGAAACCTCGGATAAATACTTAAAAACTCCGACAAGTAGCCTTGTCGTGTTTAATGGTGGATAATAATAATAATAATAATAATAATAACTTCAGTAAAGTAAAGGAAAAAAAAAAAATTATCGACGATTATGCGTTATTGCGTCGTGCAATGTCGGAAATTTAATCAATCGCGAGAACGTCATCATCATCATCTTCTGCTTCTTCTTCTTTTCATTCAATTAAAATAAATTAATAAATTTTCTTATTACACTTTACAATTTCGCCGAACGGTTTATCACAAAAAACAAAAACATTTTTTTTTTAAAAACAAATTCTCCTCTTAACGGCAATTATTCTTTCATTTTTAACAATAAATTATTATTGTTGAACCGGACGCAATGTTTAACTTAACAGTATTTCGATAAGGAAAAACAAAACTGAAATCACTTAACGACCGATTGTACACTCCTTTCCATACTCAATTTGAACATGTAAATTATTTAACCTTAATAAATTTCCATGTACGATTTGTAGGCGTAATTGCCAAGTAGCGTACACTATAACGTTTTTTTTTCCTTTATTTCTCCTT
>NW_002988179.1:0-1325 GCF_000006295.1 Pediculus humanus corporis | reverse complement strand
GTTAGGGGAAGGGCCATCCGTTGGGTGCAACTGGAGGTCAGGGGGGTGAGATGCGGGAAACTTCTTCGTGTGAGCCGAGTACGAACGGCTCCGCCCAGAATTCGACGTAAACATGGGGAAGTTTCTCCAGGTCAATTTGAACCACTGCAGGGGAGCGCAAGATCTCCTGCTTAATCAGGTGGGCGCGTGGGGGGTCGACGTCGTAATGATTTCGGAACCCTACGCTGTTCCGAAAAGGGGGGAAAGCCGCGACGGTTCTTGGTTCGGATCCGAGGACGGAGCGGCCGCGATACTGTTCTCGAACTCGGTCCGGACGCCGAAGCCTCGGGAACTTTCCAGGGGGGAGGGTTTCGTTCTGGTCGGTTGGGGGAACGCGGTTCTGGTGTCCGCTTACGCGTCGCCGAATCGCCCCGTCGGCCAGTTCGAGAATTTCTTGCACGCGCTCGCGAAGGAGATCGATCGGTTCGGGGGGGGGTCTCGTCCCACTCTCGTCTGCGGCGACTTCAACGCCAAGCACGTCTCGTGGTCGGGATACGCGAATAACGCGCGCGGCCGACTCCTCAGGGAGTGGTTAGGTTAGGTTAGGTTAGGTTAGATTGCTCAGGCGACAAGTGATCATTAGTTAATTAGTGATTGTGAAAGTGTTTTACTGACAGCGAATCCCTTACTGGATGCAAGGTGCATAAGCGGGGGAAATTTCAGCTCACGTTTAGGGAAGAGTGTTTGCTTAAAAACTCACATTCTCTCTCTTGCATGTGCTCAGGCGACAAGTGATCATTAGTTAATTAGTGATTGTGAAAGTGTTTTACTGACAGCGAATCCCTTACTGGATGCAAGCAATTCAACCCATATTTTTCGGCCTTTATCAAAACACATTCAAGTATTCCAATTCAAATCATTATTAACCCCTAAAATTAACAACCTATGCAATTTCAAGTCCCGTCTCAGCTCGCATAAGTGCATTTCATCAGCTTATTTCGCATATCCGTCAATTTACACGCATAACCCGATCACGTATCCCCCCGAATAATTACCCCTCATCCAAACGAGACCGACTCTTGGCCAGATCACCGCCCTTCTCCGCTTTTTTTTTTTTTTTTTTTTTTTTTTTTTTTGCGAATTCCTGAACCATTGAGCGGTGCACCGTGGACATGCCGGTGTGTGTGGTACCTTTGGTTTGTGCAGATGACCAATGTAAAGTACATTCGGGACGAACTGACAAAACGTTATTCGTTCCAACCTATTTACCAGAAAATATAGCATTGATTCAAATGCGAATTGATGCTTTAAAAGAGATAAAAGATTCAGGGAAAATAAGTGATGCC
>NW_002988181.1:0-1626 GCF_000006295.1 Pediculus humanus corporis | reverse complement strand
ATTATTTAAACAATCACGAATTGAAAATAAAATTACCCAAAGAACTTGTTACCGGAGAAATATTTCCATTTGTACCTAAATATTTTTTTGATAATAACGTACCCAAAGAAATTATCGTGCCTCTTTCATCCGAAACTAAAAAAACATTTGAAGAAAAAGAAGAAGGTAAATTAATATTGTTTGTTCTTGTGTTGTGGTTGTTATAACTAAAAATTTTTTTTTTTAATTTTTCAGGAAGGGGTTTAATGAAAAAAGTTATAATACCATTTTTACTCGGTTTAAAAGTCAAAGCCTCCGTATTTGTACCTCTTGCGATTGCATTGATTGCAATGAAAACATGGAAAGCTTTGACTCTCGGACTTTTATCAGCTGTTTTATCCGCTGCTATGGTCATATTTAAATTTGCCAAACCAAAAGTCGTCAATTACGAAGTTTATCATTATCCGACTCATCACTCGCCGCCTCAAGTCGTTGAACATCATCCACCACCTCATCATCCATACGTCGAACATCACGGATACGGAAGATCATCATCATCATCATCATCGTCATCATCCTACGGCCAAGTTTTAGCATATAACGCTTATAAAAATTAATACATAAAACGTTTATTTATTTATTTATTTATTTATGTAAAAAAAAATAATAGTAATAATAATAAATAAATTTATTTATTTATAACAATAAAGTTGTTCAGTTAAATAACTCCTGTCACACTAAAAAAAAAAAGTTTTTCAATAAAAATACTTATTACTAATTAATTTTACGTATAAAGTGAATATAAAATGTCCGTACACCTGATTTAAAGCGGAAATTCAATGTTTAAATTTTTTTCTAAGCGGGAATCCAATGTTGCTTTTTACTTTACTCTATACCTCCTTGGATATTATGTTTCACGGATACATCAGAGAAAATTTTTCGATGTGTTTGGTTAAAAATGACTTTGACCAATGTTTACGATTTATTCTAAGTAGGTCGACCTTGATTCCAAGGCCATTAGTTTTACATTTCAATTTTGTGAAAATTTTCATGGTCACATTTTTTTCCACAAGGACGCCATTGTTTACGTTTTACTTTAAGTAGGACGACCTTGTATACATTTTATTTTACCTGGCACACATTTTATTTTAAGCGGGAATCCAATGTATACCTCCTTGGATCTTATGTTTTTTTAATACATTTGATCAAAATTTTTCGATGTTTCTAAAATGCGGTTGTCGTTGGGTGGGTGCGCGCGAAGGTGGTCCTGCTGCCGAAGCGCAGGTTCATCTGTGTTAGGTGCCTACATCCGGGACATATAGGCTCGCCTTGTCCCAATATCAGGAAAGAGGGGAAACGGCGTTAGACCGCTGTTTTAGGTGCGGTGGAGAGGGGCACCGTGCGCGTGAATGCGCACAAAAAGTCCGCTGTGCTCCCTGCGCGGAGGCCGGCCGACCGGCTCAACACCGGCTCGGTGGGTCTTCGTGCGGGGTGCCGGCCGTCAAGGGTACGCCCATTCGGCGAGGATCCGAAACCAGGAACACGAAAGGAAACGTTAGGGGAGCAGCCTCCGCGTGTCAGCCGGGAACGAACGGCTCCGCCGGTAGTTCCTCGTGAGCATGGGGAGGTTTCTCCAAGTTAATTTAA
>NW_002988182.1:0-1174 GCF_000006295.1 Pediculus humanus corporis | reverse complement strand
AAAAAAAAACGTTAAAAAACAAATTAATTTTTTTTCATTTATGTATTCGCACTCACGGCCGCCATGTTTTTTTTCTTTCTTTTTTTTTACGTTTGGGGTTTATGAAAAGATTTTTTTTTTTTCCGGAAAGATTATTATTCATAAAGAATTATTATTGTTATTATTATTATTATTATTATTATTATTATTATTATTATTATTATTATTATTATTATTATTTTATATTAAATTTTTATAAAAAAAGAAAGAGAAGAAATTAAACATGCGACAATTTATATTAAACTCGTAGGGGTAAACCCGCGAGTTATTTTTTTATTAATAAATAAAATGTAAAGTTAAATTATTAACGATAATAATAATAATAATAATAATAATAATAATAATAATAATAATAATAATAATAATAATAATAATAATAATAATAATAATAATAATAATAATACATATGTACATAAATTCCTCGTTGTACGAATGTTTAAAGAAACCGTTTTTTAACATTTTTTTTATTACATAATAATAATAACGTCAAAAGACGGGAAGGTGAAAAAAAAAGAAAATTTCGTTTTGCGAACGCACACAAATAATAATAATAATACCGTTTTGTTTTATTTCGGGTTTGTATTATTATTATTATTATTATTATTATTATGAAATTCGTTATGAAAAAAAGTTTTTTTGATATACGCATATATTATTTTTCATATTTAAAAAAAAACGTGAAATGAAAAATGAATTTAATAACTTTTACATAAAATTTTCATTTTAACAAAACGTTTTTCTGGTTGTTTTGTGTTGTTGTTGTTGAAAAGACAAAGTTTCGACTGTTAGTCAAAAATAAAACAAAAATTATTATTATTATTATTTTAATTTAAATTATTTAAAAAAAAAGAGAGACTAACGGGTGAAATGATGATAATAACAAACGATTAGTAAATAATAATAATTTTCACTCTTTTCCTTTTAATAATAATAATAATTTGTTTTAAATTTAAAAAAAAAAAAAATTTTCTTTCGAATTAATTATAAAGGAAAAGGAAAAAAGGGGAAAAAAAGGAAAACGTGAAAAATTCAAAAACGTATAATAATTCGATTCGAATTAAGGGAAAAATAAAAAAAAGTACACTCGTTCGTTTGTGTAAAAAGAAAAAAAAAATTTCTTTTAATTAAAATTAAT
>NW_002988183.1:0-1051 GCF_000006295.1 Pediculus humanus corporis | reverse complement strand
TATTGCACTAATCGAATCTCGACGCACGTAGAATTTTTACTTATGCGCGCTCGGTCGCGGTCTCGCGCTCGATCCCCGGACTTTTTTTTTCTTCGCGTTCGTTCCCTCGGTGCAATTGTGCCCCTGTTGCACTAATCGAATCTCGACGCACGTAGAATTTTTACTTATGCGCGCTCGATCCCCGAACTTTTTTTTCTCCGTGTCCGTTCCCTCGGTGCAATTGTGCCCCTGTTGCACTAATTGAATCTCGACGCACGTAGAATTTTTACTTATGCGCGCTCGGTTGCGGTCTCGCGCTCGATCCCCGGACTTTTTTTTTCATCGTGTCCGTTCCCTCTGTGCAATTGTGCCACTATTGCACTAATCGAATCTCGACGCACGTAGAATTTTTACTTATGCGCGCTCGGTCGCGGTCTTGCGCTCGATCACCGCGCTTTTTTTTTTTTTCGTTTTCATCGTGTCCGTTCCCTCGGTGCAATTGTGCCCCTATTGCACTAATTGAATCTCGACGCACGTAGAATTTTTACTTATGCGCGCTCGGTCTCGGTCTCGCGCTCGATCCCCGGACTTTTTTTTTCATCGTGTCCTTTCCCTCGGTGCAATTGTGCCCCTGTTGCACTAATTGAATCTCGACGCACGTAGAATTTTTACTTATGCGCGCTCGGTCTCGCTCTCGCGCTCGATCCCCGGACTTTTTTTTTCATCGTGTTCGTTCCCTCTGTGCAATTGTGCCCCTATTGCACTGATCGAATCTCGACGCACGTCGAGTTTTTACCGTACGGTCTCGGTCTCGCTCTCGCGCTCGATCCCCGGGCTTTTTTTTCTCCGTGTTCGTTCCCTCGGTGCAATTGTGCCCCTGTTGCACTAATCGAATCTCGACGCACGTAGAATTTTTACTTATGCGCGCTCGATCCCCGGACTTTTTTTTCTCCGTGTCCGTTCCCTCGGTGCAATTGTGCCCCTGTTGCACTAATCGAATCTCGACGCACGTAGAATTTTTACTTATGCGCGCTCGGTTGCGGTCTCGCGCTCGATCCCCGGACTTTTTTTC
>NW_002988184.1:0-1120 GCF_000006295.1 Pediculus humanus corporis | reverse complement strand
AACTCCTTATAATTAACCAAATAAATGCAGAATTTGAAAACTGTTTGTTGGGGATTTGTTCTATTTCATTGTTAGCCTAACCTTTTTGCAAGTTAAATTAAAATATTAAAATGAGGTACTTACCCATAATAATTACATGTATTAAGCCATCTTCTGAGGTTTTTTATTGCCCTCGCTTCCATTTGTCACATGAAACCGTACACTATTTGTAAATTTATACTTAATATAATTATCACTTACATAATAAAAAAAACTAATTATATCACAATAAACTACACTAAATCACAAAACTTTTAATATATAATTTATAACTAAAATTAATAAATAAAACTATTAAAATTAATTAAATAAGTTGACATGATGTAAACGTGTGTCAACCGTTGCACACTCGCGCACTCTTCTCCTATTTTACTGTCATTTTTCACTAATTACCTTATGCGCATATTAAAACGTCACCATAGGAAAAACAAACATGGCCGTCGACTGGTGGAATTGTTTACGTTTTCATAATAATGCCGCCATTTTTTTTGTTTACGTTTAAATGAATACATAATGCTGTAAAAGAAACGGTTAAAAAGTTAATAATAATAATAATAAAACATTAAGAAATAATTATTTCAAACGAATTTAATTAATTACACAAAACAAGTTGTACCTTAAAAATACAAAATGTCGGATATATATATAACTTATAACTGAACAATTGTTAAATAAAACTATTAAAATTAATTAAACAGGTTGACATGATGTAAAAACATGTCAACCGTTGCACACTCGCGCCCTCTTTTTTCCTTACTTATTAGTGTTATATTTTCAAATCGACTGGAATTCGACCGTTAAATATTTTCGTTAATTTTATTGTCATCATCATCATAATATATTTAAAAAATAAAAAATGTCGTTGTTTTTTGTGTTTTTACTTTTTTGCGTCAATTTACGACCGAATCGAAAAAAAAAAAACAAAAATTTTTTTGTTATCGTGTTAAATATTGATAACAGGTGCTACATTTTCATGCTCCCGCCATTTTTTATTGGCAAAAAATAATAAAATATTGAAAAATTTTATATGCGATTGATGATTACGTCACACAAACACCAAAACTATTTTTATTATGACGCT
>NW_002988185.1:0-1025 GCF_000006295.1 Pediculus humanus corporis | reverse complement strand
GAAAAAAAATTTTTTTACGATTTACAATCGATAATAATTTTTTTTTTTTTTTTGCATTTATATTATTATTATTTTCCCTCGTGTCGACGACAACTTTTATTAAAAATCTTAACGTTTTAATATTATTATTATTATTATTATTATTATTATTATTATTATTATTATTATTATTATTACATCATCCGTTCGATCGAACGTTTTTATAAACGTAACGCGTTCGTTCGTTCGTATTTATATTTGGTCGTCGTTGTAAAAAAAAAATGGTTCGTTTTATTTATTTATTAGTTTAATTTATTTTAATTAAAATTAGAAAAAAATTATTAAATGAGTGGGAGGTCGAACAAGGGTCAAGGGGTCACGGTGGGAGATGGGAGCGGTGGCGGCAATAGGGAGTGTATAAAAAAAAAGCTTCCATAGCTTTAATACAGTTCATTTAATTCGTTGGAATAATTTGTGTGTGTGTGTGTGTGTGAGCGCGTGCGTGCGTAATATATTATTATTATTATTTAAATGCGATGCGTTTTACCCGAGTTTTCATGTTTTTTTTTTCTGATCGAATTTCCGGTTTGAGATTTAAAAAAAAAAAAAATTCGACACGTCGTCGTCCTTTTTTCTAACAAATTAATCATTTATTGTTTGATATTGTTATTATTATTATTATTATTATTATTATTATTATTATTATTATTATTATTATGTAGGTAGGGGGAACAAAAAAATTTTTCAACGTCTTTTTTTTTTCTTTTTCTTATTCGACCCTCTTCCCTCCCCCCGAAAAAAAAACTACCCTCGCACACTTTTTTACCTCGAAATGAATATAAACTGCCTACCTGTTGCGTGAGTTGGCATGTTTATTCTTATTACGAAAACTGGATTTTTTTATATAAACACAATTAATTATTTTATTTTAATTTCTTTTATACGGTCCTGTGTGTGCATGTGTGTGATTGACAGGGACCGTAGTAAGGAAAAAAAATGATTTTTTAAATTTTAAATAACAATAATAATTTGGGGAGAGAGGAAGG
>NW_002988186.1:0-1233 GCF_000006295.1 Pediculus humanus corporis | reverse complement strand
TTTTTTTTTTTTTTTTGGAATTTTTGCGGCTTTGAATCGAATCACGTGAAAACAAACGAACCGTGAATTGTTGTTTCAAAACTTTATTATCATTATTATTATTATTATTATCATAATCAAAAAACGAAAGTTTAACTAATTAAAAACGAAGATAATAATAATAATAATATGGTAATGGTAATGATAATGATAATGGAAAGGGTTTTTTTTTTATTTTAAATTTTGTTCTTTAATTAAATTAAATTTTCGCTTTTTTGTTTTTTTTTGGAATTTTTCTGGAAAATATTTTTATTGCGTTCTTTGTCGCGTCTCTCTCTCTCCCCCCCCCCGTCTCTCTCTCTCTCTTTTGTTTGTTTAATTTGAGAGTTTCGTATATTACACACGGGAAGAGGAAGAAGTTATTACAAGAAGTCCAGGAAAAATGTGAAACGTCATCGTAAATGAAAATCATACGGAAAAAGTTTCCAGAAAGTTTTAAAACGGGGGGAGGGGTTAGGATGAGAGCGGGGGAAAAGAAAAATGGACACTGTCGTCGTCATCATCATCATCATCTCCATTATCATCATCATCATTTCCATCATTTCCATCAACGTCATCATCGTGTTGTGGGAAATGCGTCGAGAAACGAGAAAAACGGGATAAAAAATTTTTCCTTTTTTTCTCACTGACGTCATCATCATCATCATCATTGCTCGGGAGACGGTGATGATGATGATGATGATGATGATGAAAAAGTGTTTCCTGTTTTCCCGGGACACGAAGGAAAACTTGCGTAGGAGAATTTTCTCTCTTTCTTTTTTTTCGCTCGATTTTTTCAATTTTTTTTTTTTTTTTTAATACACTCCCACGCCATTTTTCTTTATTATTATTATTATTATTATTATTATTATTATTATTATTATTATTAATATTTCGTTATTTTCTCGTATTCCCACCGCAACAACAAACAACCAACAACCTTTTCTCATTTGTAAAATTAGATTTGAACAAAGATTCGCGAAGAGTTTTTTTTTTTTTTTTAAAAAGTTTAAATGCAAAACTTTTTTTTTTTTTGGGGGGGGGGATAAAATTAATTTCATTTCTTTTTTGCCGCTTCCTTCACCAACCTCACTTTCTCCCCTGCCCGCCTTCTCCCTTCCCACGTGGGTTCTTAAATTCTTTCGACACTTTTTTTAAAAAAAAAAAAAAAGAAAAAGAAAATTTTCAACTTGTCGAGATCGAAACGGAAAATAT
>NW_002988187.1:0-1189 GCF_000006295.1 Pediculus humanus corporis | reverse complement strand
TCTTCTGTCTCTCTCTTTCTCTTTCTCTCTCAGTCTTTCTGTCTCTCTGTCTTCCTCTTTCTCTCTCTCTCTCTTTCTTCTTCTTTCTTTCTCTCTATCTATCTATCTATCTTTGTGTCTCTCTGTCTTTCTCTCTCTCTTTCTCTTTTTTTCTCTCTTTTTACGTATATAAAAATATATATATATATATATCAAATTTTTATAAAATTATAGATATTATTATTATTTTAATTAAATTTAATTTTTTAACTTCTTTTTTTGGGGGGAGGGGAGGGGGTAGTAGCTTAACGCCGCGGGTGAGAAAATAAAATTTATTCGTGAATTAAAAACATTGTTTTTAAACTGATAAGAAAATTTTGATAAAAGAATAAAAACAATAAAGAAATCCCTTTCATTCGATTTCTCCTATTTAAAAATAATAAAGTCGTTCTTTTCTATCTCTCTCTCTCTCTCTTTAAATTATTTAATTTAATTTTTATTTATTTATTTCGACCCGAAGTAATAATAATAATAATATTTATTTACTCTATGATTTTTTTTTAAAAATAAAACTATGAGAAAATGTATGAAAAAAAAATCTGAAATTTTTTTTTTTATTTTTTTATATTTCCTTTTGTCTTGTAATGTATCTCTAACTCAGTGAACTTTGTCTCTATCTCTCTCTCTCTCTCTGACTAAGTACCTAAAAGCCTATTGTACCTGAGATGTAGAGGTATAATTACCCTAGTATTAGCGCACCCGAACCCCCTAATCATCGCAGCCCATTATAAAAGTTTTATTTTAATAAAACTCATTTTAACAAATGGAAAACCGGTACCGGGTATTCTTTCTAAGGAGTTAAGTCAAGTTAATTTGTGTCTGCGGGGCCGACGTGTAATGAATTACCATAAAAGAATATTTCATTTATAAAAGCAAATTATTTCACCTAAAAGAAGTTTTAAAAAAATTTTTCTTCTTCTTCTTCTTCGAGATTTCGATATAAAATTTATCGATATACTCGTCGTTCGTTCGATTATTTTCAACCGGAAATGCAACATCGATACATATATATTTTTATTATTCGAATTCTATTTGTGCCAAAATGATCTTATCACGGATACCACTTAACCGTGTGCGCATGCGTGTGGCACACTGTATTAAAACTCTTAATAAAAATATTAAAACCAATTTTTTTTATCTTACATAAAAA
>NW_002988188.1:0-1245 GCF_000006295.1 Pediculus humanus corporis | reverse complement strand
ATAACATACAATCACAAGTTAACACTTAACAATAGGGGTATAGAAATTACACCGTGAAAAAATCATGTATCAACCTATATTATTGTAAAAATATTTTAATTCTTATTTTGTTAAATAAGATAAAAATATAAATAGTCAAATCACTTATAATTAATCAAAGAAATATAAAAAAAAATAAAAATAAAAAAATTTTTTGGTTATGTGTTCAATTTCTTTGTTAGCCTAACGTTTTACAATTGAAATTTAAGTCTTAAAATGAGGTACTTATCCGTTTAAATTATATGTACTAAGGTGCCTTCTAAGGTTTTTTATTGCCCACGCTTCCTTTTGTCACATGGAATCGTTGAACAATTTGTAAATTTAAACTTGAGATAATATAGTTATTACTAAATAATTTAAAAAACTAATTATATCACTGTAAACTAGACTAAATTACAAAACTTTTGATATATAACTTATAAATAAACCCTAAAAAAAAACTATTAAAATTAATTAAAGAAAACGATATGACTAAAAGGCTTGTCAACCATGGAACACCAGCGCCCTCTTATTCTTTATTATTATTATTATTATTATTATTATTATTATTAAATTTTACGTAAGAATTTAATAATTAAAAATTTTTTTTAATGTGCGTATTTATACCACGACGCGCGTTTTTTTATTAATTAAAAAAATTTTTTTTTTTTTTTTAATTTTTATCGATCCGGTTGTTGTTTAACAAAAAAAATTCAGAAAATAAATTTTTTTTACGTAACAAAATAAAACCTGATTCACGGATGGTTAACAAACGTATGAAAATTTATTGAATTTTTTTCTGTTTTTTGTTGTTGTTGTTGAATTTTATGACGTTTAAATAAAAATATTTTAAAACGAGTATCGGTCGTTCGGAATTGAAAGAAATTTTTTAAACAAATTTATTAATATATATATATATATATATTTTTTTACAGGATCGAACAAACTTTTGTAGTAGTAATAATAATAATAATAAATAAATAAAACGAATATTTTTATAAAAGGGGAGGGGAAAACAAACGCGATTGTTTACAAAGATAGAAATATGATTGATTGACTCATTGACAGTTGGTTTTATTTTTTTTTTTTTTATATCTTCAAGGTTTTGTTTTTTTTTTCTCCTCCTCACCCCCATCTCCTTCCCCCAAAATTCCGATTTTCTTACCGGGGATCATCAACATCATCCCCCAAATGACGTCATCATTCGATTATTAATAATAAAAAAAA
>NW_002988189.1:0-1028 GCF_000006295.1 Pediculus humanus corporis | reverse complement strand
TGGAACAAAAAATATCCCAAGGTACGAATACATCATACCTTTTTTTCCCAGAAATAAGTTGGTCGTTAAATTTAATTAATTTTTTTTTGAGGGGGATTGATTTTTTCAGGTTTCGAATTTTCCACCACGAATCGGGGAGGAATTTTATTAATTTACAAAAATTATAAATATATTATTCATAAAATTATAAAAAGGACCCAGTATTGGCGGTGTCCAAAAAATTTGGGTAAGCACAATGCGTGCAAAGCGAGAATCATATTAAAAAACGAAAAAATAATAATGAAAAATAAACACACATGTAAATAATTTGTAATTTTTAGTTAAGATTGTAATAATCGAATTATTTTTAACGTTTCAGGTATCAAGAACCTTGTTGGTACTCTTTTAGAATAACGTAGCAAAACATCCAATTATTTTTTTCAAAGGAGTTACGAACGAGTGAGGTCCTATTGAACTTGGCAAACCTTATAAGTTAGGCCTAAAAGATTCTAGGTACGTTTTCTAGGATTCTTGGTACGTTGTCCAAGGGAAAACGGTGGAAAATGCATTAAGCAGCATTTAATTCAGAAGAAATTACAAAGAAAAGGGTAAACATAATAATAAGGAGGCAATAAACGTTGTCTCTATCTTTCATATACAAACAACAACAGGAAGTTTATTAAATAGAGGAAAATTCAAAACCATTTGAAAGATTTATTATTTTTTTCAATGGAATCGAAAGTGAAATCCTATCGAATTTTACCAAACTTGCAAACGAAGGATTTACAAAAATTCAAAAAAAAACCCTCAATGATTTTTTGAATTTTTGCGAAAGCATACAAATAAACGAATTGGATATAAAATGGGTGAGTATGGAAAATTTTTCCCTTTTAAAAACTATCCAGAGTTTAAACGTCATGTTGTCCCCCCCTTTTTTTTTTTTTTTGGTTTTTAAAAAAAAAACAGAAAAAACAGGATACTTACGAGATAAGATTTTCAACGAAATTATCAAAACCTGAAACGAGTTCGAGTCTTGATAAGACATCTTT
>NW_002988191.1:0-1046 GCF_000006295.1 Pediculus humanus corporis | reverse complement strand
ATATTGGGGTAAAAATTAATAAATGAATTGAAATAAACCAACATAATAACAAAATGAACTGAGTTCCAAAAGTGGTATGTCACTTGGTATGGTGGTGTAAGGTATGTGTCAGATCCAAAATAAATCGTAAACAGGTCAGACCAAAAAATCAATACAGTTAAAAAAAAAAAATTTACAAAATTATTTAAGTAGGAGAATCGAAATATCTCATTAAATTTAAGAACGCAAAATATGAGAAATGATTAAAATATTAAGTAAATGAATAAAATGGAATGAATTGATTTATTGACTAGGGTAAACGTAGGTTAATAAATTGGGAAATAAAATCTTTAAAAAAAAGTGACTAAATAAAAATTGAAATATAAAGATATAAGGAAATAATTAGAATATAAAACATGAGAAAAAAATTGCATAAGTAGAATGAATGAATTGAGGTGAGATATGCGTCGGGATACGAGTAAACTGGAAACAAGTTACATTAATGAAATTCAAAAAAAATTGTACGATGCCCATCCTTGTTTTTTATGTTACGAAATCATAATAAAACTAATAAATAATGTAAAATAAAAATAATAAATATAAAAAGTCAACGGTCGTGCAGTCTCCCCGCATGCTCCGGTTCTCGTCCGATCATCGGAGTCGAAAAGCATAGAGCGCGGTTAGTACTTTGAATGGGGACACCACATACCATAAAAAAGAGAAGAAAGACGGAATGAAAACAATTCTTGTTCTCCTGTCGAATGGGAATTTATAATTGATGCGATGTGGATGAAATTTATTTTTATTTTTCATACCTCGAACGCTTGCGAAGAAGAATAAAATTCAACTTTTCCTTTTTCTTTTACATTAATTAAATGGGAAGTTTTTTTATTTTTTCTATCGGTCCCATACGGTTTTACTTTCAACTGAGTCCAAATAGGTCGAGTGAGCCAATTATTCCTATCGGATAATTCCTCGCTATAAAAACAAAAAAAGAATGACTTTTCAAAAATAATATCTAAAACCATATTACAAAAGATTTAAATATAAAAATTAACATACCTTTC
>NW_002988192.1:0-1426 GCF_000006295.1 Pediculus humanus corporis | reverse complement strand
AGCGACGTGACAGGTCGCGAACGTCTCCTCAAGGGTGAAGGTGATGACGCCCGGCGGCGGCGGGTGCGAATCCGTCGTCGTGGGGCGGAATCATTCACTCGCATACTTCTTCTTCTTTCTTTCTTCTCGAGGGTCGGCGATCCCGGTCGACTCCTCTTCTGTCCACCTTTTCTTTCCTTACCCTTAATTAGAGAGGATGCGATCAAAACAATCCTTCGCTTTAATATCCTTTTGCCCCTTTCAGGTGACGCAGTAAGTCTACATCCCCAGCCCCGATCGCATCCTCAGGAAACAGGCGCGTTTCCCCCCAAGTCCACCACAGCGAGGGACCGGAGGACACTCCCGAAAGGGACTGCCGAACGTCCTGGGAGATGCGTTCTCATCTTCGAGGCGGAGACGGAACGGAGATTAGGGCGGATCTCCCCAAAAAGCGATCATGTTGAACGGCCAACGTTCTGACCTACCGGAGAGGGGAGACTGAAATGTAGGTCCTACTCCCACGAGCGTCTCCCCCCCCCTTTCCATAAAGGTCACGCTCTTGCGACATGCCCAGGAGTTTTAGTGGGTAGGGGTCCCCGTTTAGGCTTTCTTCCGAATCCAAAACCGAGCCCCACACTCCCTCCTTCACAAGGAGGGGTTAGTGCGTAACTGCATTTCTCCTGGGTCAACAAAAAAAAAAAAAAAAAAAAAAGGTTAGGTTAGGTTAGGTTATGGCGGCCGTCCGGGAGCTCGCGGGGAGACTCGCGGACTCCGAGGGCGAGGCGCGCATGGCGGCGCTTAAAAAGGAACTCGCGTTAGCCCGAAAACGGGCACAAGAGTTGGAGTCGCGGTTGTCGGGTTCTTCGGCCGACGATCGCGTCGCCCAACTTAAGGAAGAATTATATAAGGCGCATTCCACCGTTACAGAATTATTGACGGAGAGGGAGGCATGGAAGATGCCCATACTGAGGAAGACGACGAGGGAGGCTGGGTGCGACACGGTCAACCTGGTTGCATCTCGGGATGCAATCACGTCGCCGATCGAGCTCAGGCCGAAGAAAACACCGCTGCCGACAGTGCCAACTATCTGCGCGAACGCGAACGCGAGGGGGGTGCCCGCGTCCCGGGACGCGGCCACCTCGCCAATTGCACTGCGGCCCGAGGGGTCGTTCATGCCGACGTTCGCTTCGGTGGTTAAGGAAACGACGGCGGGAACACCACCGAGCGGCGCCGGCGGCGACGGCTTCGTCGCGGTGCGATCGCGATCGCGAAAAGGAAAAGGGCGTGCAAGGCGAGTCGCCGCAGACGGGAAAGATGGGGTCGCCAAATCCGCTCCGGCTCCCTCCCGTGAGGGAGTGCAGGGGCCATCCGGGTCCCGGGGGGAGAAGCCGAAGTCGGCTCCGCTGCCGCTCCGGTACAGAAAATTAAAGCGCCGCGGACGGCCGCG
>NW_002988193.1:0-1135 GCF_000006295.1 Pediculus humanus corporis | reverse complement strand
AAAATTTACTTACGAATGTGAATTTTACTGCTCCGTTGTAAAAACGGCCAATAAGCCTTACCTGTAATAAAATAAATAAATAAAAAACAATAAGTTACATAATTTAACGAAATCGTTAATGAAATCAAGCAAGTATTATTATAACAATAAATAAATAAAAAAAATTATTATTATTATTATTATAATAAAAAAAACGAAAAAAAAATTTTTTTTTTTTAAAAACAAGCAAATACTATTATTATTACTTAATTTTGAATTTTAAAATTAGGTTTGGTTAACAAATAAAAAAAAAAAACAAAAACAATGTTTTATTATTATTATTATTATTATCATTACACTCGAAATTGAATGTATGTATAGAATTCATTTTGAAAAAAAATTTGAAATGCATAAATGCAAGGAAACAAACAAACAACAAACAAACAATTTTTAAATTATCGAATTGAAAATTATTTTTTTTTATTAAAAACTTCCGCTTCTTATTTTTTTGTTTTTTTTTCATAATGCGAATAAATTGAATGGATTTCTTTGCTGTAGGAAAAATAATAATAATAATAATAATAATAATATATATAATAATAATAATGAGATAATAAATTAATTGAATGAATATTCATTCTGAAGAGGATAAAAAAATTTTTTAAAATAAATATTTAAACAATTGACATCGACACAACTCATTCAATTTTTTCCTTTTCAGTTTGAAACGAATGCAAAATTTTTTTTTTTTTTATTGTTCACTTTCTCTAAAATATAATATAATAATAATAATAATAATAATAATAATAAACACTATTATTATTTGTATCAAAAATTATTTTGCAATAACTTTTATTGAAACGTTTTGCCATTAAAAACTAAAAACCTTTCTCCTGTGTGCGTGTCTAAGAGGAGCGAACTCTTCAAATGAAAGGGAAAAAAAATTTTGTACCTAAAATTAAATAGCTAATTATAATTTTTTTTTTTTTAATAGAAAAATTATTTGAAATTGATACGAGTATCTTCTTGTTTTTTTCGAGGGGAGGGGGCGCGGGTGGGGGGAAAAGAAGAATTATTAAAAAGTTTATAATACGGAATTAACAATTAATTACCACGCTCGAAGACCATGCACAGCATTTATCATTTAATTTTTTTT
>NW_002988194.1:0-1126 GCF_000006295.1 Pediculus humanus corporis | reverse complement strand
CTTCGACAAAGAGTTAAGACTCACCACCGCAGAACGAATAATATTCTATTCTAATTGTTCCCTTTCGGTGTCCAGAAGAGATCCTACCGACTGCGCCAAATTATGTTATGGACCTCGTTCTTCGAGGAATTCGGTGTTGCTGACCTGTAGTATGCTCGCAGCTGATTTGGATATTTAATATAATAAATAGACGATTTCTACCTGATGTATTATATTAACCAAATATACTACTAGTTACACTACTTTATCAGTAAAAACACTAATTACAAAATAAGTGAAAACGAAAGCTATGCTACTAAGTCCAGCCGTAGATGCTCCGTCTGTCTCTAATACGGTAGAACAACCACGTTGAGCTTGATTGACAGACGTAACTCCAAAGAGTGATCCCTGTGGTGTCGAGGCCCACTATTTATATGATGACCAAAACAATCGATGCATCTGTTGCACTTGAAGTGGCTAACAAATCAATCATCTCCTTTCATAAGGGATGAATACGGTCTTTGTACGCTATTCCAGTTTAATGGAAAGAACGTGATCCAGAATGTTGAGTAAATCAAATAAATGTCCGCGTTAATTATGTCACGCTCATAAATAATAAACAAATACTCTCATTAAAACTTCTCAAGCGGACAGATTTGATTTGGAATAAACAAACAAATAAATATTCATAATAAATAAATAATATAAATACTAAACAGATGTCAACGTTGGTGGCCAGGTTTCGTTGGGATCACAACAATTATTTATTTAATAATTTTATTAATTAATAAATTTTTTATTTTTTTAATTAAATAAATAAACAAAAGAAAACGAAAAAGGAGGAAAAATTAAAAAAAAAAAAAAAGAAAATTTTAATTTTTTTCTTTACCGGGAATTATTATTATTATTAGTATTATTATTATTTATTTATTTATAATTCATGCGAATATATATATAATTTATAATAATTTTCATTATTATCGCGATTTAATAGTTATTACTATTTAATAATAAGTAAGTAATTTATTTTATTTTATTTTTATAAATTTAAAAAACACTTAGGAATGAATGAACACTTTGTACTTTAACTTATCATCAACACACTCAAAACAACTTCCAGTGGTCGCACTAAATTTTTTTTTTTTTT
>NW_002988195.1:0-1125 GCF_000006295.1 Pediculus humanus corporis | reverse complement strand
AGAGATTTTTTTGTTTGTTTGAATCCAACGGATTATTCAAAATGGAATTATGGAGAGTGTTTGTGTGTTGTTTTGATTCTTTTTTTGTGTTTTTTACTGTTTTTATGAAAGTTTGTGAGTTAAATATGTCGCCATTTAATATTCGATTGATTATCATTTAAAAACATAAGGAGGAAATTCATTTACACGAGGTATTTATTTGTTTATTTATATATTAATATTATTTACGACATGTTCATGTAGTCTTTTTTACAATACATTATATATATTAATATATATTCTTATACGGTAACGTCATTTTTGGTTATTATTATCATTATTATTTATTATTATTTTAAATAAATAACGTTACCATATAAGCCGCCTTTGTAATTATAAAATAATTCTAAAAATCACACAACACATTTCACTTTTATCTGTTTAAAAAAAAAAAAAAAAAAAAAAAAAAATGGCTACCACACGCATTTAATATTTTTATTTCACTTTTTTTTTAATTATTATTATTATTATTATTTTAACTAAATTATAATCAATCAATCATTTTTATTTAAAGAAATTCGAGGAAGAGTTAAATTTTATCTTTTTTTTGCATCATTTGTGTTGTTATTAACAACAACACAAATGATGGATTTTTTGTTTTTTTTTGTGATGCTCTCTCTTTCAAAAAGTGACGGCAAAAAAAAAAGGGAAAAAGGAAAAGTAACCGGGTTATTACGTTCGAAAATAAAAGTAATAATAATAATAATAAATCATATATAATTAGTTGTTCATGATTTTTTTAATTTTTGACCCGCGTTTGTTGTCGTATCACTTTTAGTTTCGCCATCTTTAAAATTTTTCCTTTTTCCCGTTTTATTCTTATCGTGATTTTTTAATTTTTTTTGATTTTTAACACAATACGGACTGTCGGTAAAAGATTGAGATTTCGTTATTAAATTATTAATATTATTATTATTATTATTTTTCTTTTTGTATTTTTTTTTCAATTTGACGTCACTTCCGTTATTACGATCCGCGAAGGTTTTACCACGTACGTTATCGCCGCCATTACAATTCGAAATTGATTTTTTTAACGGTTTTTTTTTAAATTTTTTCTTTTTTATTTCGCATTCTATCAATTTCCTT
>NW_002988196.1:0-1102 GCF_000006295.1 Pediculus humanus corporis | reverse complement strand
AAAAAAAAAAAAAAAAAATTTGATTTTTTTTTGGCGCGATTTCAATCGTTGTTGTTGTTGTTGTTGTTGTTGTTGCTGCTGTTGTTACGAATTTTCAGAATCGTTTCTTTTCCGTTTTTACCTGGCATTAATAATATTTGTATGAAATTGATTACGTTGCCCTTTAATCATTTGTCCATTTTTCCTCCCGGAAAAAGAAGAAGAAAGACATGTAATGGTAATGGCGACGGAAACGTGTAAGAGTGAGAAAACGATATATATATATATATATATGTACATATACGAACGGTGCTATCAGCAAAAAAAACAAATTTGATTTCGTCACTTTTTATTTGTTTTGTTTTTTTTTTTTTTTTTTTTTCTGTCTTGTGTATTATATATCAAATAGGCAAACTTTTCAAAGTTCAGTTCTAACAACAACAACAATAATAATAATCCACGTTGTAATATTTATTATTATTATTATTATTATTATTAATTTGAAATTTTTGTTTCGTAAACAAAATGGACGACGGACGATTATTGGAAAATATATATATATATATATATTGTTATGATCCCGTACTCAATATTCACATTTTCAACTTTTTATAAACAAAAGACTGGCGACGAACTCAAATTGTTCTTCTTTAGAAGCGAAGCTTCTAAAGACTATTTCTTTTATTTTATTTGCAAGTGTTTGCTCGAACATTCGAAACAGTTGACTGACGAAAGACCAAAGTAATATAGGCAAGCTACACAGCTTGGCCTTGGTTCATTTGATTTTTAGTCTAGCTGTAATAAGTTCTTGTTTATTAATATTAGTTTTGTGATAGTTTTAAGTGCTTGTTCATTACTTACAAAATAAAGAACGAACCGAATATAACATATTAAAATTTTGGCGCAGTCGATGAAGGATCATTCTGAACGACAAGAAACCGGAGAATTCTTAAGTAATTCGTTTCATGTTGGTGGGTTTTAACTCTTTATCAGAATTTCTTTATATTGTAAGTAGTAGTAATAGGTAACTCATTTTGTGAACAATGCCTAAACTTGATCAACCTGTTTTCAACCCATCCCAAATATCCCTTAGTTTCTTGTGTAGTCTAGTTCCTAATTCTTT
>NW_002988197.1:0-1050 GCF_000006295.1 Pediculus humanus corporis | reverse complement strand
CACACACACGCTCCATCTCTCTTTCTTTCTCTCTCTCTCTCTCTCTTTGTCGTACGTTTAAAAAACTATGTATCAAATCTCTCCATGTCGTAATGATGAGGATGATGATTATGATGATGGCGGCGGCGAAGTTTTCTTTTTTTTTTTTCTTTCTTCTTCTTCTCTTGATTGTTTTAACAAACAATCGTACACGTTTCTAAAAACTTCAATTAAATCATTATCATTATGACGCGATAAGTAAATTCCACGTCAAAATTTTCCAGAATTTTTTCCGAATTTTTCCAGGATTTTTCCCAAATTTTTACTCAATTCCCTACTTTCCCGGATTTTGCCATTCTTAAAAATTTTATTTAAGGAAAAATATTATTATTATCATTATCGAAACATACGGTTAATTACACGTTTAAAAAAAAAAAAAATTCACTAACGTGTCATTAGATAAATAATTTCAAACGGACATTTTAGCAATAGTCGAAACAATGATCGTCGAAATAAATTTTTAAAAAAAAATCGTGACTTTAGAATTAATATTTATACGTTTTCACAACGCGTTTAAATAATAATAATAATGATAAAATTGATAATTGGTGACACGACGATTTCGATTTTATCACATCAATCGAGTCGAGTTGGGTTGAAGGGGGTGGGGGGAGGGTTTATTCTCCCGAACATTCTCATACCTTAAATAATAATAAAAAAATTAAATTAATAAAAATAATTCGATCGACCCCGTCGCCATATTTATTATTATTATTAATAATTATTTCGTGACATTAGATTAATTTTTTTTAAAATGTATTAAAAACTCAAGGTTTAGACGTGGTTAAAGAAATATAATAATTATTATAACGAAATATATTTTGAGTTTAAAAACAAATCGATATTCGATCGGTTTTCCGCCCCCCGACTTTTCTTTTTATTTTTCTCATAATGAAAAAAAAGGGAGGGTACCTTAAATAATAATAATAATAATAATAAATTTGGTACGTCGATAATTCGTTTTTTTTAACGGTTAATTAAATTTTTTTTTTTTTTTTTTAATCCGGATAT
>NW_002988198.1:0-1246 GCF_000006295.1 Pediculus humanus corporis | reverse complement strand
GGGGGGTAAAAATATTGCCAGCGTTTAATTGCAATCTGGACTGTAATTATCCCCAAAAGGATGTTAATCTCGTGGAGTTTCCCAAAAATTTCCACTCCTTCTCCCCTTTCTCTCTGTCTCTTCATCTTTCTTCCTTTCCTTCATCCACTACCTCCCTCTCTCTCTCACTCACTTTCCATTCATCTTTTCTCTCTTTCTCTTACACTCTTTTTCACGTGTGTCCTTTCATCCTCTTTATCTCTCTCCCCTTATTTCTCTCTCTCCTTTATCCCCTTTTTCCCATCTCTCTCTCTCTCTCTTTTTCTCCTTTCGCCACCTCTTTTTCGTATTCCGAAAATTTTTGCACTGGTAATAAATAATCCGTTAAACGAAAGGTTTATTAACGTTTATTTTAAAGCAACCGTAGCCGTGAGATATTTTCATCTCTTCTCTCTCTCTCTCTCTCTTTACGGTGACCCTTATTTGATGATTTGTTTTTCTTTTTCTATGTTTATGTTTAGTTAACAGTATGTCCGTTCGTAATATTCGCATCTGTTTGTATATTATCATCATCATCGAAGGTTGCTAATACCTCCAAGGTTTCTTTTTTTTTTGACGTTAAACAGGTATCTTTACTACCTTTCAAAAAATCTTTTTCTCAAGAAAGTTTTCGAATCGAAAAATTTTTCTCTTTGATATATATATATATATATATATATATATATATATTTATTCCTCTACCGAATAGCTTCCTTGTTTGTTTGTTTGTTTGTTTGTTTTGCGGTTATGCTTCGTAATAAAATGGACCGAATAAAGAACCTCGAAGAAGGAGGATGTGAAAAACCTTTTCTCTTTTCTATTCCGTAATTTAAGTCTTTAACGTCAATTTTTCATTTTATCCTTTACCCCTACCTCCCTTTACCCTTCCCCCTCTTCCTCCACTTTTTTTTCCTCTCTTTGTTTCTAGAATTTTCCGTGAAAAAGGTTTCCGTACAATAAAAAATATTTTTATTTTATTTAATCACTCGACAAACGTTTTCAAATGAAATTTTCCCAACATAAAATAACAAAAGACTTAAAAAAAAAATTTTTAAAAAAAAAGAGGGGAAAAAGGAAAGAATAATATTAAAAGGAAAAAAGGAAAGAAAAAAAAGGAAAAATAAAAAGGTTCGTTCTTCAATTGCTAAATGACAATGTGAATCAACGCAAAAAAAAAAAAAAAAAATTAACAATTAACAAAAAAAAAACACAAAAAAAAGAAGAAAAA
>NW_002988199.1:0-1177 GCF_000006295.1 Pediculus humanus corporis | reverse complement strand
TGTTGATCTACAGAACTGTGCATGGACCTACTGTCGTAACCGGGCTTGGAATGTGATTGTACCACTCTTTGGGAAATCCATCCATTCGGCATATACTCCAATGGAGTTATTGACATAATTTCTTCTAAGATTCGGCTTTGCTATCATAAGTTGCAAGTTGCCCTTCTTCCATTAACTCGTTTTCTTTATTTTCTTGGACGATTTGTTTTGCCCTTTTCAGTACTCCTTTTTTTGTAATTTTTTCTTTTGTGTGTATAATTTGGGCTAAGATAGGGTCCTCTTGATGAGATTCCATGTATTTTCCCATTCCAATAATGGCATTCTGGTATGCCGCTTCTATTTGTCGTAATCCTCTTCCTTCATCTTTCCTGCAGACATATAATCTATCCACATCAGCTTTGTTCAAGTTCAGCATCAAGTTCTTCAAAACAAAACAAATAAAAAATTATTATTATTATTACTTAACGTTTGAAATTTTTTTTTTTTTTAACCCAGGAGAAGTGCAGCATTTCGCACTAACCTCTCCCCACCCAGTAGCAGGAAGAGTGTTGGGGGACTCAGACAGTCACTACCCAACTAAAACTCCTGGATGTGCTTTTCTGCGCTTTTTCCTGGGGAATAGGGGCAGTTGCAGGAGTATAACTCCCATTTCAGCCTCAACCTCAACCCTTCTCTCAAAGCCGGAATCATCAGATCCGAACTTGCAAAGGTGAGAGCAGATTCCCCTCTGGCATAGGTCATTGCAGAGATTCACTCCACCCAATTGGGATACTCCCCTCAATCATGTGGGAGGCATTCCCGAGGTATCACTTTCGGTCCTGCCTCCCATAATTACACATGTCTATATACATACATAATTTAATACAGTATTCATGTTAGAGTGAATTCATATTCAGATAAATGAGAAACATTTGATCTTTCTGTGACCATCCTACGATAATCCCAACAGTGAAAATTTCTTTCGTCTAATTGAAGATATTTTGTGCAAAGGTTTAACTCTTTGTTCCAATCAGGTTTGGGTAAATTGTCCAAGATCCATATTCTAAGATGCCAACTACCATAGGATTTTGGATTTACTCTCACGCACTGTTCTGTCAATTGTAAATCTTTTTCCAATAGTTTTTGATAACTTTCCAAATCCTCGTCGTTTTTCAACGACAAAAATATTTCTCTTCTA
>NW_002988200.1:0-1102 GCF_000006295.1 Pediculus humanus corporis | reverse complement strand
AACGGAAAAAATTAACTTTTACAATTTTACCTAACCTCGCAAGGTTTATAATTATCATTATCATTATTATTATTATTATTATTACTATACGCTTTCGTAAAGTTTTGGAGCGTTTATTAAATTCGCCCGAGAAGCGAACGTTTTTTTTTTCTGACTATTCCGTCCAAAAAAAAAAAAAAATTGCGCGAAAATTACGCGACCTTGTTTATCCACGTTAATGATCATTATTATTATTATTATTATTATTCGTCGAAGGATAATGGTATTAGAAAGACGAAAACAACAACAACAACGACAACGACAAAATGATTGTTAAATATTTCAATGTTTCGAACGTAAACAAACGCGGGCGTTAATTTTGGTAAATTTTTTTTTTTTTTTTTTTTTTTTGAAATCGTAGAAGGCGGAAGGTTTGGTGGTAGAAGAAGAAGAAGAAAAAAAATGCCGGATGAATAGATGGATGGATGGATGGTTAAACTCTTTATTCGTTTTTATTTTTATTTTTTGTTCGTGTTTAATTTACGATAAGTTTTTCCCACGGGAATACGAGTCGGGAAGATGATGAAAAGGATCATGAAAAGAAAGAAAAAAAAAGGGATGATGTGATGGAATCTTCGATGAAGATAAACGACGTTTGACATTTTTTTTCGTTTTTTTTCTTTCTGTCCCTGTTTCTTTCTCTCTCTCTCTCTCTCTCTCTCTCTCTCTCTCTCTCTCTCTCTCTCTCTCTCTCTCTCTCTCTCTCTTGCTCATTGCCGATGAAAATGAAAAAAAAAAAAAAAAAAAAAATTTAGAAAATTTTCCGTACGCCGCGTTCGTTTTTTTTTTCGGGTTGAAATTTTTTTTTTGTCCGGATGATAAAAGGACGGGAGGATAATTAAAATTTCGGGCCTCGAAGCGTTTTTCCTTTCCCCCTTTCTCCCTTTTCCCCCCTTTCAGAAAATCGATCCATCGAAACGTTTAATCAAAATTTAAAATAATAATTTTGGGTGATTAGGTCACAACGTTATTATTTCCCTTTAAAATTCCTTTTCTATTATTATCATTATTATTATTATTATTATTATTAACATTTTTATTAAACGTCCGACGTGAAATTAAA
>NW_002988201.1:0-1148 GCF_000006295.1 Pediculus humanus corporis | reverse complement strand
ATCAAACTTTTTCATCTCCCCTCGCCCCCCTCTGCGTCGTTATCGACGTGATTAAATTTAGAAATATTTTTCGAATTCGGACAAAAGGAGACATGTTTTATTTTGGGTTTCTTTTTACTTTTCCCCTTTCCTCCCTCCCTCTCTCCCTTCCTTTTGTTTTTCCTTCTTGTCGTCGAGAGGCCTATCGTCGACGACACGAGTGGACAGTTGATTTAAAAAGGTTGCTAAGCAATGTTCTAATTTGTGTTGAACTAATCGTGTTTTTTTTCGCGAAAATTTTCATTCACGTATAAGGACACGGACAAAACAAAAACAAAAAAAAAAATTTTTCGGAAAATTATTTTTGTAATTTTTTTTTCTTTCATTTTTATTTCCCCCTTCCCGCCCTCCCTCCTCTTTTTTTTCTATCTCAAATATAAATTAAATTTATGAAAAAATCTCGAGAGATGAAAAATAAAATAAAATAAAAGAAGACCTTGTTTGAAACTTGATTTTAATATGAAAAAAATTCGTTCGTTCCGAACCCCCCCGCCCCCGCCCCCCGAATATTTTCGGACGACCAATTATTATTGACCTTAATTTTCATGTTTAAAAAAAAAATAAAGACAAGATTCCAGTTGAAAAAATTTTTTCCCAGAATTGAATTTGGAAAATGTGTGTGTGTGTGTGTGAGGAATAAGGGGAATGAAGAAGAAAATCCTGTTTTCGAATGAAAAGAAAAAATTTTTTCCCTCTCCCCTCTCCTCCCATTCATTCATTCATTCGTTAACGTACCTGCTATTTATCCTCTATAAATTTTATTTGGGGGAAGAGGAAGGGGAGGGAAGGATGGGGAAGAAGCGGGAAAGCGGGTTTTGTATACAAATGTAAGAAAGGAAGAAGAAAAAGAAAAGGAAAAACGCTGTTTTGGTTTTTTTTTCTTTTTGAGATTCATAACTAGAATTGATTATGGTAATTATTACGTCGTCCTTAATTTCAAATAGGGAAACAATAGTTTCGGTAATGATGTCGAAGTCATGCTGTATACCTCTGCATGACGCATAATAATATCATCGACTTGATTTTTTTTTACGATAAACATGTAGAACGAGGTTGTAAGCTGTAAAAAAAAAAATATTATATATGAAAAGGTTTTTTATTTTAATAAT
>NW_002988202.1:0-1228 GCF_000006295.1 Pediculus humanus corporis | reverse complement strand
ATATTTCCTTTTAGTTGTTTTTTGCTCACAATGAAAGAAGATAGTATTGATGGTATTTACGAAACCTTAAAACAATGTGCATTAATATCAAAATCAGCTGGGGGTATTGGTGTCAATATTCATTGTATCAGATCTAAAGGTACCTATATAGCTGGAACAAATGGAATATCAAATGGAATAGTACCTATGCTAAGAGTTTTTAACAACACAGCTAGATATGTTGATCAAGGAGGAAATAAGGTATCACATTAAATTACTTTTTAGCTTAAATTTAAAAAAAAAAAACTAATTTAGGTTAAAAATTTTTTGGATTGTTAAGTTAAAATAAAAGAATTTTTTTATTTCTTTATATTTCTTTTTTAGAGACCTGGAGCTTTTGCTATTTATTTAGAACCTTGGCATGCGGATATTTTTGAATTTTTAGATCTAAAAAAGAACACCGGTAAAGAGGAAACCAGAGCACGTGATTTGTTTTATGCTTTGTGGATTCCAGATTTATTTATGGAAAGAGTGGAACAAAATCAAGAGTGGTGCCTTATGTGTCCCAAAATTTGCCCAGGGTTATCAGATTGTTGGGGTGAAGAATTTAATAAACTTTACCTCAGGTATAAACTCAATGTAATTTAAGTAATTTTTTTAGTTATCCTTTGCCGTCACTAAAATAATGAAATAATTATCTTTTATTGAAATATTTTACAAAATTTAAAACTTTTAATATGTATATGAAAAAATTTTATAAAACAAGTAGAGATTTATCTTGATCAAAATTTAATAATCACAAATTTGAAATCAAATTAATTTAAATTAGAATATATGTAAAATTGGCAAGTTTTTTATATGTAATTTGAACAAATTTTTTTTTTTTTATCAGTTACGAAGAAAAAGGTCTTTATGTTAAAAAAGTTAAAGCTCAGAGTTTATGGTACGCAATAATTGAATCACAAGTAGAAACAGGGACTCCTTATATGTTGTACAAAGATGCATGTAACAGAAAATCTAATCAGCAAAATTTAGGGACCATCAAATGCAGTAATTTATGTACGGAAATAGTTGAATACTCGTCACCCGAAGAGGTAAAATTAGTATATTATTTTTTTAAAAATTTATTACATATTATGAAATTTTTATTATAAAGAAAATATTATAATCAAGGGTTTAATGTAGTTTGACTTTAAGAAAAAGTTTTAGGGTTTAAAACCTATTGCTATGCTATTATACCTTTTAAATA
>NW_002988203.1:0-1078 GCF_000006295.1 Pediculus humanus corporis | reverse complement strand
CTCGCGCTAAAAACCTGACCGCCAAAAACAAAAAAATTTAAATTTATCATAATTCTATGAGATAATAATTGTTCTAGAAATAATTTAACTTACTTCTCCGTAAGTTCCTTCTCCTATAAGGTCAATGAGTGTAAACCTTTCACCTGGACTAGGAGTAGCATCCAAGTTCACGTGTTTACTAACTTCGTGATAAGCCATTTTTTTTTTTTTTTTTTAAAAAAAGAAAGTTTTTAGTTAATTTAATTTTTTTTTAAATATTTTTTTAACTATCAAAACTCAAATCGTTCTTATTACAATATCAAAATGTACCTGATTACAAAAAAAAAAAAAAAATATTGAACCTAAAATTCTTTAAAAATAAAAAAAAATGATAAAAACAAATTTTCCTCGCCATATTTTTTTTTTTTTTGGAAAATTTCAAAACCGGAAACTGTTATTAATAATCATGTATTTATTAAATTTTTTTTCTTGAATTAATTAATCCTAAAGTTTTTATTAGTAACCGACAATAAAAATAAAACAACTTTATTGATCATGATAATAATAATAATAATAATAATAATAATAATAATAATAATAATAATAATAAAAGCCAACGGCCATAGCGTGCTGGTCACACCGGTTCCCGTACGATCACCGAAGTTAAGCAGCATCGGGCGTGGTGCAAACTTGGATGGGTGACCGTTTGAGAACGCCACGTGCTGTTGGCTTAAAAGAGCAAAAAAAAAAAATGAGAACAAGACAAAGTAAGAACCAAAAACAAAATCTTGTTCTACTGTCGACCTGAGGCAGCTCGACGAGAACGTGAATTTCACTGCTTCTGACCCTGGCCACTCCAAAGATGTTAGTCACCGGAGCCCAGTTCAGGAGACAAATCGTTCCCATCGAAAAAGACGGACTCAGGAAGACCTTCAAGAATTGATGTGGTGCTATCTTATAATAAGTGGCACCACCGAAATTCGAGTATTTGTCCCTAAGGAATCGGGTAGAAACCTCGGATAAATACTTAAAAACTCCGACAAGTAGCCTTGTCGTGTTTAATGGTGGATAATAATAATAATAATAATAATAATAATAA
>NW_002988204.1:0-1019 GCF_000006295.1 Pediculus humanus corporis | reverse complement strand
TTTATTTTTTTACTTTAGTAATAATTAGATTTTATTTATGTGGAGAAGAAGGATTTATTTTTAAAAAAGAATTAAATATGAAAAAGGTAATGATGATAAATAATGGCGAAGTGTGCTGCGAGAGAGAGAGAGAGAGAGAGAGAGAGAGAGAGAAAGAGAGAGAGAGAGAAAGAGAGAGAGAGAGAAAGAAAGAAAGGCTAGCATGAATATGCATGAGAATCAATGAAAATGTTAAATAAAACAATTTTGATTTTGTACTTTACAAGGATATTGAGAAATTCGAAACGACTTTTGTTGTTGTTGTTGTTGTTGTAACATAAAACGTGTAGAATTGTTCATTATGAAACGTTATTACAAATGCAACAACCGACAACAAACGATAACAACAAACAAAAACCAATAAACTATCAAAAGAAAGTCAAATAAAAATAAATAAAACATTTAATCGGATTAGAATTTGTTTAAAAAAAATTTAAAGATCGGAAAAAGGAAGAAAAAAGGTTAAAAGAAATATTTGAAACGGATGTGGTATGAGGTGAAAATGAGGTTTTCACCAATAGAGGGGAAAAAATTTCCGAAAGAAAAAACGCACCAATAAGAAGACGGGGAAAATTTTTAAAGAAAAGTTTACGCCAATCAAATGATGGGTAAAAGTTTTTAGAAAAAAAATCGCACCAATCAGAAAACGCGCGCTAAAAAAAATTTCCCTCGCTTCTCCCCCTTCCTCTCACCTTTTCTAAATATTTTTTTTTAATAAATTGAGAGTTTGATTGTGAATTTTTTTTTTAAATTTCATTTTCCTTTGATTGTTTTCCGTTGAATTTTCCGAGCGAATAATCGACGAGGAGGGAAATAAATCTGAGGGAGGGAGGAAATGTCACGTTTGAAATAATGATAATAATAAAATAAAAACTTTTTTTTTTTTTCCTTTTCCAATTTTTACCAAAACTTTTTATTTCCTTTTATTTTCCTTTTTTTTTTTTTTAAAGGAATTTATTATAAATTTACGTGTTTTTAAA
>NW_002988205.1:0-1013 GCF_000006295.1 Pediculus humanus corporis | reverse complement strand
AAATTTCTGATCATTAAAATTTTTGTTATTATTATATATATTTGTAATATATATATGTACATTCTCGCGAGAAAAAGCGTGAATTTGCGAATATTCGTTTGTTTGACGAATAACAAAAAAAAAAAAAAAGTAATAATTAAAAATTGTAATTATCATCCATCGCGAGATTTAACAATGGTAATATGAATATTAAAAAAAAAATAATCATTCGATATAATCGATATTGATTATCGATATTTATTATCGAATCCGTATTGAAATCGAATCGTTTAAGGTCGGAGATGAACAAAAAAAAAAAAAGATGGCAAGCCCAAATATTGTCCTAGTTTTCAATTTTAACATTTATTACGCCGGTTGAGATTGTATTTGATTGCTTTTTTTCAAAAAATATTTGTTTGATTTGATTGGTCGATTGTTTTTATGACGTCACATCGTTTATTATTTTAAAAAAAAAAAGTACTTTCTGAACGCTTCTTTTTTTTTCAAACGATTTTGATTTCGTATTTGTTTGCTCTGATTGGTCGATTTTTTTTATGACGTCACATCGCTAATTATTTTTTCAAAAAAAGCATTTTCTGAACGATTTTGATTTCGTATTTGTTTGCTCTGATTGGTCGATTTTTTTTATGACGTCACATCGCTAATTATTTTTTCAAAAAAAGCATTTTCTGAACGATTTTGATTTCGTATTTGTTTACTCTGATTGGTCAATCGTTTGTTATGACGTCAAATCGCTTATTATTTTTCCAAAAATAGCATTTTTCGTACGATTTGCGTATGTAGAAAATTAGAGAGAGGGGGGGAGAGGAGGGAAAAGGAAACCAAAATTGGGAAAAGGTCTTAAAAATATTCAAGAACGCCTTCGTCGTGACTTTTTAATTTAAAAAAAAAAAAAACTCGATTGTTTATTATTATTAATAAAATATCTCTATGTAATTATTTAATGAATATTTTGTATAAATTTATCGGAAAATCCTCGAGTTGGGAGGAGGGGTCCTTATTGTTTTTTTTTT
>NW_002988206.1:0-1190 GCF_000006295.1 Pediculus humanus corporis | reverse complement strand
CGAAATCGGAATCGAAATCGATATTTAAAATCGGAATCCAAAATCGAAATCAAAATCCTAATGCAAAATTAAAATCGAAATCGATATTTAAAATCGGAATCCGAATCCAAAATCAAAACCTAAATCAAAAATTAAAATCGAAATCAAAGTCAAAACCGAAATCAAAAATTAAAATCGAAATGGAAACCGGAATCGAAATCGATATTTAAAATCGGAATCCAAAATCAAAACCGAAATCAAAAATTAAAATCGAAATCGGAATTTAAAATCGGAATCGGAATCCGAAATCAAAACCGAAATCAAAAATTAAAATCGGAATCGAAATCGATATCGATATCGAAATCGAAAACGATATTTAAAATCGGAATCCAAAATCGAAATCGAAATTTAAAATCGGAATCCGAATCCGAAATCAAAATCGAAATTTAAAATCGGAATCCGAATCCAAAATCAAAATCGAAATTTAAAATCGGAATCCAAAATCAAAATCGAAATTTAAAATCGGAAATCGAATCCCAATCCAAAATCAAAACCGAAATCAAAAATTAAAATCGAAATCGGAATTTAAAATCGGAATCGGAATCCGAAATTAAAATCGAAATCAAAATCAAAACCGAAATCAAAAATTAAAATCGAAACCGGAATCGAAATCGATATTTAAAATCGGAATCCAAAATCAAAAATCCAAAAAACAAAAAAATTTGAAATCGAAATTCAAAACCAAAACCAAATTACCAATTAATTAAAAATTAAATTTAAAAAAAATTTTTTTTTTTTTTCGTTAAATTGAATTTAATCGAATCCGATTACACTAAACTAAATGACGAAACATTCGTTCGATCACATTCGTCCGCATTCGATTTCTCATTCGTTTGATTCGATTAATGTTCAGTTCAATTTTATTTCTTTCCGGTTTCGGTTGTGTTTTTAAGTTTGTTTTTTTTTTTTTTTTTTTCCGGTTTCGGTATTTTTTTTTTCCGGTTTTGGTTTTTTTTTTTTTTCCGGTTTCGATTTTGGTTTTAAGTTTGGTTATTTTTTTACTTTTTTTTTCCGGTTTCGGTTTGGGTTGAAAGTTTGGTTTTTTTATTTTTTTTTTCCGGTTTCGGTTTTGGTTTTGAGTTCGGTTTTTTTTTTTTTCAGTTTTGGTTTTTTTTTTTTTTTGGGTTTTGATTTTTTTTTTTTTTTTCCGG
>NW_002988207.1:0-1182 GCF_000006295.1 Pediculus humanus corporis | reverse complement strand
AATGTTACGTAACGATGATAATAATTGGTAATATCGAGTTTTCTCTCTCTCTCTCTCTCTCTTTTTTTTGTAATTAATAAAAAATTTCCATTCGAGTTAATCGAACGATTGATCGATTGATCGATCGATAGATCGATACCTCGACTTCTATTACCACGTAATCACATAAGTTTTTTTTTTGCCAATTTCATAAAATGATTACGGTATGTTTCCGTACACATATGCGTGCACGAAGTAATAATTTTCCTGTCGTGCATATCCAATAATTTAATCATTATTATTATTATTTTAACGTGACGTCATATTACATAGAATCACAATCAGAGACTTTATTTATTTATTTATTTTTTAAATGTAAAATCCATGTTTGACAAAAAAAAAAAATGTTTTAAGCAATGGACTTAAAAAATGTCCTATCCTAATTAGTGTCGATTTACATAACTTTTTACAATGGTATCATTATCATTATCATTATTATTATTATTATTTTCTTTCAAGTCTCTTTTCTTCCTTTTTTTTAATATACTTTCATCACTAATTAGTTATTGATGTTTAACAGGAACAATAAAATTTTTTGTTTTGCAGAAAAAAAAAAAAAAAAAACTTTCTAAAGGAAGGTAATTTAAAACGTGTAGAAAGTTTAGGAGGGACGTCGCGTGGAAGAAAAAGACAAAAAGAGAGAGAGAGAGAGAGAGAGAGAGAGAGAGAGAGAGAGAGAGAGAGAGAGAGAGAGAGAGAGAGAGAGAGAGAGAGAGAGAGAGAGAGAGAGAGAGAGAGAGAGATAGAAAGGGAAAACGTGCGATTAGAATAAAATAATAAATTCGGTAAAATGATTCAAACGATCGGAAGCAAACAATCGAATAATTTTTTACTCGTTTATCGTGTTAGTCGCTCTTTTGCTAAAATGAACAACCACGACGACAACGACGACAACAACAACAAACAAAAACAAACAAAACAATTTGAATTAAATATGAGAACAGGTGGAATGATATGAATCATCATCATCATTATTATTATGTAATCGCTTTATCACTTCCACGTTTGACATAATTCCCTCCCCTCTCCCAATTCGTATTTATTCGGGGGAAGTTTTTTTTTTTATGGCGGCGGCTGTGGGCCCCCTTCATTTATCGGGTAATTAATACGAAACTCACAGGGTTCTCGAACAACAAGTTCCAA
>NW_002988208.1:0-1106 GCF_000006295.1 Pediculus humanus corporis | reverse complement strand
AATTCGATTCTTGGCATTACCAGTGATTCTGGAGTAGATGAATCTGAAGAGTGGATACTTATTCTCTTCAGAGGACAATTCGATAGCATTATCACAATCCTCAATAAATGCGTTAAGTTGGTTCCTTTCTCCGGAAAAGAAATTAGGAACTAGACTACACAAGAAATCAAGGGGTATTTGGGATGGGTTGAAAACAGGTTGATCAAGTTTAGGCATTGTTCACTAAATGAGTTACCTATTAACTACTACTTACAGTATAAAGAAATTCTGATAAAGAGTTAAAACCCACCAACATGAAACGAATTACTTAAGAATTCTCCGGTTTCTTGTCGTTCAGAATGATCCTTCATCGACTGCGCCAAAATTTTAATATGTTATATTCGGTTCGTTCTTTATTTTTGTAAGTAATGAACAAGCACTTAAAACTATCACTAACAAAACTAATATTAATAAACAAGAACTTATTACAGCTAGACTAAAAATCAAATGAACCGACGCCAAGCGGTGTAGCTTGCCTATATTACTTTGGTCTTTCGTCAGTCAACTGTTTCGAACGAGCAACAATGGGAACTAGCAAACACTTGCAAATAAAATAAAAGAAGGAGTCTTTAGAAGCTTCGCTTCTAAAGAAGAACAATTCGAGTTCGTCGCCAGTCTTTTGTTTATAAAAATTTGAAAATGTGAATATTGAGTACGGGATCATAACAATATGTATAATCGCCATTTTTAATAAAAAAAATTTTCTTTTTTTTTCAATCCCTTACTTTCCTACACCACCACCACCCCTCTTTCTAATTTTACCTCCTTTTCCTTGGTATTGATAAACAGGAAAGAATGGGAATTGTTTTCTGCCCATTTTATAATTCGAACGAAAGGACGAGAGAGAGTGAGAGAGAGAGAGAGAGAGAGAGAGAGAGAGAGAGAGGGAAAAGGGGAAGAAGAGAAAAAAAATGAGGGTAAAAGACTGACTGGTGGCGGCCTTGCAAGGGTGTTGTTGTAGTATATTTTGGAGAGAGAAAAAAAAAAAAAAGAAAAATGGACGAAGTGAAAAAGTAAGAGAGGAAAGAGGAGGAACGTTAGAGTGAATGACAGGAAGAGGAAAGAAA
>NW_002988209.1:0-1129 GCF_000006295.1 Pediculus humanus corporis | reverse complement strand
AATTATTTTTAGAGTCCCTTTCCCCCTCCCTCCCCCTACCTCCCTCTTTTGCCTACAAAAAAAAATTTTAAGAGAAGCAGAAGACAAAAAAAAAAAATGAAAAGGATGCTCGCGTATATATTCAGAAGATTGTTTTGTGATTTATGAGTTTCACAGATCATAACTTTACACCGCCCCAAGCAACCTCGAAGAATATCTTTTCATAACTTCTTACTATATATATATAAGAAAGACAAAGATAAAAAATATATATAAAATTTTATATCTATCTATCTCACTCTTTCATCACTTTACTCATCTCGAGACAAAATTGAGATTTTAAATAAAAAAAAAAAAAAATCCAGACTCGCGTTAATGAATTTATGTGTTGTGAAACGATGAAATCACTTCTTTTTTTTTTCTTTTACAATAATAAATCCTCCGAAATTTCTGGAATAATATATATATAAACAATTATAAATATTAGATGCCATTAAAAGAAGCAGACGAAATTTTAATTTTTAAGGAGGAGGACGTGGAAATGGGAGAGGGAGAGGGAAGTGGGAAGAGAAAAAAAAAATTAATTTAAAAAATAAATAATTTTTTTCCTTCCTTCCTTATTGATTTTAAATTTTTTCCTTTTAAAATTGCGTATTATTATTATTATCCACCATTAAACACGACAAGGCTACTTGTCGGGGTTTTTAAGTATTTATCCGAGGTTTCTACCCGATTCCTTAGGGACAAATACTCGAATTTCGGTGGTGCCACTTATTATAAGATAGCACCACATCAATTCTTGAAGGTCTTCCTGAGTCCGTCTTTTTCGATGGGAACGATTTGTCTCCTGAACTGGGCTCCGGTGACTAACATCTTTGGAGTGGCCAGGGTCAGAAGCAGTGAAATTCACGTTCTCGTCGAGCTGCCTCAGGTCGACAGTAGAACAAGATTTTGTTTTTGGTTCTTACTTTGTCTTGTTCTCATTTTTTTTTTTTTTTTTGCTCTTTTTAAGCCAACAGCACGTGGCGTTCTCAGACGTCACCCATCCAAGTTTGCACCACGCCCGATGCTGCTTACTTCGTGATCGTACGGACCGTGTGACAGCACGCTATGGCGTGCTTTATATATATATATATATATATATATATAT
>NW_002988210.1:0-1280 GCF_000006295.1 Pediculus humanus corporis | reverse complement strand
ATTATTATTATCATCATCATTATTATTATTATCATCATTATTATTATTTGATCAGTTTTTCTTTTTTTGTGAATCATCGAGTAAAACAAAATATTTCAATAAGATTTTGTTTTTTTTTGTTTGATTTTTCATTATTCGAAAAACTCGAAAGGTAATAACAATAATAATAATAATAATTTTTTTTGTTATTAAAAGTAATTATGAAAATTCTTTTTTTTTTTACCTTATTTTCTCTTCCCCCCTCTCTCTCTTCCTCCTCCCCTGTTTTCTCTCTTTTTTCTTCTCGTTTTCTTGTTACGAAGGGATTTTCAAAGTTCCATTTTAATAATAATAATCAAGCATTTTAACATTATTAGCATCTGTTTCGTGTTTCGGAATCATTAATTCTTCCTTTTATTATTATTATTATCATTATTACTATCATTATTATTATTCTTCTTTCTGTGTATTAAAAAAAAAAGAAAAAAAAATTAAAATCAAAGTTGAATTAAAGAAAAAGGAAAAAGAAAAAGGAAAAAAGAAAAAAAAATCGTTTTAAAAAAATAACCTTTTTAGTAAATAGATTAATCTCTCTCTCTCTCTCTCTTTCTACCCCCCTCTCTCTTTCTCTTTTTACCTCCCCTCTCTCTTTCTACCTCCTTCCCCCTCTCTCTCTCTCTCTTTTTCCAACAACCTGGCAAAAAACCGTATCGAATCCATTTACTTCTTCTCCTTCTTTTTCTTTACTTAACCTTTTCTTTTAACTTTGTTTAATTTTAATTACGTGAAGAAGGGGAGGGAGGGAAGGGGAAGGGAAAGAAGGGGAGGGGAGGAAATTAACGAATTTCAACGATGAAGAAAAATGAAAAAAAAAATTTTTTATTTGAGGTTAAAAAAGAATCGAAAGAAAGGTTAAAAAAGGTGGATAAAAAACGACTGGAAAAGATTTTTTTTTAAAAAGAAAATGTTTGATTTTTCCAAAAAACTTAAATTACGTAACCCACATCTTCGTGGATTTTTTTTTTTTTTTTTTATCTTTTTTTTTTTTGCTGGAGAAAGAGTTTTTGATTTATCGCCATTTTGTTTTTTTTTACGCGATGAAAGTTTTTTTTTTTTTTTTAAATCTTCAATAGAAAATTTTGTTGTGCTGAAAAAAGTTTTACTTCACTTTTTAAAACCGTATGATTTAATTTATTGCATTTGATTGTTGTTGTTGTTGATGATGATGATATAATGGAAAAGTTTTCGGTTGTTTGTTTGCAGGTAAAGGAGATTATTTTCCATTGCGACCTCCTCCACTT
>NW_002988211.1:0-1003 GCF_000006295.1 Pediculus humanus corporis | reverse complement strand
GTTACGAAAATTTTTCACAATTTAAAAAAAAATATTCACCGTTTTATCAAATCGAAGCGGAAAATATTTAATAATAATGATGATGATAACTTTTCCGAGAGTTTTCCTCGTGATACGAGAGAATGAGATTATTAAGCGAAAGACTTAACGGATGCTGCAATGCTGCGTCATAGATGCTGACACGGGAAAATCAAATTACTTGTAAAGATTTTCCAAAATGAAAAAAACAATAATAATAATAATAATAATAATAATAATAATAATAATAATAATAATAATAATAATAATAAGTCGCTAATGGTAGAAGACACAAAACGGTCCAATCGTCAAGAAAAGAATATCTTTTTGTTTTTAATTTCAAAATCGAACGAACGATCGATCGATCGATTATAAATAATCTAAAATTAATCGATCGAATAAAAATCTAAATATATACGTATGTATTTATATTCGTCGGCCATTTTGTTTAATTAAAAATACCCGACGGTGACGATGATGATGATTATGAAAAAATAATTTACCGCTTGTTTTTTAAAAATGTCCTCAATTTGACATGCCAAATCCGTCAAACGTCCGTTTCATGATGATAATAATAATAATAACAATAAAATCTTTTCGATATTATTATTATTATTATTATCATCATAGTCGTCATTTTAAAGTTATTTTTATATTTTAATCCAACCGAAGTAAAAGAGAATTTTTACGTTAATTTGTTTGTATCGAAATTATTTTCCGGGAATTTTTATAAAAACTGGATAATTCTGGAATGTTCGGGAATAAATGAAAAAAAAAATGGAGGAATGAATAAATAGGATATCGATAAGACGGACGTAAAAGTTTTTCTTTTTTTTCCTCCCTTCCGGTTTGAATTCGAGTTCTCTACTTTATAATATAATTAATATTCATTAAACGTTTTAACATTTAGTAAAAGAGAGAAAGAGAGAGAGAGAGAGAGAGAGAGAGAGAGAGAGAGAGAGAAAAGAGAGAGAGAGTGATAAGG
>NW_002988212.1:0-1020 GCF_000006295.1 Pediculus humanus corporis | reverse complement strand
ATATTGATTGATTTCATTCGATTATTAAAAAATATCTTGATGAGGGGCGAGAGAGGAAGAGAAAGAGAGAGAGGGGAGGGAAAGGAAATTTCAAAATAAAACGTCGTGACCTCCTATGTAAATATCATCATCATCATCATGATCATTTGTTTTGACGTGAGAAATTATTATTTAAGCTCCGTTTATAATTTAAATGCCGACTTCATTATCATCCTTCCTCTTTGAAAAATATTTCAAAATGGAGGAATAATAATAATCAAAAATCGTACGCTTTAAACTTTTAATAAAAGTGCAAAATAATATCGGAATGATAAGATAATATGGCGGTTTGAATTATACGCTCGAGAATAGGGCGTAACTGCCTGGATTTGTTCATTTTTTTTTTCACGCTGTGAGGCTAATAAGGAAAAAATTGCGCATTTTATTAAAATTAATAATAATATTTACATTTACGTACATAAATCATAAAATAATTATAAGAGGATAAAAAAAATAAAATAATAATAAAAATAAAAATCCGGTCAAATTTAAATCCGATGGATTTTTAACCTTTTATGATTTTTCTTCTTCAAAAGTTACCAACATTAATTCTTTTTTATTTTTTTCGGTTACCACAAAACACTAAAAAACTAATAAAGGGGAGGGGGCGAGAGAGAGAGAGAGAGGGGGGAAGTTGGAAACTTTGATATTTCATTTAAAAAAATTCATTTTTAATTCGATTTTTAGTCTTTTTTTGCACATCTCATCATCGATGAATCTATGATTTTTTTTATACAAATTGCACAAATCAGACGCAAAAAAAAATTTCAAATAATGATGATGATGATGACAAATTATACACCACTCGAAACCTGGAATTAAATTGAGAGGAAGAGGAAGAGGATGAAGAGAGGGGGGGGATTTTTTTCCATCGAATTTTCTTCGTCTCTTTCTTTCTTTTTAATTTTACTATCACACGTTTACGATTTTACGAGAATATTCAAATAATTTACGAATAACCAACGATAAGAAACAAAAACA
>NW_002988213.1:0-1041 GCF_000006295.1 Pediculus humanus corporis | reverse complement strand
AAAAAAAAAAAACAAAAAAAAAACATACCCGCCCGAAATGTTTTTAAAATGATCCCAAAAACCCAAAAAAAACTCCCAACTTTTTGTTTTGTTTTTGTTAATTTAAGGGGGGGGGGGGGGGAGAAAATTACTTTGTTTTTACATTGAATCCCAACAAAATAATAACCGAGTTTCAGATTTGACATTGTTTTTTAATACAAACCGGAAGGGAACAAAACAAAAAAAAAAAAAAAAAAAAAGAGTCAAAATTAAGTACCGGACTAAAGACGACAAACCTTTTTTTTTAAAATATAATAATAATAATAATAATTCAAACGTTGATAATTTAAAATTCAACCAAATTAGTAATAATAACATTTTTTTTTTTTTTTTTTTTTTTTGTAGGGCTCAATGACCCAGTTTAAGGGTCATCTGAGTAAAATAATTATTACCATCGTGAGTTTTTTTTTTTCCTTTCTGGTTTAAAAAAAAAACGTAATTTATTTATTTATTTATTTCTTTCATAATAATAATAATAATTCATCCGAGTTTTAACTCACAAAAATATTAAATGTCTTTTATTATTATTATTATTTTGAATCACGATTCAGAAAAATTAGAGAGAAAGAGAGGATTAACGTAACAAAAAAAAAAAAAATGGAACTGTTAAACATCACGGGTTATGAAGAAATTCCAATTTCCCCCTTCTCCCTTTCCTTCCTCCACGCCCCCCCTAAAAAATTTCGAACCTTCCAGTCTTTCGCACGTTTATAAATTATCATAATTAGTATTAACGCATTGGTAATTAGCATTTAATTGCAACGAAACAAACGACGCGGGGAAAAAAAAAAAAACAGGAAAAAATTTTTGTTTACTATTATTATTATTATTATTGTTTAAATATCAAACGATTTTGAAAAAAATTTGACAGAGTTAAAGGTTGACGATGTTTCCCGAGGGACTTTTTTCCATTCATTTCTTCCCTCCTCTCCTACCCTACCCACCTTCCCACAACACTTTTAGCCACAACGCAAAACCTTTCTTACGATGACTAAAAACCCA
>NW_002988214.1:0-1010 GCF_000006295.1 Pediculus humanus corporis | reverse complement strand
AAACCGGCTGATAAAACGGGAAAACGACCCGGAGACGATAGTTCACCTGACCGATATGGTAGAAAACCGGGTGATAAAACTGGAAGAAAACCCGGAGATGATGATTCACCTGACCGATATGGTAGAAAACCGGGTGATAAAACTGGAAGAAGACCCGGAGACGAACATTCTCCGGACAGATACGGTAGAAAACCGGCTGATAAAACGGGTAGACGACCTGGAGACGAACATTCACCTGACCGATATGGTAGAAAACCGGGTGATAAAACTGGAAGAAAACCCGGAGACGATGATTCACCTGACCGATATGGTAGAAAACCGGGTGATAAAACTGGAAGAAGACCCGGAGACGAACATTCTCCAGATAGATACGGTAGAAAACCGGGTGATAAAACTGGAAGAAAACCTGGAGATGATGATGCACCTGACCGATACGGGATAAAACCGTCTGATAGAACTAATAAGAGACCGGGAGACGTTGGTTCTCCTGAACGATACAGTAAAATGCCGGTTGACCGTATCGGTAAAAAACCTGGTGATCGTGTCGGAAAAATTCCCGTAGATGGTCAATCTCCGGATAGATACGGTATGAAACCGGTTGATCGAACAGGAAAACATCCAGACGACTATCGTTTGCCAAATAAATACGATAAAAAACCAACCGATCGTTTGGGTAAAAAGCCAGAGGACGAGGATTCTCCTAATAAATATGGTAAGTCACCTAAAACTCAAGATACTCCTTTTGCTTCTCAAAAATCTCCGGAAAAATTATTTCCCCAAACTCATTCCTCACCTGTTTCTCGACGTCCTTTTGATTCTCCAGATACTAACAAATCACGTCTTTATGATCAGTCTCCAGAACGGCCTGGTCAAAAATTTTCTTCTTTAGATTTATCACCTACTAAAAAGTTGAAACCCATTATTCCGTCGCTAGACTCACTGTTTAACAAAGATAATGTTTTTTCAGACCGTTTGGAACATATCCTAAGCGAACAACACATCAGCCGGAA
>NW_002988215.1:0-1116 GCF_000006295.1 Pediculus humanus corporis | reverse complement strand
GGTTTTTTCGTCATTATGTTTAAATGTACGTGTTATACCACCACCACCTAGCACAGTCGCGTCTCTTCCGCCTGCCTCCCCCCTCCCATAAAGTCTGGAAATTTGACCTCTGTATTAATACAACCGTTTAACCTGGCCTTCACTTTGACTGAAACTCATAGGAGACACTGACCTCGTAAAATTATTATTATGCTCCTGAAAGTCAAGGAGCTCACAGACTACAACACACACACACACACACATATCGTCGTCGTCTTTTAAGCAACGATGTGTCATTGAAATAATAATAATAAAAAATTCTTCTTACGCCATAGTTATTATTATTACCAACATAATTAATTTTTTTTTTAGTAAATATTTATTAAAATCCAAAAAGATTATACGAAGAGAAAATTATTTATTATGACGGAGCTAAAAAGAGTTTTTAACACACACGCACAAGGATTTTGTATACGCACCGGAAATACGTAATAACTACGCTCGAAATTATTAGCCAATAGAGAGAGAGAGAAAAAAAAAATTACGTTACAAATCATTTCTTGTTAGCGTGTAATTTCTTTAAAAATAATTTAACGAAAAAGTAAAAATTATTATTAATTATCGGTGAGGGGAGTTCCCCTCCCTCCGATCCATTCATCATCGGAATATTTTTAGTAAAAGTCTATGGAAAGATTATAAAAATAATAAATGAGAAGTTTTTCTTTTTTTTTTTATTAATTTTTGAAGTGTTGTGATCCCAACGAAACCTGGCCACCAACGTTGACATCTGTTTAGTATTTATATTATTTATTTATTATGAATATTTATTTGTTTGTTTATTCCAAATCAAATCTGTCCGCTTGAGAAGTTTTAATGAGAATATTTGTTTATTATTTATGAGCGTGACATAATTAACGCGGACATTTATTTGATTTACTCAACATTCTGGATCACGTTCTTTCCATTAAACTGGAATAGCATACAAAGACCGTATTCATCCCTTATGAAAGGAGATGATTGATTTATTAGCCACTTCAAGTGCAACAGATGCATCGATTGTTTTGGTCATCATATAAATAGTGGGCCTCGACACCACAGGGATCACTCTTTGGAGTTACGTCTGTCAATCAAGCTCAA
>NW_002988216.1:0-1318 GCF_000006295.1 Pediculus humanus corporis | reverse complement strand
TTTTCTTTTTCTCTCTCTTATTCTCTTTCTGTTCATTTTTTTTTCTTTCTATTTCTCTGCCGTTTTTCTTTTTTTCTCTTCCCCTCTGTCCATTTTCTTTACCTTTCTATATCTTCCTACTTTTTTTTCCGTTTCTCTCTCTATTCTTTTTCTTTGTCTCCCTCTGTCCACTCTCTTTTCTCTCACTCTTTATCCCCACTTTTTTTTCTCTCTCTCACTCATTCTCTACCCACTTTCTTTTCTCTCTATCACTCTCTCTTTACCCATTTTCTTTTCTCTCTTTTACCCATTTTCTTTATCTCTCTCTTCCTTTTTCCTCCTAATTTCTTTTTTCTTCCTTTCACTCTTTCTCTCTGAACACTCTCTTTCTCCCGATTCCTTTTCTCTCTCTCTTTCTCTTTACACTTTACAGCTTTTATTCTCCATTTTAGCTTTACATCTCTCTATTTTTCCCTTTCTACTCACTTACTACTTGTCTTCAATCTCCCTTTCTCTTTTTCTTCTAATTTTTAATTTTTTTGTTTTTCTTAATCTCTCACTCTCTCTCTATTCAATTTCTTTTCTCTCTTTCACTCTCTCTTTATCCACTTTCTTTTCTTTCTTTTGCTTTTTCTCTCCTAATTTTTTTTTCTCCCTTTTACTCTTTCTTTCTGAGCACTCTCTTTCTCTTCACATTTCACAGCTTTTACTCTCCAAGTTTCCCCTTTTTTACATCTCTCTATTTTTCTCTTTCTACTCACTTACTACTTGTCTTCAATCTCCCTTTCTCTTTTTCTTCTAATTTTTAATTTTTTTTGTTTTTCCTAATCTCTCTCTCTCTCTTTTTCCTTCCATTTTCTTTCTCTCCACACTCTTAGTATCTCTCTCTCTCTCTCTCCATTTTTTTTTTTACTTCTCCCATTCTCACTCTCTCCTTTCTTTCTCTTTCCCCCACTTTTGTTTCCCTTCCCTTTTCAATCATCTCGTTTTCAAATTTTTCACAGTAATTCGATGATTAATTTTTATCAATATTAAAAAAAAAAAAAAAAATTGGTTTTTATTATGGCGGAAATTAAAAGTAATTAAATTGGTTTACATTCCATTTATATAAATATATAGATATATAAGAAAAAGAAAACCTTTTTACTTAAATTATATTTTTAACGTAATTGAAAAAAAAAAAAAAAATTTTTTTTTCTAACCTGATATAATTACCTAACGACAATAATAATAATAATAATAATAAAAACAACGACAATGACGATGATAATGATGATAATAAAGACAATAAAAGTAAACATTAAAAAAGACGTCGGTTTCATTAAGACAATGTAAAAAA
>NW_002988217.1:0-1202 GCF_000006295.1 Pediculus humanus corporis | reverse complement strand
GAAAAATTCCCCCTTTGACATTTTTTTTTTTTTTTTTTTCAAAAAGAAAAATTGATGGCTCCGACGGTCGGTCGGTCCGACGGTTATTGTTAACAAAAAAAAAAAAAATTTTTTCAACAACAAATCTCGAAATTTTACCGGAAAAAAAATTTTAATCAAAATCGAACCCCCCTCCCCCCGATGAAAAAATCAAAAGTAAATCAAATTAAGGTTAAGGTTCCCAATTTTATAAATTATTTTTTTTTTTTCGATTAAAAAAAAAAAAAAAAAAAAAAAAAAGAAAAAAACTCAAACGAAATATTCAAAACAATTCAACTTCGACAACAACAACAAAAAAGTCAAAACTTTTATAAAGCTAATAAAAAGCAGCAGCAACAAAAAAAAAACAGTAATAAAATTTGTTATTTTTTTTTTTTTTTTTTTTAAATTAAAGGGGAGGAAATCCCCCTTCCTATTTAATGCAAAAACATTACCGTCATTAGCTTCCACAAGCGTGTACCCTTAACGCAATTACAACAACCCTGTCGAGATTCAGTGCGTGTGTTAGTTCAAGCTGGAGTTAACGGAAAAAAAGAAAGAAAAGGAGGAAAACTTTTTCACGTATTTATATATCATCACAACTCGCACACGCATTTTAACAAATCGTGCACGCACACACACACACACACACACGCACCTTTTAAATTCAAATTGTCCTCCTCTACCTGTCCACTACTTCCGTGTTCTTTCGTACACCACCACCACCGCAAACCGTTACACGACGGGATCGTGCGACCATCTTAGAAATTCCGTTCGGTATAATAATAATAATAATAATAATTTAATAAAATAAAACTTACGGTACAGAGGAGAACGCCCATGTTGGATTTTCTAAACGTTTTGAAAACTTCCATCCTATCCGATTGTTTCATGTTTCCGTGAAGTTTAAAGAGTTCGATATCGGACGTCGGGAAATTTAACAGACCTTCGTTCGATTTCGCGTCGTTACCATCGTCGTCGTTTTTAGACGTCACACCACCAAAAACGGTGGATAAAAGTTCCGTGTAATAATCGACCATATCTTGAGTTCCGACAAATATCAACATTTTTTTCTGTTGGCTGACCTGGAAAGGGGAAAAAAAAAAATAATTGTTAATAACTTTTAAGCCCCCGTTTAAAAAAAAAAAAGAACCTTCGAGCGATTTAAAAAAAAAAAAAAAAAT
>NW_002988218.1:0-1189 GCF_000006295.1 Pediculus humanus corporis | reverse complement strand
GCTAAAGTAGTATGGAAAACTTCCTGGAGAATTCTGGAAAATTACTGAAGAAGTCTAGAGAAATTGCTGGAGTAGTTGAACGGAAAATTTCCTGGAGAACTCTGGAAAATTGCTGAAGAAGTCTGGAGAAATTGCTGGAGTAGTACGGAAAATTTCCTGGAGAATTCTGGAAAATTGCTGAAGAAGTCTGGAGAAATTGCTAAAAAGAATTTTGAAGAATTATCTAGAAAAATTACTACAGAAGTCTAGGGGATTTCCTGGAGAATTTCGGAGAAGTCTGATGAAATTTCCGGGAAAATTTTCTAGAAAAGTCGGGGGAATTTTCTGAAAAATTTCGGAGAGGTTGATGGAGAATTCTGGAAAATACCTGGAAAATTTCCTGGAGAGTTTTGGAGAAGTCTGAAAAACTTACTGGATAATCGCCGGAATATTACCGGAGAATTCTGAATAAATTCCTACAGAAAACTTTCCTGAAGAAATTTCTGGAAAAATTCTTCTGGAGTACACTTGCCGTCGGGTTTTTAACAGAACAAGACAAATACGAATCCAGAGACGAGTTCTCTTTCTGACAACCTTCAGTTGTTCAGTCATTGGAATAAGCCAATAGCCAAATATTAATATTATTTTATTATAAAAAATATTATATTTATTATAAAAAAGATAAAAGAAAAATTTACGGGTAATAAAATAAATAAATTTTCTATTGGTAATATTACGTAATACGATAAAAAGAATTTTTTTTTCTTTCTGGATAACAACAGGATAACAAAGTAAAAAAAAAAAAATGAAAATAATAAAAATCCTTGATAAAAAAAAATTTTTTTGGATAGTGAAACCAGGAACAATATACGGAAAATACCCTCGACACGTACAACATTACACGTTTATTATCCGTCTGGGCGTCCTTATAAAAAAAAAAAAAAAAAATATTAAATCCTATACAACCAACGACAACAAACAACAACAAAAATTAACTCGCACGACAAGCAAACAAACAAAAAAAAAAATTAAATAAAACACGATGAATTGAATGAAAATGACACGCGGTTATAAATTTAAAAAAAAAAAAAAATTTATTCTTACATAAATTTGTCAAATCGAAATTAATAAATTATTTATTTATTTATTTACTTAATAATAATAATAAAGGGTCCTTAATCTAATATTAAATGCCTTAAAGTCTCGTGGG
>NW_002988219.1:0-1036 GCF_000006295.1 Pediculus humanus corporis | reverse complement strand
GGAGGAGATTCTGGAGAAAAAAAAAAAGAATACAAAATTAACTGAAACCTTTTTAAATGGAAAATTTATTTATTTATTTATTTCTTCCCCGTCTGGAAAATTGAATCAAACAATATTATTATTATTATTATTATTATTATTATTATTATTATCCACCATTAAACACGACAAGGCTACTTGTCGGGGTTTTTAAGTATTTATCCGAGGTTTCTACCCGATTCCTTAGGGACAAATACTCGAATTTCGGTGGTGCCACTTATTATAAGATAGCACCACATCAATTCTTGAAGGTCTTCCTGAGTCCATCTTTATTCGATGGGAACGATTTGTCTCCTGAACTGGGCTCCGGTGACTAACATCTTTGGAGTGGCCAGGGTCAGAAGCAGTGGAATTCACGTTCTCGTCGAGCTGCCTCAGGTCGACAGTAGAACAAGATTTGTTTTTTGGTTCTTACTTTGTCTTGTTCTCATTTTTTTTTTTTTTTTGCTCTTTTAAGCCAACAGCACGTGGCGTTCTCAAACGGTCACCCATCCAAGTTTGCACCACGCCCGATGCTGCTTAACTTCGGTGATCGTACGGGAACCGGTGTGACCAGCATGCTATGGCCGTTGGCTTATTATTATTATTATTATTATTATTATTATTATATTACATTATATTTTAAATAAAACTTTGGATTTTTTTTCGTTTCCAGATAATAATTTTATTTTATAAATAATAATCAAATTTTATTTGGAAACTCCAGAAAAGCTTTTTAATCAAAAATCTGGAATTTATTTAAAAACACATCATTTACTAAATCAGGTCAAAAAGATACAATAAAAAAAAATTCTGGAACGATTTTCATTTTCCAGACGTTTTTTAAAAAAAAAAAAAGTTCTTTTTTTCTTTTACGGTTAAAAATGTTACACGTCGTAGTATGAAAAAAAAAAAGAGAGAGAGAAAAGAGAGAAAAAGAAACCTCAAATTGTCTTTTTTTTTTATTTTCTCCAGTTTTTTTCCAGGAAAAAAAAATAAAAAAAAAGTTTTTTTCTTT
>NW_002988220.1:0-1227 GCF_000006295.1 Pediculus humanus corporis | reverse complement strand
GGGTTGAAACAGGTTGATCAAGTTTAGGCATTGTTCACAAAATGAGTTACCTATTACTACTACTTACAATATAAAGAAATTCTGATAAAGAGTTAAAACCCACCAACATGAAACGAATTACTTAAGAATTCTCCGGTTTCTTGTCGTTCAGAATGATCCTTCATCGACTGCGCCAAAATTTTAATATGTTATATTCGGTTCGTTCTTTATTTTTGTAAGTAATGAACAAGCACTTAAAACTATCACAAAATTAATATTAATAAACAAGAACTTATTACAGCTAGACTAAAAATCAAATGAACCGACGCCAAGCTGTGTAGCTTGCCTATATTACTTTGGTCTTTCGTCAGTCAACTGTTTCGAACGTTTAACAATGGGAACTAGCAAACACTTGCAACTAAAATAAAAGAAATAGTCTTTAGAAGCTTCGCTTCTAAAGAAGAACAATTTGAGTTCGTCGCCAGTCTTTTGTTTATAAAAAGTTGAAAATGTGAATATTGAGTACGGGATCATAACAATATTTATATAAGAATAAAATAAAAATAATTTCATTTGTATAAAGTAAATAAATTTTTTTTTTTTTGTCTATTACACGCCCGTGTAAATTTTTTTTGAATTGTTTTCAAACATGTCGTCGTCACACGATTTGTGTTTCGATGGTGTCCCCCTTTTTTCCCGAATAAAATCAGGACAACGTATACATGAGTTTGATATATATAAAGAATGAAAATAAGAGAAAATATATTATTTTCCTACCTTATTTACGTTGATAATTTAGCCGTTTTGCTGTCGATTTTCAAAAATTTTTCGGACATCTTTAATATTCTGATGATTAAGATTTAAATGTTTTGATTAATAAAATTCCTTCACGTTAATCCAGAAGGTGATCCATCTGAAAAAATAAAAATGAATTGATTGGTACTCATTTTCTTTTCCTTTATATTAATGATAAAAATTTTTTTGTGAAAAAGGTTCAAATTATTTACCTTTTCGACCTAATTTCTTATAAATTAAATCGAGCTTTATGCATCATTTTCCAAACAGCAAACATTGAAAACTCAAAGAAAAGAATCCTGTCTTTTTGTCCCAAACTTAAGTTTCTCCTTTTGTAAGATTTGGAAAATTCGACAGAACATTCACACTCCTCTTAACCACTCCTTTAATTCGTTATTATTCTCCAACGGTTTTTTTCCTCTCCTCTTAAGGTGGTACTTAAGTAATCTAAAA
>NW_002988221.1:0-1018 GCF_000006295.1 Pediculus humanus corporis | reverse complement strand
AGAGAATTTTTTCTTCCTTTTTTTTTCCTCCTTTTTTTTCCTCTTTTTTTCCGTAATAGTTACGGGTATGAACTGGAACGAAGAAAGAAACCGTGACGACTTCAAATAAAAGGAAAAAGAAAAAAAAAGAAAAAAAAAAGGTAAAATAAGAAGAGCAATTTTTTTTCCCACCCTCCCCACCTCCTCCTATCCCAGCCCATGTTGTTTTAAATTTCGACTCGCACAAACGACTGAATCAATTATCTTAAAAGTAAAACGAGTCCAATTACGATAAAAGCAAAAGTTACAGAGTGACATTAATAGAAAATACAAAAATGATGATGATGATGAAACAAACAAACATCACATCAACCTTAACAAACAAAAAAGTAAGGATTATACGATAAATGCCTCCTAAGGATAATGGAAAAATGAGAAGAGGGTGAATGAAAAGAGAGAGAGAGAGAGTGAGACAGAAATAAAATATTTGATATTAACAACAACAACAACAACAACAACAACGAAAACGCATACAAAACCTTTCCAGACTAAAAACCGAATATCAACCTCAAGATGCCAACTAATTTTCACCATACTTATCAAAGAGAGAGGGGAGAATACAAAAGTGGGGGATGCGAGAATTGAAATTACGGGGATGTAAAACCGGAAACGATTTCGACAATAGGAAGTCGGAAAAGTCCCAATCACTCGATTTCAATAATAATTTAAAAGAAGAAAATTTTACCTTATTAAGAACCAACACCGCCACCGCCGCCACCACCACCTTGACCACCAGCACACCACCATCGGGATTGGAAAACTTTCATTTCTAATTAAATCGGATTATTTGAAGATTGAAATGAAAATGGTGGATAAGTTGAAAATTCAATTCGATTACCGTAAACTTTAACCGTAAAAAAAAGAAAAGAAAATGTCTTCGATTTGTAGTTTATAAATAAATATATATATATATTCGGTAGGAAAGAGGGGAAGTATTTATAAATAAAGCATAAAAACAAGAAGAAAATTTTCAACCGGA
>NW_002988222.1:0-1185 GCF_000006295.1 Pediculus humanus corporis | reverse complement strand
ATATATAATAATTATATAATTAAGCACAAATGCAAATAATAATAATAATAATGATGACAAGAAAAAGGATTTGAAATAGTTTTAAATGTATACAAATCAAATTCATATTTTAAATGGCCGACGTGGTACAATTTTTAAATCGACCCAAATGCACGCGAGCAAAATATTTCGCGCGTAAAAGTGAAAGTACGAATTACAACGACGACGAAGATGATAATAATAATAATAATAATAATAATAATAATAATTTAATGTAAAAAAAAAAAAATAAAAGGGACACGTCAATAATTTAACCGAAAAAAAGAAAAAAACTTGTCTCCGCAAGCATCTTTTAATTACGCAAAATTGTAACAACAATGGATTCGAGAACACAATAAGAAAGTTTTCTTTAATAATAATAATAATAATAATAATAATAATAATAATAATAATAATAATAATAATAATAAGGATAATAATGATAATAATCATAATAATAATAAATATGAAATTATGTGAAAGAACGTGAATAATCCAATTACACGACTTTTAATGGTAAGAAAGAAAGAAAGAAAGAATAAAATCTCATTCAATCAATCAATCAATCAATCATTTGGGAGGAGGGGGGCGCACGATTTTATCGTTTTTTTTTTTTTTTTAATTTACAAATAAATAAAAAATGATGATAATTCGTGATAAAAGGTACACACAAAAGGTTGTCAAGGAAATGAGAAAACCAGGATGGTGGTGGTGGTGGTAGTAAAAGGAGGATGGAAATCGGAGGGCAGGGGAGGGGGGAAAAGAGAGAGGTAGAGGGAGAGAGAGAGAGAGAGAAAGAAATCAAGAATCAAAACATAATGAAGTGTGGAATAAATAATGATGATGAATGATGAAAGAAAAATTTATTATAACAAAAAAAAAAGTAAAATGGCGACCGTAGACGACGACGACGACGACGACGAGGATTCGTAATTAAATTTATGTTATTCGACCTTGGATATATATAAATTATTATTATTATTATTATTATTTTGTTTCGTTACGAAAAGGACGTCGTTAGAAATGATAACAAAGAAATGAACGCTTTGAGGTAATTTTTGAAGAAAATTCGTAAACACGATGGATAGATGGCTCGAGGGGGGGGGGAAAGAAAGAAAAAAAATTAAAAACGACATGTCCTGACGAAAGATAAAAGAGAGAGAGAGA
>NW_002988223.1:0-1034 GCF_000006295.1 Pediculus humanus corporis | reverse complement strand
TAAGGGTATAGAAATTACACCCTGAAAAAATCATGTATCAACCTATATTATTGTAAAAATATTTTAATTCTTATTTTGTTAAATAAGATAAAGATATAAATAGTCAAATCACTTATAATTAATCAAAGAAATATAAAAAAAATAAAAATAAAAAAAATTTTTTGGTTATGTGTTCAATTTCTTTGTTAGCCTAACGTTTTACAATTGAAATTTAAGTCTTAAAATGAGGTACTTATCCGTTTAAATTATATGTACTAAGGTGCCTTCTAAGGTTTTTTATTGCCCACGCTTCCTTTTGTCACATGGAATCGTTGAACAATTTGTAAATTTAAACTTGAGATAATATAGTTATTACTAAATAATTTAAAAAACTAATTATATCACTGTAAACTAGACTAAATTACAAAACTTTTGATATATAACTTATAAATAAACCCTAAAAAAAACTATTAAAATTAATTAAAGAAAACGATATGACTAAAAGGCTTGTCAACCATAGAACACCAGCGCCCTCCTTTCTTTTATTATTATTATTATTATTATTATTATTATTAATAGAAACGTGGCCGGGAACCAACCTTCCTTTCAACCGAATCGAACAATTCGTACAAAAGTTATAATACCGAATACATTTGCCACCACTCCGAAAAGTGGCACGAGAAAAATCTTACGAAATAAATAACACATCTAAAACCACGTTAACATTCACAAACAACTCGCTTATTGTAAACAAACATGCGTACCGTATCTGGCAACAACCTTATTAAATCATAAACCGTTTTTTTTCTTTCTTTCTCCATTTTTCCATCGTTTAAAACACGCACTCACGCACTTACGCACGTACGCACTCGTAAAAAAAAAAGGGGGTTGATTTTTTTTTTTAGCTAAGGCAATAAATAAAAACAATAATTTTTCGAAAAAATAATTGAGACGTTAACAATAAACTGAGAGAGAGAGAGAAACGTATTAAAGATATATACACACAATTAAAACAAATTTCACTTCACCCTCGCCCTCCCCTCCTCCCCGCTCCC
>NW_002988224.1:0-1008 GCF_000006295.1 Pediculus humanus corporis | reverse complement strand
AAATAATTACATAACGTGCTTGAAACTATAAAATAGTAATTTCTTACCCGATTTTAAAGAAAAAAATAAAAAAGAACCACTAAATTATATAAACTAACGAATGTGTTGTTGTTATTATGTAACAAACGAAGAAAAAAATAAATAAATAAATAAATAACAACAATTTTTTTTTTTTACATTTCCGATTCGGTAGACAAATTAGTAAATAAAAACAAAACGCGACAAACAACAAACGCAACAAACGACAACAAAAACAAAAAATTTTAAGTTAATGTAAAAGAAAAAAAAAATTAACAAAGGGTAATAAAAAACTATACACCCACCCACACACACACACTCAGTAATAATTAGAAAAAAAATCAGAAATATACATAAATAATGATAATAATAAATAAATAAATAAATAAATAACTACTACTAATAATAATAATAATAATGAAAACATGAAAAAAATTTAACTTTTTTTTTTTTTGGAACAAATTTTTTTTCTTTGTTTTTTTTTTTTTTCTATTGATCATGGTGATGATGGTGATGATGGTGATGATGGTGATGATGATGATGATGATGATGATGATGATGATGATGATGATTCTTGCATAGCATTAAATAAAGCAAAATAAATAATAATAAAAGCATTAATAATAATAATTTATGAAAAAGAATGAAAAAAATTTTTCTCTTCTTTGTTTTAATAAAAAAATTCATGCAAATGTTTTTGAAAAAAAAAAAAATTTGTGTTAATATTTTTATTATTTTTGTATAATAATAATGATAATCGTTTGAAATAAAACCTTTTTTGGTATATAAATATCTACTACGTCTACTTCTACTTCTTCATCATCTTCTTCTTCTACTCGAATATAATATCAGACATTTTTTTAATTAAATGAAAACCAAAATCCCAACCGTAAGTAATCACACGTGATACTGAACTCAACATACTCGACTAATAACATAAATGAAAATGAACTTTGAAACTTAATAAAAGCGTTAGTTTTTTTTTTTTTT
>NW_002988225.1:0-1183 GCF_000006295.1 Pediculus humanus corporis | reverse complement strand
CCAAGGTTTTCCCTCCAGGCTTTATTAGGGTTTTTCAAGGTCTACTATTATTATTATTTAATCCACTACTTCTACTACTACGGTTTTTGCAGCCAACATCTTAAAAGACTCAAACAAACTCTCGTTTGTACGAACAACAACAAACAACGAGGAGAAGGAGAAGGAGAAGAAGAAAAAAAATTTGCTTTTCTCTCTCTCTCTCTCTCGCTCTCGCTCTCTCTCCCTTTCAAAGCTTAATCTTTTAAATTTAAATTGACGCGATGCCATTTTTCTTATTCTCGATATTTATGTACGAAAAAAAAAAAAAAAAATTAATGTATTATTTCATATTCGAAACAATAATGATAATAATAATAATAATAATAATAATAATAATAATAATAATAATAATGATAATAATAATAACTTTACTTATTTTTAAACTGACCTTCGTTTTTAATTGTGTAAAACAAAATCGACTTTTATAAATAAAAAAAAATTTAATGTATCGAACAAAAGAAAAAACAAATTTAATTAATACCGGTTTTAAAAAAAATTTAAAACCGGTAAAAACTTATATCGAACGACAAACGAAAACAATTAATAATAATAATAATAAATTTTACCTGTAAAAAATTTTTAATTGGTTTTTGCCCCTCAGAAAAAAAAAAAATAATAATAATAAAAATAAAAATAATAAAATGAATGTGAAAACCTCATTATTTTCCGCGATGAAAATCCAAAAGTATCATTATTATTATTTATAAAAAAAAAATTACGCCGCGTTTAAAATTCGACGAGAGAGGAAGAGAGAGAGAAAGAGAGAGAGAGAGAGAGAGGAAAAGAGAGAGAGAGATAGAGAAAATCGTATGAGTTACTTGTATGAAAATGCCCGCTGAAATTATACAACACAAATTTTGTATCCAATTAAAAGTTTTATTCTAGAAATTTTCCAACGAGAGAGAGAGAGAGAAAACAAACAAAACATTATAAAATATATACATATATCTGCCTCCACGTTTTTTTTCAGACGTTTTACAACTCGGCAAATGCTGTCGTCAACGTAACCGTTTTCTACGAAAGTCTTTGTCCCGACAGCATAAGGTTTATTAAAAAGCAACTTCATCCCACCTACTCGGAACTTAAGGATTACATGAACGTGGAACTAGTGCCTTTTGGAAAAGCTCGAGTAAGATAAATTTTT
>NW_002988226.1:0-1158 GCF_000006295.1 Pediculus humanus corporis | reverse complement strand
TTGCTTACGTCGAGGTAAGTAATAATCATTATTATTATTAATATTATCATCATCATCGTTAAGGAAGATAAATAAAAAAAATACAAAAATGAGAGTTTAATATAAATTTTATTAATAATATACATAACATTTTTATTTATAGGTGAATCGTTGTTGATGGCGATGAAAGACGTTGCTTTGTCCAGCGGTTCAGCATGCACGTCAGCATCATTGGAACCATCGTACGTATTAAGAGCCATCGGAGCCGATGAAGATTTAGCACATTCATCAATACGATTCGGTTTGGGAAGGTTCACGACCATAGAAGAAGTTGATTACACGGCTGAAAAATGCATCAAACACGTTCAAAGGCTTAGAGAAATGAGGTTTGATAGAATACATATAGTGAAGATTGAGAGAAGAGAGTGTGAGTGAGTGAGAGAAAAGATTGAATGAGAGAAGAGTGTGAGTGAGTAAGAGAAGAGATTGAATGAAAGAAGAGTGTGTGAGTGAGTGAGAGAAGAGAGAATGAGAGAGGAGCGCGAGAGAGTACGCAAGGGGGGCACGCGAGAGCGCGAGCTAAGACACGAGGGGGGGGCACGCGAGAGGGGGGGGCACGCGAGAGCGCGAGTTAGGACGCGAAAGGGTACGCGAGAGAGTACGCGAGAGCGCGAGTTAGGACGCGAAAGGGTACGCGAGAGAGTACGCGAGAGCGTGAGTTAGGACGCGAGAGAGTACGCGAGAGCGCGAGTTAGGACGCGAGGGGGTACGCGAGAGGGTACCCGAGAGCGCGAGGGGGGGGCACGCGAGAGCGCGAGTTAGGACGCGAAAGGGTACGCGAGAGAGTACGCGAGGGGGTACGCGAGAGCGTACCCGAGAGCGCGAGGGGGGGGCACGCGAGAGCGCGAGTTAGGACGCGAAAGGGTACGCGAGAGAGTACGCGAGGGGGTACGCGAGAGGGTACCCGAGAGCGCGAGTTAGGACGCGAGGGGGGCACGCGAGAGCGTACCCGAGAGCGCGAGTTAGGACGCGAGGGAGGACGCGAGAGCGCGAGTGGGTATGCGAGTTCGCGAGAGGGCACGCGAGAGCGCGAGTGGATACGCGAGAGAGTACGCGAGGGGGGGCACGCGAGTTCGCGAGAGGGTACCCGAGAGCGCGAGAGAGTACGCGAGGGGTACC
>NW_002988227.1:0-1125 GCF_000006295.1 Pediculus humanus corporis | reverse complement strand
TTTTTTTACTCTTGAGCGATTTTGTATTTAACGGCCGTGAAAAAGAACTCGTGTAATAAAAAGAAAATTTTTTTATTTCGAATCCATTTTCCCCCCTCCCTCCTCCCCCTTCTCCTCCTCCTACTCAATTTCTATCCAAATATTTCTTTTAAAACGGGAAAAAAAAAACAAACGAGGAAAGTGATAATGATGATGATAATAATATAAGTTAAGTATTAAGGGGTTAATATCGTATTTGATTTAACGCTTCGAAAAAGGGTTTATACATATGTATATACATATTAATTTCTTTACATAAAGTTATTCCCAGTTTTTCCTCCATTTTTCCTCCCCATTTTTCCCGAATATTTTTTTTTTTAAGGGAATTTTTATTATTTAATGTTTGTTCAGAAACGAGGAGTCCCGATGATTTAAATGTAGGAAAACAAAAAAAGGAACGTTTTATGTTGTTGTCATATACGCTTATTTTTTTTTTTTAGTAACCGCACCCTCTTTTCCGGGGGAAGGAAAAATACGAGGAAAATGACGGAAAGAATTATTATTATTATTATAATTTTTCCTTTAGTGGTTTATAAACTTTGACCTTTTAATAATTAAAAATGTGTTTTTTTTAACTAACTAATGAAAACCTTTTGTGAATGTTTCTTCCCTCCCCTCCCTCCCCGTCACCCCCCGTTTGTACGTTTGGTTATTTATATTGATTTTTTGTTTTTTTGTGGGGGGGGGTGTAGGTTTCGCATTAAAATGTTACGTTTGTAATTCGAAAGAAGATTCGAGATGTTTGGATCCATTAGACGAAACAAACGGATTATCATTGGTCAATTGCACGAGTGACGAAGTTCAAAGGGCACAAACGAGGAAAGCCATCGAGGAAATATCGGAATTGATGACGAAATTGGGACAATCTCAAGCGATGACGTTTTCAACGAAAAAAGTATCGCAATTATGGGAAGATGAAAAATTTCCAATGGTTTGTCAAAAACTCGAACTCGAAGGTAAAAATCATTATTAATAATAATAATTGGATGGGGTGGAGGGGAGGGGAGTAGTTGGTAATTTTCCGAATAAGTCGATATCGTTACAACCGCCATCACATTCTCATCGTTGTCGATAATGAATGAAAAA
>NW_002988228.1:0-1164 GCF_000006295.1 Pediculus humanus corporis | reverse complement strand
AAATTAATATACAATTTTTTAAAATTATTTTAATATTATTTTCATGATTATCAATCAATTATTTTTATTTACTTCATATACAATGAATTTTTTTTTTTGTCTGTAATAAAATGCAAATTATTATTATTATTATTTTGGTTTTTTAAAAAAAAAATAATTAATTTTATTCATGATATACATACATACACATATAACATAAATAAATGAAATAATATACATATATAGTAAAAAAATAAATGTGCATTTATAATTAATTTTTTTCTTTTTTCATATTTATAATTATTTTTATTATTATCATCATCATCATCATTTAAATTTTATTTATTTGTGACATAAAAATTTAAAAAAAAAAAAAAAACATACATACATATAAAAGAATATATTAAAATTAAAATTTTTTTTGTTTTTTTTTTTAATTTTTTTTTTTTTGGGAAGCTTACTAATTACATTTAAAATTTTTTGTATGAAAAATTATTTAAAAAAAAGAATCATCGTTATTATCATTAATAAACATTAAATATAATAATTAAGTAATTATTATTATTATTATTATTATTATTATGATCATCATCATAAACAACGACAACACAAATAAGAAAAAACACACGTAAAAAAAAATTATAACACAGAATTTTAAATCATTTCATTTTTTTCCATTTTTACTTTAAAATTTTTTCCATATAAATTTTGACATTAATAATAATAATAATAATAATAATAATAGTAAGTAAAACAACTATTATAGATATTAGAAATAAATTGAAGTCATCATACATAAATTTTTTTTTTTTCAATTGATATGTAAAATTTTTTTTTTTTTTTCTTAAAACTTAAATTACATCATCATCATTATTATTTATTTATTTATTTATTTTTTTGTTAATAGTTTAACCGGAAAAAAAATAGAAAAAATTTTCAATATTGTGCAAAAATATTTATAATGAAATTTAAATTTAAAAAAAAAAAATAAAAAGCATAGAAAAAATTAATTTTCTTTAAAAATTACTTTCCTTTTACTTTCCATTACTCCTTATCATTATTATTATTATTTAATTTTTTTTTTTGTGCAAAACTTCATTTATTTATTTATTAATTAATAAAATTAAAAAAATATCAATATGAATTCTCAATATAAATATATATATACATAAATATATATTTATG
>NW_002988229.1:0-1184 GCF_000006295.1 Pediculus humanus corporis | reverse complement strand
AAACGGAAACGGAAATCGTGCGTTTTTTTTTTTTTTTTTAATTATTTTTTGTCGCTGATTAACTTCTAATATTTTTCCGAATGAAAAAAAAAGAAAATCAAAATGGAGGAGAACCGTTCTTTTTGAAAACCTTGTGCGTTTGTCTACGTGTTTGTGCGTTTGTGTGCGTGTTTGTGCGTTTGTGTGCGTGTCTGTGCCTGTGTCTGCGAATCTATGTGTCTGTGTGTGTTTTCGCGTTTGTCAACGTGTCTGTGCGTTTGTCTGCGTGTTGTTTATGTTTGTAAGTTTAAATGTGTTTGTATGTTTGAGCTTGTGTGTGTGTGTGTGCGCAAGTTTCCGTATGTTTGTTGGTTCCGTATGTATGTTGTTCTGTACGGGTGGATGCGTGCGTGTACCTATGCACGTGTGTTACTACATGTGTTGAAAGTTTGTGCGTGTGCGCGTGTATTACTCCGTCAATTAACTTACGATGCGAGAGAAAGCATTTATTGTCGAAATTGAATTTTTTTTTCTTTTTTAAATTTACGATATAATTGTTTCGGTTGTTGTTGTTGTTGCGGTTGTTATTAGTATTAAATAAGGTAATAAAAAAGTAATAAAACATTATTTAAATTAAAATTGGTAATAGGTTCGTTCATGCGAGATTAATAATAATTAAAACGACCCAAAATCCGCGATTTAAAATTTTTTTTTAAACTCTCGTACATAATAATAATAATAATAATAACAACAATAAAAATAATAATAATGATGATGATGATGATGATGATGATGATGATGGTGATGATAATGATAATGATAATACTTTTTTTTTAGTGAACGAAGTTACCAATCTGACACAAAATTTCAGAAAATCATAAAAAAAAAATCCCACCACCACCACCGCCATCATCGCCATCATCGCCATCATCATCATCATTATTATTATTATTATTATTAAATTTTCAATGATTTTTATTGTTGTTGTAAAATTTAATTTTTTTTTGGAAAAAGTCATTAAACGTCATTAAATTTTTTCTTTTTCTTTTTTTTTTTTTTTTAATAATTAAAGAATTCTTGCGACAAATCATTAAACTGGAGAATTTTTCCTTTCTTTCCCAGACATGCCTTAAAAAATTAACCGAGAACATTTATTACGTCATTTTTTTTTATTCATTCCATGACGATGACGATGATGATGATGA
>NW_002988230.1:0-1362 GCF_000006295.1 Pediculus humanus corporis | reverse complement strand
CCGTATAGATACATATTATTATTATTAAATTAAGTAATAATAATAATATTATTATTAACGTTTTAGGGGGAAAAAATCGATATATTGTAAATATTTAATATTTTTTCTTCAGATTTTTATTTTTTTTTTACGTAACTAAATTAATCGTTTGAATTATTATCATTATTTAAATCGTCTCTTTAAAAAAATTGTTTAATGTTTTCTGGATTTATTTTGGAAAAGATTATTTTTCCAGAATTTTCCCGTAATAAGGAATAAGTGCGTGATGTGTAAATAAAAAAATATTTTCAAAAATTGAAAAAAAAAAAAATAATTAAGTTAATTAATAAATGTTTTTCGACGTAGAAAAATTACTCGACGGATTTGAAATTATTATTATTATTATTATTATTATCCACCATTAAACACGACAAGGTTACTTGTCGGAGTTTTTAAGTATTTATCCGAGGTTTCTACCCGATTCCTTAGGGACAAATACTCGAATTTCGGTGGTGCCACTTATTATAAGATAGCACCACATCAATTCTTGAAGGTCTTCCTGAGTCCGTCTTTTTCGATGGGAACGATTTGTCTCCTGAACTGGGCTCCGGTGACTAACATCTTTGGAGTGGCCAGGGTCAGAAGCAGTGAAATTCACGTTCTCGTCGAGCTGCCTCAGGTCGACAGTAGAACAAGATTTTGTTTTTGGTTCTTACTTTGTCTTGTTCTCATTTTTTTTGCTCTTTTTAAGCCAACAGCACGTGGCGTTCTCAAACGGTCACCCATCCAAGTTTGCACCACGCCCGATGCTGCTTAACTTCGGTGATCGTACGGGAACCGGTGTGACCAGCACGCTATGGCCGTTGGCTTTATTATTATTATTATTATTATTATTATCATGCGGCGTTCGATAAATGCAGGTAATTGAAAAAAAAAATAGCGTCGGAAAATGTGTAAAAAAAAAAATGTCGGTTATTATATTGTTATATTAAAACCCGAATGAGAATTTCTAGAATGATTCATTATATTCTGGAGCGAGTCCAGAGTCTCCAGTGTCCTGAAAATTTTCATCTCTTTTTCCATCCTCGATTTTCATCCGTTTTTCTCAACCCTCCCTTATTTTTGATCCCTTTTTTCCCCGTATTTCTCAACTTCTTTCATTTTCACCGATCGTTTGTCCTTTGTCGATTTTGTTTTTTGGTAAAAAAAAAAAATACAAAATACGAATTATAAAAAAACTTATTTTACAATTGATTTTACATTTATAAAATAAATTTTCTTAAAATAAAATTAAATCAAATGAAAAACGTTAATTATTTTCAATCTAGTCGATTTGTTATCATCGTAGAAAATAAAGAAATTCCAGGTTTTTTCTTTCTTTCT
>NW_002988231.1:0-1001 GCF_000006295.1 Pediculus humanus corporis | reverse complement strand
GGGAGAGGGGAGGAGGAGGGAGGGAAAAGGGATAATCTCAGTTTTTCAGCTTCTTAAATAATCTGAAGGGGGGATGGTTAAGATAAATAAATGAGAGAAAGTGAGAAGAAAAGTGCAAATTGAAAGTTGCGAAACTTGAAAAATATTAATAGTAGTGATAATAATAATAATGAATTTACATATTTTTTTACACTAAAATACTTTTAACTTTACCGCAAACGTATTGAAAAAAAAAACTTTTCTTTTAGTTAAAAACTATATGAGAGAAAGAGAGGGGGAGGGGGAAAATAAAAAAGAAAGAGGTACGAAGGAAAGGAAATTAAGAAAAACAGAGAGAAAATTACAGTAAAAGAGAGAGAGAAAGAGACAAAAAGGAAAAGAAAGAGAGACAGAGAGAAAGAAAGAGACAAAGAGACAGAAAGGGTGCAAGAGGGAGACGTTCACAAACAAAACACACATAGGAAAAGAGAGACAGAGAAAGGCACACATATCCAGAGACAGACAGAGAGAGACACGCACAGAGACAGAGGGTGGCACACACCTACAAACAGAAAGAGACACACAAACACACAGAGAAGGAGAGAGGGGGGGCGGGAGTCAAAAGGAAAAAATTGGCAAAAAAAAAGGGGGGAAATTAAATTACGCATTTCCATAATATGTGTCAAAGGTTCAGGTGGGAGGGGTGAGTGGGTGGGTGCGGGTATTGCTTTACTTTTTTTAATTGAATCTAATTCACGTTTGGAAAAATTCGTTTCGAAATAACTTTTTAATTGAGTGATGCGCCTCCCCCTCCTCCCCTCCCCCATTTCGCTCTTCCCGCCCCACTCCCCATTCCCAGCTTATCAATAATTTAAAGTTTTTTTTTTTTTTTTTTTTTCTCGATTTATATTATTATTATCATCATCATTAGTTATTATTTTCCCTTTCGTTCGCTTTTTTTTCCTTTCAAAAAAAAAATTAATTTTTAATTAACCAAAATTTTTTAATATCATTAATAATAA
>NW_002988232.1:0-1098 GCF_000006295.1 Pediculus humanus corporis | reverse complement strand
AAAAAAAAAAAACAAATCAAATTTTCAAATGTGACGTTTTCCCCCTCCCCCCCCCCCCCCTTCGAACTCACCGTGAAATATCAGATTCAAGAAAAAAATAATGATAATAATAATAATAATAATAAAACGCGCGTAACGATAAAACTAAAATAAAGAAAATAATGATGATAATGATGATAGTAATGATAATGATAATAAAAACGCGGCGAAATCACTTTCTTTTTTATGCATCGACGATACACATACAAAAAAAAAAAAAAAATAAAAAATAATAATAATAATATTTTTTCCAATTTCATTTTTTCTTTCTTTCTCCCTCTGCTTTGCTTTGTTTGTTTGTTTGTTACTCTTTTTTTTTTTCTTTCGTCATCAACTTTAACTTTTTCTTTTACTCCTCCTCCTACTACTCTTCCTCCTCCTTCTCCTTCTCTTCCTCCTTCTTCTCCTCCTCCTACTCCTTCTCTTCCTCCTCCTCCTCCTCCTCCTTCTTCCTTCTGTCTACGTAAAGAAAAAATTTTTTTTTCTTTTCTTTTTTTCTTTTCATTTTTATGAATTTTTTGTTTCTTTTTGCTTTTTGTTATTTTTTTTTTTTGATTTTTTTTTCTTGTTTTTCTTCTTTTTTTTTCTTTTTTCTTTTTCTTTTTTATTTTTTTTGAAACGTTTTTTTTATTTATTCAATATCTTCTTCTCTTTCTGCTATTTTTCTCACACTTTTTTTCTCTTTCCTCTTCCTCTCACACTCTTTCTTTCTTTCTTTTTGTTTGATAGTGCGTGAATTCTAGTTTTCTTTCTTTCTTTTTTTTTTTTTTTCGTTTTTTGTTTTAGTTTTTTTTTTGCTTTTTTTTTACTTTTTTATTTTTTTCTGATTTCTTGCTTGACAAATGACGACGACGATGACGACGATGGCGACGATGATGGCGACGATGATGACGACGGGAACAACAACATTAGTCTGTAACCGGAGTTCCTGGAGATCTTGGACTTCTTGCCGTGCTACTAAAACCTTTTGTGCCATCCGGTCCTTTGGGTTGTCTCACTACCGTCAACTTACGACCTCCTTCGTCGAGAGATATTGTTCTTAGCCGGCTTATCAATCTT
>NW_002988233.1:0-1156 GCF_000006295.1 Pediculus humanus corporis | reverse complement strand
TCAGTTGAAATCGTGTATCGGGATTTACTCACACTCTTTCCACGTTCTATTAAATTTTATTATTTAATTCGTTTTGAAAACGAAACGAATTTGTTTAATTTTTTTTTTACGATTGGCCGCCCTGGAAAAATTTTTATTTTTATTTTTTTATTTTTTAATTGGTAATAATTGAGTAATTGTTTTTTTTAGTTTTGTTTCGTTTCGTTTGTTAACCGATCGAAATTTAATATTTTATGAGTTTTTTTTTTTTTTTTTTAAATGAAAAGAATTCGTTTCGGCAATTTGAATTTGAAACCGCGACACGAAAACGTAAACAAAAATTACGTAATGAAAAAAAAAATGAAGGAAAATTTTTTTAGTTTTCTCTCTCTCTCTCTCTCTCTCTGTCTCTCTTTCTCTTTTAACGGAAGTTAGCTTTCGGCGATTTTATTGAGGAGCCTGGAGAGGAGGAGGAGAAGTAAAAGGAGTAGGAGGTTAGGATGAAATGAATTTTTTTTTTTTTTTTTTTTTGTCAGAGTTTGCTACGGATAAGATTTTTTTTTGCGCACGACATTGTATCAGATAATAATAATAATTTTTTCGTTTTGTTTATTCCACGCCACGAACGAATAATTTATCGTTAAAACAAAAACAAACAGACAAACAAACAAACAATCGTTCGTGCGTTTGAATATATTGTTATATTCGGTTCGTTCTTTATTTTTGTAAGTAATGAACAAGCACTTAAAACTATCACAAACAAAACTAATATTAATAAACAAGAACTTATTACAGCTAGACTAAAAATCAAATGAACCAACGCCAAGCTGTGTAGCTTGCCTATATTACTTTGGTCTTTCGTCAGTCAACTGTTTCGAATGTTCGAGCAAACACTTGCAAATAAAATAAAAGAAGGAGTCTTTAGAAGCTTCGCTTCTAAAGAAGAACAATTTGAGTTCGTCGCCAGTCTTTTGTTTATAAAAAGTTGAAAATGTGAATATTGAGTACGGGATCATAACACCTCCCCCCTTAAGACGGAAAACAATTATTTTGAAAAAAGAATTTGTTTTCTCCTCTTGTTCGGATTTGACAGTTTCCTATGTCGGGTTCTGAATGGTTCCGTCCAGGTTGAGACTCCTTGAGTAGTAGTAGGTGCTATGTCTTCTGTATGGTAGAC
>NW_002988235.1:0-1055 GCF_000006295.1 Pediculus humanus corporis | reverse complement strand
AAAAAAAAAAAAAACTCTTGAAGGTTTTTAATTTTTTTTTATCTTAAAAATATTTTTTCATCCCTTTATAATTTTTGCAATTTATAGTACGATCGTATAATTATTATTATTAATTCGTGCAAATTAAAAAATTGTACGGTTCGGGGTTGGTTTTTTTTTTGTAAACAAAAATAAGGGCGGGTAAATTTTATTTCGATTTGATTAAAAGGCAATCGTTTTGTCGCAGACATTTTCGAATGTAAATTATCGAGTCTTATAAGTAATATAAACAGCTGGAAACTTTACAAAAAAAAAAAAAAAGAGTAACCGATATAAGGCCAAAGTTATTTCGTGCGTGTGCGTGTGCGTGCGTGTATGACGTAAGACCACACACACCAAAATACATATAACATCAATGAAATTTTTTTAACAAAACAAAATTTTAAGGGACATTTATTATTATTATTATTATTATTATTATTATTATTATTATTATTATTATTATTATTATTATTATTCGGCGACGACGGAAATCGAGAAATGTCGTCAAATCGATTAATCGATAAATATATATATATATAATTATTATTATACGTTCGATTTTTGTCCACCTCCTCCTCTTCTTTTATTATTATTATTATTATTATTTCTCTCTCACTTTTTATTTTCATTCTCACGTGAGGAGTCTAATATATAAAAGTTAATTTATTTTATTTATATATATATAATATATTGTTTTCTCGTTAAAATTAATGACTTAGCAGCCGAAATTATTATTCTTGTTTTTTTTTTTTTTGTTATCAAAGGTTTATGCGTGATCGCGACCTTTATTAAAGAAAAGAAACGAGAAGAGGAGGTTACAAAGCTGTGTCAAGGTTACTTTTTTTTTTTTTTTTTTTTAGAGTACGATTGGGAGGCTGTCAGACAGTGAAAATTAATTAAAGGTTTTCAAATGTACAAACGAAAAGAAAGGAAATTCATATTAAAAAAAAAAAAATTGTGTTATTAAATCGGGGAGAGGGTGGGGGGATGTCAGACGCGTATAGGGGTTTTTACACGTATTATAAAAATAAACT
>NW_002988236.1:0-1091 GCF_000006295.1 Pediculus humanus corporis | reverse complement strand
AAACAAAATAAACAGGATGAAAGGAAAAAAGAAGAGGAAGAATTGAAGAAGATTAAAAAAAAAAAAAAGGAAAATGAATGATAGGAACAAACAAACAAACAAAATGAACAGAAATAGGATAAAGTGGAAAAAAAAAATGGAAACAAACAGGATAAGGAGAAAGATGAAGGGAAGGAAACAAACAGTAGAAGGAGAAAAAGGAAGGGAAGGAAACAAACAGGATAAGGAGAAAAGAAAAAAAAGGAAGGAAACAAACAGGATAAGGAGAAAAGAAAAAAAAGGAAGAAAACAATCAGGATAAGGAGAAAAAGGAAGGGAAGGGACAAACAGGATAAGGAGAAAAGAAAAAGGAAGGAAAAGGAACAAAGGAACAAACACATTTAGGACGAATTTTTATTTTTCAATCGTGGAATATAAATTTTCCAATCGTTGGGAAAAAGGAAAACAAAAATGAAAATCGTGAAAATTTTTAATTAAAAGTATTCAAATAATTAAATTACGAAAAGGAGAAAATGGAACCTTTGGAAAAAATGTTCCAGAAAATTGCTTTTTTTTTTTTATCAAAAGGATTTTGTGGATTTGAATGCGACGGACTGTTGGAAAAGCGGGATTTGAAAGGATTTCAAATATGGCGGAAATGATTCGAATTAAATTGTGAATGTACAAAAGAAAATTTTTTTTCTTTTTTTTTTTTTTTTCTCTCTCGGTTCATCATGCGGGAAATGATTGATTGTTTTTCTACAAGACTGATTCGATTGGATTTTATATTTTTGGGTTCATTGCCTTCCTATAAATAATAATAATAAAGAAAGGAAGAGTGAAAGAAGAATTTAGTAAGGGAAATACTAAGGACATTCATTTTTTTTCCCCCGGATTTTTCAATATAGGAAGAAAATTATGGATCGTTAATGATCATCATTTTTAGTTTTTAACTGGAAAATTAAATTCAAGTCTTATCATTTATCACATTGTCAGCGTGGGAAAATTTTAAAAGGACTAAATAAAATGTCGGCTTCGACTTAAAGAACGAAGACATGTATAAATATTTCAAATTTTAAATTATTTTTCTATTTTCTACAATAAATTCCCGA
>NW_002988237.1:0-1198 GCF_000006295.1 Pediculus humanus corporis | reverse complement strand
AAAAAAAAACCTACCTTATCCGGCTTATCGCAAATTGTCGACTATATTGAGGTTCGCATTCTTTTATTTCTCAGCTATCCGGGTATTCCGTCCGTCCTTCAATACTTCATTTTTATTAGCCCCGCCCTATCCGTCGCATACAGACGTCCGAAACTCACCGGGAATCGTATGTACACCTGAATTTTTTTTTTTTTTTTTTTTAATCCGTATTTAACGTTTAATGAGCCTAACGCGACTTGACCAAACGCGAACTAATGAGAATTTTATAAAACGAAAAAAAAAATAAAATAAAATAAAACAACAAGCAAAGAAATAATTATATCTATATTTTTGTTTATTGACATTTAAAAATTTTTTTTTTTTCGCACTTTAAAAAAAAAGAAGAAAAAAAAAAAAAGTCCGGGGATCGAGCGCGAGACCGAGACCGAGAGCGAGAGCGAGCGCGCATAAGTAAAAACTGGACGTGCGTAGAGATTCGATCAGTGCAACAGGGGCACAAGTGCACCGAGGGAACGAACACGAAGGAAAAAAAAAAAGTCCGGGAATCGAACGCGAGACCGAGAGCGTACGGTAAAAACTGGACGTGCGTCGAGATTCGATCAGTGCAACAGGGGCACAAGTGCACCGAGGGAAAAAAAAATAAAAAAAAAGTTGAAGAAAAAAAAATAGAAAGAAAAAAAAGTTAAAGAAAAAAAAAGTTAAATAAAAAAAAGAAAAGTTGAAGAAAAAAAAAAATCAGAGAGAAAAAAAAAAAAAAATAAAATTTAAAAAAAAAATAGAAAAAAAAATAAATAAATCGACAATCGAACAAACAACTTCGATTCGGAGGTCCCGTCCAGCCGACAGGACGAATCCCCCGAGCAAGAGCATAGTCTCAACAGATCGCATCTCAGAGTTTCGTGATGCTCTCTAGTGTACAACACTCCGCCCAGCACCTAAGTCGTTTGCGAACGATTCCGGGTCTCCACGTCGACGTGCACGCGTGCGTGTCACGCTGGAACCATGGTGCTCGGAGGCGAAACGGAGCGAGGAACCGATCCCCGCGCGTCGAAACGAACGGGAACCGCTCGCTCCGCGCCCGGCCCGAGATCCGGCTTTCACGTGTCTGTGTGTGCTTGGTCACATCGCGCCGTGCGCTTTGCAAGATGAGCGATCCGGAAAGACCGATGCAGTCTTTCACGATCGGATCTATCACTAG
>NW_002988238.1:0-1225 GCF_000006295.1 Pediculus humanus corporis | reverse complement strand
ATCGGATTTATCAGTTTGCGATACGGATCAAAAAGAAAAGGCCATAGATGAAACATTTTGTTTGAGCGTCGATCATTTGGGAGCTCCCGTCGATATTTACAGTTAATAAATTAATTTTTTACAAAGTACTTCCCCGCCCGCCCGCCCTCCTCCCCCCTCCCAGCATCACGCTAAACTTTTATTATTTATTTTTTAATCAGGTGATCCCGATTACAAATTAAAATGCATCGGATTTTGGAAAGAAAATTTAAAATCTTATTTGATAACCTACGACGAATTGGATGCTTTCAGCAAGTACAGATGTTGGGTCTATCAAAGAGCGGATTTAAATAGAGTTTTAATGTCGGAATCTATCGGGGCTTATTGCCATCTTAAACAGGATGTGACGTCATGGAATTACACCGAGGGTGCTGCCGTTGCCATCGAAATGCAAGAATACGAAAGAGAAAGTAAGGGAAATTAATTAAAACGTTGACGCACACGTGTACGAATTTCCCCTCCCCCCACCTTCACGTTTTTCCGTTACTTTTTTCAGGAGATCAGTGTCCGATGCATTTCGACGACGGAACGAATCCTTGGTTGCTGTCGGAAAACACTTTGAAAATATTAATATAATTATTAATTTTATTCTCGACTAATTTTAAAAAAATTTTTTTAAAGTTTTCAACTGCACAATAAGAATTATACTACAAGATTTGTAGACAGATTTATAGATATTTTGTTATACAATAAGAAAATAATAATAATATTAAATAAAAATTCAATAAAAAAAAAAGTCAAACTTTAAATTTCACAAACTGAAAAAAAATTTTTTTAATAAGTTAATTACGAATAAGTATTAATGATTTTAATTAAAAGTTTATGTTTATGCAACAATTACGATTGTACCTACTTTACCAATTATAAAAAATATAATTTAATATATTATTAATGTATCTACATCATAAAAAGACTAAAATAGTTTAATTTTTTTTTAACTTTACCTTACCCTCTACTTAAATTAGTGTAATGCTGTAAAAATACAATTTTAAAATACTAACTAAATCAAATTTGAAAAAATAAACTTTTAATAAAGTTTCAAACATATTTTTAACGATAAAATTTTTTTTTCGATTATTTTCAATTTTAGTAAATTTTCAAAAGTTTAATTAAACCCTTTTTTTTTTCTTTTAACTTTTGAATACATTTATTGATATAAATGTATGTGTCAAAGACAATTACTGAT
>NW_002988239.1:0-1074 GCF_000006295.1 Pediculus humanus corporis | reverse complement strand
TCGACATTTTATTCAAGCGAACGCGTCATCATAAGGCTTCGATATACTGCAAGGCGTGGACTCCGATAGACCTCATGGCAACGGGAGGCAACGACAAAACGGTCAAACTCATGAAATTCAATCCGGAAACGTCGAATCTCGAGGGTCAAGAAATGGAATTGTCCGTGCACGACGGAACGGTGAGAGATTTGTGCTTTCTAGAAGACACGTCGAGCAAATCGAGTTTGCTCATAAGCGGCGGAGCGGGAGGTTGTAAAATTTACGTCACTGATTGTGCCACGAGAAGTCCGTACCAAGCTCTCGCGGGTCACGGAGGACACGTATTATCATTGTACAACTGGGACGGAGCCATGTTCTTATTCGGAAGTCAAGATAAAACGGTTCGATTTTGGAATTTGAGAGTACGCGGATGCGTTAACATGGTTAACATGGTCACGGCTCCCGGAAACAGGGTAAAAAAAAATTTTTTTAGCGTCAAGAACTCATTTCCGGCGTTCGTTGTTTTGATGAATACAAAAATCTACAACCGGAAAATTAATTAATTTTTGTTTTTACTACGATTTCAGGGTTCACCTGTTGCTGCCGTTTGCGTCGATCCATTCGGACGACTCCTGGTATCCGGACATGATGATTCCTCGTGCGTTTTGTACGATATTCGCAGCGGGAGAAACGTTCAATGTTTCAAACCTCATTCGTCAAACATAAGATCGATAAGGTTTTCACCGAGCGCTTATTACCTGCTGACCGGAGGATATGATAACAAACTCGTGTTGACGGATTTACAAGTTTTTTATTATTATTATTACTGTTAACGTCGTGACCATAATGATGAATGATGACGTAATTAATAAGTTTTTTTTTGTTTCCAGGGGATTTGACGTTGCTGCTTCCCAGCGTCGTCGTCGCTCATCACCAAGACAAAGTTATTTCCGGAAGGTGGCATCCGGCAGAATTTTCATTTTTGAGCACGAGCGCCGACAAGACGTGAACTCTGTGGGCTTTACCCCCACCATTTGAAACCACCGTAAAACATGAATATGAAATAATGTTTCTCTCTCTCTCTCTCTCTCTCTC
>NW_002988240.1:0-1334 GCF_000006295.1 Pediculus humanus corporis | reverse complement strand
ATCAACTGAAGCCCCAGTTTCGTCTACCGAAATGGAATACGTTCCAGTTTCCTCTGAAGCTCCAGTTTCCGCTGAAATTGAATACGTTCCAATGTCCACTGAAGCTCCATTGTCTGTTGAAGAACAAGAATATTTGGGATCGGCTGAAGCCCCAGTTTCGTCTACCGAAATGGAATACGTTCCAGTTTCCACTGAAGCTCCAGTTTCTACTGAAGTTCCAGTTTCCGCCGAAATGGATTACGCTCCAATGTCCACTGAAGCTCCATTATCAGTTGAAGAACAGGAATATTTGGGATCAACTGAAGTCCCAGTTTCATCCACCGAAATGGAATACGTTCCAGTTTCTACAGAAGCTCCAGTTTCCGCTGAAATGGAATACGTTCCAGTCTCTACTGAAGCTCCAGTTTCCGCTGAAATGGAATACGTTCCAGTTTCTACTGAAGCTCCAGTTTCCGCCGAAATGGATTACGCTCCAATGTCCACTGAAGCTCCATTATCAGTTGAAGAACAGGAATATTTGGGATCAACTGAAGTCCCAGTTTCATCCACCGAAATGGAATACGTTCCAGTTTCTACAGAAGCTCCAGTTTCCGCTGAAATGGAATACGTTCCAGTCTCTACTGAAGCTCCAGTTTCCGCTGAAATGGAATACGTTCCAGTTTCTACTGAAGCTCCAGTTTCCGCCGAAATGGATTACGCTCCAATGTCCACTGAAGCTCCATTATCAGTTGAAGAACAGGAATATTTGGGATCAACTGAAGTCCCAGTTTCATCCACCGAAATGGAATACGTTCCAGTTTCTACAGAAGCTCCAGTTTCCGCTGAAATGGAATACGTTCCAGTCTCTACTGAAGCTCCAGTTTCCGCTGAAATGGAATACGTTCCAGTCTCTACTGAAGCTCCAGTTTCCTCTGAAATGGAATACGTTCCTGTTTCTACCGAAGCTCCTTTATCTGTTGAAGAACAAGAATATTTGGGATCGACTGAAGCTCTAGCTTCGTCTACCGAAATGGAATACGTTCCAGTTTCTACCGAAGCTCCAGTATCTGTTGAAGAACAAGAATATTTGGAATCGACTGAAGCTCCAGCTTCGTCTACCGAAATGGAATACGTTCCAGTGTCTAGCGAAACTCCAGAGACAACCAAAATCGATTACGTTTCTGTAACTACTGAAACTCCAGCATCAGCCGAAGAACAATTACCTACTTCTTCTGAAGAACAAATACTTTTAGAATCTAATGAAGCTCCATTGTCTGTTGAAGAACAAGAATATTTGGGATCAACCGAAGCCCAGTTTCCGTCGAGGCAGAAGATGATCCGCTTTCTATCGAGGC
>NW_002988241.1:0-1138 GCF_000006295.1 Pediculus humanus corporis | reverse complement strand
AAACATGGCGGAACGAGGAAGTTTTTTATGTCGTAAAAAAAAAAAAAGATTTATTCGAAATCGGGTTGGGAAGAAGGAAAAAGAAAAAAAACAGAGTGGGGAAGGGGACCGGCGACGGTGTCGGGAAAATGAGGGGGTAGGTAGGGTAAGAAAAGGAATAAATGAAGGAAAATTTCGATTGTTATTATTTAATGGTAAAATTCGTAATCGTTATTTCGTCGTTCTTTGTTGTCACCGGAAATACGTCACTTTAAATTATGATAAAGTTTCAAAAGTTACATAAGAAAAAATTACGTGTCACATGAGAATGATTGAATGAATGAATGAATGAATGAGTGTGAGTTTTTTTTAAACTTGAAAGAATGAAGAATATGTTATATATTCACGAGGGAAAAAAATTGAAAAAAATGATGATGATGATGATGATGAGAGGAAAAGAAGATGAAACGTGTAAGCAGAAAAGATTGACATTATTATTATTATTATTATTATTATTATTATTACTATTATTATTACACGGTAGGGTAAATTGATAAGATGGGGAGATACAAACGACAAATTCTCGGACCGGACCGCAGATTATGTGAAACGTAGTATAAAAAATTATTATTATTATTATTATTATTATTATTATTATTTTTATTTTTATTTTTATTTTCCCAATCGGATTTCAATGTTTTGCGGTTGCGATGACGTAATAAAAACCACGTCACGGGTTCATGCGAATGAAAAAACTTTTTCTCTATATTGTTATCGATATTCGAAATGAAAAAAAATTTTATTTTTTTTCTCTCTCTCTCTCTCTCTCTCTCTTTCTCTCTCTCTCTCTTTCTCTCTCTCTCTCTTTCTCTCTCTCTCTCTCACTCTCACACCTCAAAAAACACGAACGCGAAACGAGTTATTGATAATAATAATAAAATTTATGTATCGATTTCTTTTTTTTTTTTTTAAAAAATTCATTTTCTAAACTTTTTAATATTTGATTTATTTATTTATTTATTTTTAATTCTATTTACACGTACATTCTCTCTTTCATTTTTTTTTCTCTCATTCATTTTGGATTATTTATTTTATTACTTCATCATTTTTTGTCTGTCGTTCATTGTCATATTATCATTATTATTATTATAACTTTTAC
>NW_002988242.1:0-1181 GCF_000006295.1 Pediculus humanus corporis | reverse complement strand
GCTCTTGCGAATGCCCAGGAGTTTTAGTGGGTAGGGGTCCCCGTTTAGGCTTTCTTCCGAATCCAAAACCGAGCCCCACACTCCCTCCTTCACAAGGAGGGGTTAGTGCGTAACTGCATTTCTCCTGGGTCAACAAAAAAAAAAAAAAAAAAAAAAAAAAGATTAGGTTAGGTTAGGTTTGGGGCCGGGAGCTGTGGCGTGCTCCTGTAATCCAGCTACTTGGAGGCCGGGTGCAGTGGATGACTCTGATCGTGTAATTCGGGCCCGGCTGGTTGCGCATTTCAGATTAACGGTCGGCGGGGCGCTCCGACCAAGCGTTTTCGCCGGCCGACAGGGTAATTAGGGACTTGCTCCCGATGCGCGGCAGCTAGAGGCCGTTTCCGCGGTCACGTCCGAAGAGTCAGACCTGTACCCAACCAACCTTCCGGGGGAAAAGAGAGTGTGGGACTCGGCACTTTTCTTTCAGGGTTTATCATCCTGCTCCAGGAAAACGGGGGTGCGAGAGGAGGATCTTCCTGCGTGGGATGAACCGGCTCCTTACGCGGGGGATCGACTCGTCATTCTCGGGGGATGGTTCGCACGCAAGTGCGATTCATTTCTACGGCGGAAAGAAGATGCGAACAAGATGAAGATCGGGACGAGGATGGATCCGTCGCTAGCCACGACGTCGAGTTCCGCACCGGTCGGATTCTTGCTCTTCGGACCCCAAGAGTCATCAAGAAGGCGGCAGGGGCGAAACGTGGATGGACTGCGGGAGATGTTTCGTCGAGCCCGCGTCTCCGAATTTCCTCACCGCGTCCAGAAGCTCACTTCGTCCCTGCGGGGAGGCGGGAACGGCGTGGCAGGCCAGAACCGTCTCCCGAGGCACGAGGGAGGAAAGGATTCGTCCCGGTACTCCGAGTCGGGCTCCGGATCTCTTGCTCGATTACGTCGGGGGGGGATTCGTCCCGGCTTTGGTGCGTCGGCGTTCCCCTCGACGTTCGAAGTCTCACAGGCCTCGATCGTCGTGGGATCGCCATGCAGCGAGAGGTAAGAAGATTAATGATTCTGTTCTTTTCAGGTTCATGACATCGATATTCCTTCCAAAGCGTTTATAGGCGGGGACGTACGGGTGGAAGAGGCGGGCGGTTCGGCCGGGAGTGACGATCCCGTCCGAGTCGACCGGCCTCGGAAGCTCGCGT
>NW_002988243.1:0-1100 GCF_000006295.1 Pediculus humanus corporis | reverse complement strand
CGAATGGAAAATCAAAAACGAAAAAAAAAAAAAGATTCGACGACGATCGGCGAAAAGCCAGCCAGAGACGTTTTTTTTTATGTTCAGAAAGCTAAAAAAGTGGTGGTGGTGGTGGAAAGGAAGAAGAGAAAGAAAAGAAGAAAATAGTAGGAGTTCAGAAAATACAAAAAGATTTTATTCTTATTTATTAACCACAGAAGGATTCGAAAATAATAAATTTTTTCTCTCGGACGGAGAAATCGTAAAAAATTCAAAGGAATTGGCATAACAAACAAAAACAACAACAGCAGGAGTAGGAGTAGAAGCAAGAGTACCAACACTCGCAACAAAAAATTCCAAAACGAAAAACCTGTAGTCTTTGGAGAAGAAATGCGGAAAAAAAAGAAGAAAAAATTCCAAAATGTTAAAATCCCTCCTCTCTTTCAAGAGAATTTATCATCATCATCATTATAATATTTACTGGAGAATCTTTTCTCTCTCTTTCTCTCACTCTCTCTCTCACTCTTTCTCTCTGAGCCAAAAAAAAAAAAAAAAATTTTTTTTATAAATTATAATTCTGGTAAGGTTTGAATGAACATAAAAATTTATTTTATACGGCGTGATTGTAATTCATCAAAAAAAAAAAAAAAAAATTTTAACATGGAATCAATTTGATTGAAAATTTTTCCTGGAAGCCATTTTGTTTTTTTAGGCGCTCGTCGTATTTCGCCGCTCCCGCGAGCAAAAATTTTAAATAATGCAAAAATGTTGTTTTTTTTTTTTTTTTTTTCAAATGAAGAATTTCTTGTGAATGAATTTCACAAAGTGAGTTATTATTATCATCATCATCATCATCATCGTCATCGTCGTCGTTGACATTATTATTATTATTATTATTATTATTATTATTATTATTATTATTATTATTATTATTATTATTATTATTATTATTTGGCTCCTCCTTCTCGTTTTCCTTTAAATTCTTTGAATATTTTAAAAATTAAAAAAAAAAAAATTTTATCATTTCTACGGGTTTTATTGGTCATTGATTTTTACGACTCGAGAAAATGATAGTCATTCAAATGTTGCCGACATGTTTTTCTTTCTTTCGTTCATTAATT
>NW_002988244.1:0-1249 GCF_000006295.1 Pediculus humanus corporis | reverse complement strand
AACGAAAAAATTTTCTTTTAAATTAATTAATTATTACCGTGACGTCATAGTTGTGTTAATCCCATTACCAGAATTTCATTTTCTACAAATGATTGTAATTCGTATGGTAAAAAAAAACCGTTGCGACGTATTTCTTCGCATTTGACGTGTAATAATTTTTTATTTTTTTTACATCTTTCATCTTCGAATTTATTTAAATCGTTATGTAATTCTTTTATCATGTCGTGTAATAATAATTTATTATCCATTGATTTCTTTTCGATTTCTTTAAATGTTGCATTACTCGCTTTGACTATCTACAAGAAAAAAAAAAAAATAGGAAATTTTTATGAAAAATTCAAATCTTTAATTTTTTCTCAATTTCATCTCACCTCTGGACCATCCATTTTATTTATTATCTCATTTAATTCATCAACGTAATAATTTAAATGTCCTTTGAATTCCATCGATGATATTTTTATATTTTTCTCAACGTCTTCATTTATTTTGTTAAAATCCTTCATTAAATTTTTTATTAATTTATCGTGTCTTGCCTTTTTTTTTTCTTCTAATTTTTTTATTATTTCCGATGGTTTCGAACGCGGTTCTGAAAATACAAATCCTCACGTTACGTCACACAATAAAATAATAATAATAATTTTTTACGAACTTACCGAAATCCGAATCCAAACCGGATATTTCCCATATTTCAATATCTTTCTCTCTTGTTTTCTTATCGATGACGTTTTTTATTTTTCCTCCTGATAAATTATTATTATTATTATTATCATTATTATCTGTCTCATTCATTTCCGCCCTTTTATAATTACCTACAAAATAATAATAATTATTATTATTTTATTAATTAAAATAGAAAATTCGTATTTTTTTTACCCTTAATATTTTTCCTCTTTACTTCCTCTTCGTTAAATTTATTATTATTATTATTTCCGTTATTATTATTATTATTATTATTATTATTATTATTATTATTATTATTAATAGTTTAAAATTTTTAAAAGGTTTTTTCGACAAAAAAAAAAAAACTATTCGTATTACAAAAGTAAATAAAATTCTTTCGTGTCAATAATTTGGGGAGGCGAAAAACACGAATTCTTTTACAAAATGGCGTCGATCGAATTTTTCCAACAACAACGAAAATAATTATTTAAAAAAAAAAAAACATTTCAATCCAAATAATAATAATAATAATTATTATTATTATTTAGAGGTTATATGTATCGATCGTTTTTTATCCGCCAAAAAAAAA
>NW_002988245.1:0-1012 GCF_000006295.1 Pediculus humanus corporis | reverse complement strand
AAAAGGAAAACTTTAAAAGTAAATTTAATCTTAAAAGTCATTTCATTTAAAAAAAAATTTCCCTCCCCCCCCCTTTTTTTTTTAACTACAAACCAAAGCATCATTAAGTTAATTAAAAACAATAATAATAATAATATTAATAATAATTAGAAATTTAATAATCCTTTTTTATTTTTAGAATAAGAATTCCCTAAAATATTTTTTTATTTTTATTTGATGAAATCATTTATAAATTTTAATTACGGAAAATGCAAATGCAAAAAAAAAAAAAATTTTTTTACAACCGATAAAATTTTCCGTTTAACGACGCCACTAGTTTCTCGCGATCCACGAAAAGATTTTAATCAAAATAATAATAATAATAATTTCGATCGAATGGAAAGATCTCAAAAGAAAAAGTTTTGAAACTAAATCTATTCGCGAAAAATTGATGATTACGATGATTATTATGATGATGATGATGATGGTGATGGTGATGTTGTTGCTTATGATGAAGGTGACGCTGTTGTTGTTGTTGTTGAAGATGATGATGATGATGAGGCTGTAGTTGTTGTTGTTGTTGATGATGACGATGATGATGATGAGGCTGTAGTTGCTGTTGTTGATGATGATAATGATGGTGACGATGATGATGATGAGGCTGTTGTTGTTGATGATGATGATAAAAAAGGAATTTTAATAATTTTTTTATTTATTATACAATATCATCGTTAAAAAAATTTTTTTTTTCTAATGCCACGAAATGATCAATCGAAAGAAATTTCAAAAAAAAAAAAATTCCCCAACTGTTTTTTTTTATAAATTTAAACACGTAAAACTTAGTAAGTCGATTTTTTTTAAATTTAAATAATGACGTCATCGTAATAGTAATTAATGAATTAATTATTTTTATAACAAATTCTTTCAGTTGGATATGAAATGAATCAGAATATTTCCCCCCCCCCAAAAAAAAAACTGATTCGATTATTAGCTTTTATAATTTTTTCCCACTCGGAAATTCGACAAAGTATTA
>NW_002988246.1:0-1295 GCF_000006295.1 Pediculus humanus corporis | reverse complement strand
AATATTTCCATTGAATTTTTTCTTTCCTTTTTCCTTTGTTTTTAATAATAAATTCTACTTATTAAGAAAAAAAAAAAAAAAATTTCCATCGTTTTTTTTTTTCATTTCAACGGGAAGTTTTAATTAGAATATTTTTGATTTTTTCTTTTTCGTACTCTGAACTTGACCCCCTTAGAAAATCTCTCTCGTTTAGGTGTTAATTTTTTTTTTTTTTTTTTTACTAAACTTAAAATGAATTTCACGATGAGGATGATGATAATAATGATAATACTGATAATAATAATAAATAAGCTAAATGGATATTTAAGGAAAAAAAATATCATTTAAATCATTGATTCAACGAATAAAATCCGTCTAGATTAAAGATTCAAATGAATGATGATGATGATGATGATGATGATGATGATGATGATGATGATGATGATGATGATGATGATGATGACGATGATGATGATGATGATGATGATGATGACGATGATGGAATCATTTAATGAAAATGATTAATACGAACGAGTCAAAGGAGGAAAAAAAACCAAAACCAAAGAAAATCGTTTCGAATTAAAATGTTATTATTTGATATTGAGGAGGTGGAGGCGGGGGGCGGAGCGGTGGCGGTGGCGGAAAGGCGGGGGAGGAAGTGGGGGGGGTGTAGGGGGCAATCAAACAGGTAAAGCCAAATTTAATTTATTGTTTTAAGAAGAAAAGAACCTTTAGGGTGAACTATCAAAAAACTTTTTTTACCTTCCTCCTTGTTTCTCCAAACCCTTTTCTCTTCTCGTTTTTTACGCGTGCAGAAAAAAAAAATTTAATGATAATAATAATAATAATAATAATAATAATAATAATAATGATGATGATGATAATAATAATGATAAATTCGTTTCTTTTTGTTTTATTAAATCTCGTGTAGGTATTAACTTCAAAAAAAGGGGGTTTAAATGCGAACCGTAAGTAAGTTTCTATTTAAAGGAAAAATAATAACAATAATAATAATAATAATAATAATAATAATAATAATAATAATGATGATGATGATGATGATGATGATGATGATGGAATAAATGGCAAAGTTGATTTTTTTTCTCTTTTTGTTGGCCTTCCTAACGCCATTTTAACATCCCACTGATTAAACGACGCCTTTTCTGGTTATAATTTTTTTATATTTTTTTTTCTCTTTCATTCATCGACGTTTTCTTTCTTTCTTTCCTTCTTTTCTTCTCTTTTTTTCCTTCTTTCATTGATTTTTAATTATCGATAATCGATTTTTTTAAAAAAAAAAAAAAATAAAATAAAAG
>NW_002988248.1:0-1049 GCF_000006295.1 Pediculus humanus corporis | reverse complement strand
AATAAGTTCGTATCATTCATTATTTCAAAGTTTATATTTTTAGACTTGTTATAAGGTTAACAACACTACGTACACAAACAAACATTTTTTTCTTTTTTTCTTTTTTTTTTTTATATTTATTTTTAATTAACAAAAAAAAAAAAAAATAAGCAAGGATGAGAAAAGAGATAAATAGAAACAAAGCCGCTTATTAATTTTACGCATTAGCCAACAATCCAAATGAGAAAATTACAAAAAAACTTTACAATGAAAACTTCTATTATTATTATTATTATTATTTTTAAAACTATTAAATACGTACGAGTAAATTTGTAATAAGTAGAATAATTAAGAGTAAGAAAGATTCGTATTATGTCTTCAAAAAATAACGGATGATTAGTGAAAATTATTTTTAGAAATAATAAAAAAAATTAAAAAAGGATGAATTGAATCATTTCAACGCCATTTCCTTTATCATCAATTTAATAAAAAAAAAAAAAATTATCTCGTCGAATTATTAAAAATTTATTTGAACTCGATTTCTGTTATACGACGATTGTCTCAAATTTTAAAAAAAATAAATATTCCAAAAAAAATTTTTTTTTTTTTTTTTTGTCGTTGGAGAAATAAAGCAAAAAATATCAACCAAAACCAGGACTTAATAAAAAATTTAACTTCACCCTCTCTCCCCCTCCTTTCCCAAAGAAAAAAAAGCCTAAAATCCATAGGGTAATAATTTAAAAGATTAATAACAAGAAGTTAAATAGCAAAAGAGTGCAAAAAAGAAAATCACCTTTCGAGTTCATTTTTACCTTTTTTTTTTCTTTTTTTTTTTTTTAATGTCAGTGTGACCCTTGACTTATGTCAAAATGTCAATTTTGACAAGTCAATGAAACATAAATGAATCACTTTTAAATAAGTCTAAATATGACAAAAAAATAAAAATAAAATAACAATTTTTTACTTATCGATCAGGTTGAAGAATAAAAAAAGAATAAAAAAAAAAAAGAAGGAAGTTTATAAATGTATGTGAGAATACTAATAATTCCTGTCAATCGAACAATAATAAT
>NW_002988249.1:0-1625 GCF_000006295.1 Pediculus humanus corporis | reverse complement strand
CCTTTTCAGAACTCCTTTTTTGTAGTTTTTCTTCTGCATGTATAACTTGGGCTAAAATAGGGTCCTCTTGATGGGATTCTATGTATTTTCCCATTCCAATAATGGCATTCTGGTGTGCCGCTTCTATTTGTCTTAATCCTCTTCCTCCATCTTTCCTGCTGACGTACAATCTATCCACATCAGCCTTTGGATGTAACGCACCATTCATGGTTAATATTTTTCTTGTCCTTCTATCTAGGTGCGTGATTTCTTCTTTCGTCCAGTCTACGAGGCCAAAACTATATTCTATTACAGGAACTGCTAATGTGCCGACGGCGGTTATCTTATTTCTTCCATTCAGTTCCGACTGTAATATAAGCCTCAATCTTTTAAAATATTCTCTTTTCAATCGAGGTTTAATTTCCTTGTTGGCTATCCCAAAATTTTCTTCAATCCCCAGATATTTGTATGATGATCCAGGGTCCAATTCTTTAATAAGTTCTTCTTCGGAGTCTTCTATATTCTGCTTTTGTTTTAACTTTCCTCTGACAATATTTATTCTGGCACATTTTTCCAAACCAAATTTCATGTTGATGTCAGAGGAAAAGGTTTGAACCGTCCGTAACATTTTATTTAACTCCTCTTCATTTTTGGCATAAATTTTTAAGTCATCCATATATAGCATATGGGTAATTTTCCTGCCTCCCGGTATCAACTCATATCCTTGATCCTTGATCATTTTTATTATTATTATCATTATTATTATTTTTTTTATACACTTTTTAAACTCTTTCAAGGCGAATGCACGCTTCTTTTTTTTTTTTTTTTTTTTTAGAAAATAACGTTTTATTGTTTCTAACTACAAAATACCCATGTATATAATTAGAAAAAAGTTGTATTACGGTATTATTTAATAAATCATTACTTGGTAATTATTAAAAAAATTTTAAAATATCAGGAATCCTTGTTCAAAATATTACATTTAAAAATTTGAAATGAAAATAATAGAAAACTTTGAATAAGTATACGACATATACTCCATGTTAAAATTTTAAATCGAATCAATGCCTTCTGTGAGATATTAATCAAGAAGGCCGCATGAGCTAAGGTAATTTTGTATTTGTATTCCTACGCTTTAGGGCGGTTCAAACGTTACGTTTGAAATTTTTATTTTGGTAGATTTGTTAAAAGTATTTTAAAACATTTTTCAAGTGCAATAAAATAACATGTGCAATTTTGCAATTGTTGAAGAAAAAATTTTTGAAAAACATTGCGTATGTTTAACAATAATTCATAATAAAGAATAGCGGAGATTAAAATTGGAAGTTATGGGGTTCCAGCCTGGCAGTCGCCAGTAAACAGAAGCGTTCTGTTAATTAGCTAATGGTAAATGGTCTCTGCGTTTGATATAAGAAAAATTGAACTAAATAAATAACAAAATTCGTTTAAACGCAAAACGTAAGTTATTGGCAATGCATTATACAATATTTGGATTTGCTTTACAATAATTTTGTAAAATTTGCAAATTTATCTTTGCAAGTTTTAAAAAGTCAACCTAAGTTTTCTTTACCCATTTTAAGTTTGAAAATGGAAGGTGAAAAAGGAGAGAGCAGTTCCGGTCCGATTTCTTCACTCAACAGCTTATT
>NW_002988250.1:0-1108 GCF_000006295.1 Pediculus humanus corporis | reverse complement strand
GGGAGTATCCCAATTGGGTGGAGCAGATCTCTGCAACGGCCTATGCCAGAGGGGAATCTGCTCTCACCTTTGCAAGTTTGAATCTGATGATTCCGGCTTTGAGAGAAGGGTTGAGGTTGAGGCTGACATGGGAGTCATACTCCTGCGACTGCCCCTACTCCCCAGGAAAAAGTGCAGCAAAGCACATCCAGGAGTTTTAGTTGGGTAGTGACTTCGTCTGAGTTCCCCAACACTCTTCCTGCTACAGGGTGGGGAGAGGTTAGTGCGAAATGCTGCATTTCTCCTGGGTTAACAAAAAAAAAAAAAAATTTCAAACGTTAAATAATAATAATAGTTATTATTATTCTGCATGTCTCTAATCCCTCTGTCCAGACAGCTTAATATCAAGGATCAAGGATATGAGTTGATACCGGGAGGCAGGAAAATCACCCATATGTTGTACATGGATGACTTAAAAATTTATGCAAAAAATGAAGAGGAGTTAAATAAAATGTTAAGGACGGTTCAAACTTTTTCCTCTGACATCAACATAAAATTTGGTTTGGAAAAATGTGCCAGAGTTAATATTGCCAGAGGAAAGTTAAAACGGAAGGAAAATATAGAAGACTCCGAAGAAGAACTTATTAAAGAATTGGACCCTGGATCAACATACAAATATCTGGGGATTGAAGAAAATTTTGGGGTAGCCAACAAAGAAATTAAACCTCAATTAAAGAAAGAATATTTTAAAAGATTGATGCTTATATTACAGTCGGAACTGAATGGAAGAAATAAGTTAAACTCCAACAGCACATTAGCTGTTCCAGTAATAGAATACAGTTTAGGCCTTGTATTTATATATATATTGTTATGATCCCATACTCAATGTTCACATTTTTCAATTTTTTTATAAACAAAAGACTAATGATGAACTCAAATTGTTCTTCTTTAGAAGCGAAGCTTCTAGAAACTCTTTCTTTTGTTTTATTTGCAAGTATTTGCTCGTTTAGATTGTTGGACATTCGAAACAATTGACTAACAAAAAATTGAGGTTATAAAGGGAAGCTTCACAGCTTTGCACGCGTTCTTTGATTCTTCGTTTGTTATATTGAATTCTTATCCGTTTCTT
>NW_002988251.1:0-1083 GCF_000006295.1 Pediculus humanus corporis | reverse complement strand
AACGTTTTGCTCCCTTCCTCCCTCCCTCCCCCTTCTCTCTTTCTCCCTTCTCCCTCCTTTACATTCTTTCCCCTCTTTTTATTAACCCCCCCTTGTATTTCGCGCATTCGCCTCTCCCGCTCTTCCCATTTTTAGTTCATTTTACGCTCATTCCGATGACGCGTTCTCACGTGCTAAATCATCATCATTATTCTTATTATTATTATTATTATTATTATTATTATTATTTACATAATAAATTAAAACGGCGGGGGAAAAAAAAAATTAATTAATTAAAAGAAAACTTATTAAAGCGCACACAAATAATGATTTCGTTCAATCAAAGTTATTTTTTATTTATTTTTTTTTTTCAACGTTTAATAAACTCATTATTATTATTATTATTATTGTTAATAACAATAATGGGATTTATTAATTACGTAATCACCGAGGTTTAATAATTATAATGATAATAATGATAATTTTATTTTTACACGCCGCGATTTATTAACTCTCACGAATTATTAATAATAATAATAATAATAAATAAATAAAAAAGGCGGGAAAATCGAGAAGAGAATGATGTTGATGATGTTGATGATGATGATAATCATCATAACGATATTCGAAAAAGAAATTTTATTAAATCGTGTCATTAGAAAAACGAAAAAGGGATTTTTAACTTTTTCGTGTACGCGGTAATGTATCAAAAAAATGGAGGGAAATTTTGAAAATGGAAGTAAGATAATATTACGTCACATGACGTCACAACACGTCACATCCTCACACCACTCGATGTCGCGAGTCTCATTAAAAATTCTGGAGGGGGCGGGGTTAATTTAAATAAAAACCATAGAGTGCGAAAATTTACGAATGAGATGAAAAGTAAAGAAAATTTAAAGCGTCAACGTCTATCTCGGATTGTTTTTATTGTCTATGGTTTGTGTTTTTTTTAGTTCGCGCAATTGACGACAGGGGTAATAAATTAATCGTATGATAATAATGGATGACGTCAATTTTCTTTGTTTTTTTTTTTTGTTAATTCCGATAAAAAATTTTGTTTCCGTCGTGGCAGAAGAAATCTTCTCAAAAATAATAAAACGC
>NW_002988252.1:0-1199 GCF_000006295.1 Pediculus humanus corporis | reverse complement strand
GATTTTTTTTATAAATTCATCGATTTGGCGAGTGTCATTTTTTTTTTTATGAGTCGTTCGAAATAATAATGGGAAAAAAAAACGTTTCGATTGTGACGTCAGAATATTGACAAAATGTCGTGTGTGTGTGTGTGACGTCATTTAATAGTTAATGATATCGAGTCACGGTAGGATGCGCTCGTATACTCTTCTTCTTAATCCGCCATGTTTACGATTTGTTGTGCCGTTGAATTTGTTTTTGTTGTTGTTGTCGAAAAAGGTAAAATTTAAATTATTAATTAAGTTATTACCACGTTAAAAAAAAAATTTTCTGTTCTACCGCCACGATTTTTTTTTTTTTAAATATTATATTTAAATCCGAAATTCTACGAATGTTTTCATGTATGTATTAATACGTTGAGATATTTTCGTTTGTTTTTTTGTTTGTTTGTTCGTGTTCTAAAATTTATATATTTATCGTAGTTTGTCGTGTGTCATTTTACACACGCAACAAACATTGAAGGAACGGGAGCGTTTTAATTTTTTTTTTTTTTTTGAAAAACCACTGAGGAGTAACATTATTTAATGGTTTTAACCGTTTGATGTTTACCTAAATCTCTAGAAAAAGCTTTTCAAATTTACATTGGTTGCACTTGAAAGATTTACTCTCTCTATCTTCTCTTATAATTAATTTAAAAAAGACCCCCTTCCCCTTCCACCTTCCCCTCCCTGCCCCCCCAAAAAAAAATTTATTTATATATATTTTATTTAATAGACATGTAATATGGCTACCTATTCTTTTTTTTTAACATTTTAAAAAATTTCGTTTCGTTCGAATGAATTTTATTATTATTATTATTATCATTATTATTATTCTCTCATCGTCGCCGATATTATTATTATTATTATTACGTTGAATTTGTCGTCGTAAGAAGATTTAAAAAGGAGACGATAAAAAAATTTGTTGTGCATCTCTGTGTGCGGTTTTTTGAGGGGGAGGGGGGTGCTCGCAGGGAAATTTCAACTTTAACCCCCTTCTGGGTAGTTTTCCCAATGTTTCAAAAAGGTATTGCATCCTGTTTTACCCTTGTAAAGGTACAGGTTTGTCTTTATTGCCTATCTTGAGGTAAACTGGGGTTCTTGAGGATGCCCAGAGACATCCACGTTAAAGGTTGATCCTGAGGAGTCCAGCCCCCCTCTAACATCCCCTATACCTCAAC
>NW_002988253.1:0-1162 GCF_000006295.1 Pediculus humanus corporis | reverse complement strand
TTTTTTTCTGGATTTCCTCGAATTCCCTTTTGCTGAAAAGGAAGGAGTGAAAAAATCGTGCGTGCGCGTGTGCGTGCGTGCGTACATACGTACGTGTGTGTGTGCGTGCATGCTCGTAAAATTACCTGAAACGAAAATAATAATTTTATTAAAATTAATTTTAAAAAAAAAAAAGAAAAAAAAAACGCAAATCTAAAAAAAAAAAAAATTAAAAATACGTTGATCGAGCAATGGCGCGATGTCTCGAAATGGTTTTTATGGGTCGTTTTCTCTCTCTCTCACTCTCTCTCTCTCTCTCACTCTCTCCTCTCTCTCTCTTTCTCGATCGAGGAAGAGGTCTTTGTTGGAGATTCGACCTATTTTTTTTTTTTTTTTTCAGGGAGCGTTCACAAGTTTTCTGCACTGCACCGAGGTCGTCGTAACATATAAATATTTGACCTGAAATTTTATTTATTTATTTATTAATAAAATTTTATTAATAATTAATAATATTAAAAAAAAAAAAATACGCACGAAAGAAAACTCCATTTTAATTAATTTAATAGAAACAAAATAATAATAATAATAATAATAATAATAATAATAATAATAATATTTAATAAATTGAATTTGGAAAATTTTATTTTTTTAAAATATATGTTTGTACGTACGTGTGTAATTTTTTTTTTTTTTAAGGTATCGATAAAAGAAAACTGTCACGTTTTTCCCCTTTTTTCTTCTGCTTTCCCTCTTCTTATTTTCGTTCGTTTACGTGCACGAAATATAAAAAAAAAAAATTTCTTTTCTTTATCCTTTATTACAACTCCTTCGAATCGATTGAAAACAAAAAAATCAATTTTCCCATCGTTATTATTATTATTATTGTAAATTGAATGATTGGATTTCCCGGAAAATTTCCTTTTTTTTATAATAAATAATAACCTTGCATTTTATTATTCATCAATAATTTTCTTCTGCTCTGTAAAAAAAAAAAAAAAATTATTATTAATTAATTTATTAAAATAAATTTTTTTTTAATCAATAATAAACAAAGTTTCTTAACGTGACGTCACACAAGTTCTTTTTAAAATTTATATTATTATTATTATTTACATTAAATAAATTAATTTTTTTTTTTATAAATGATAATAATAATAAACGATTATCATAAATTACCATAGAT
>NW_002988254.1:0-1337 GCF_000006295.1 Pediculus humanus corporis | reverse complement strand
AAAACAAATTTTAACCTAATTAATATAATAAAAAAAAAAAAATTTGTTTCCTCTTAAGGGGGAAGGTGTTGTGATCCCAACGAAATCTGATCACCAACGAGGGCATCTGTTTAATATTAATATGATTTATTTTATGTGGACATTTATTTGTTTACTCAATATTCTAAGAACATGTTCTTCCCATTAAGTTGGAACAACGAACAAAGACCATATTCATCCCTTAAGAAGGGGATGATTGATTTATTGGTCACTTCAAGTGTAACAGATGCATCGATTGTTTTGGTCTTCATATAAATAGTGGGTCTCGGCACCACAGCTTTGTCTTTCGACATCAGTCCGTCAGTCAGTGCATCTTAGGTTGGATTCAAGAGCATCACATTCTACTTCCGCTTATATTGTACTTAGTGTTTTTACTGATAAAGTAGTGTAACTAGTAGTATATTTGGTTAATATAATACATCAGGTAGAAATCGTCTATTTATTATATTAAATATCCGAATCAACTGCGAGCATACTACAAATCAGCAACACCGTTTTCCTCGAAGAACGAGGTCCATAACATTATTATTATTGTATACTTCACTAACGGATATTATCTCTTCGGTCGGTATTGTGACACGCGGATTCAAAAAAAATTGCGTAACGCCATTTCTTTAAATTTTTTTTTTATACTTCCCTGTTAAATTTTTTTCACAGTTCGTTCGGGGTTCGGTTGTTGTTCTTTCCCTCCCTCCCCCCTCCGAAAAACGATTATGGTGATGGGAATCGTTTCGGATCGGGAAACAACGTGATGAGATGAGAAAGAGGACAACGTGGGGAGGGAGAGGAGGAGGAGGAGGAAGAGAATGACCTCCCCAATTTTGTTTTTTTTTCAGAGAAGGTCGTGCAAGGGAATAAATTGATAATTGTTGAAATTAATGGGAATTAATAATTTTTTTTTTTTTTTTATTAAATTCAAAATTGTTTTTTTAAAAAAAAACTTCCGGAGAAATCTATCAGGTGCTCATCACCTGGCGAAAAAAAAGTATATTATCATTATCATTATTATTATTATTATTATTATTATTATTATTATTATTATTATTATTTTCTTATTTTTATTAACGAGCCGTTTTAACTTTTTTTTTATATTTTTATTACTCTCGGTGATAATTTGATTGAGAGAGAGAAAGAGTCAGAGAGAGATGAAAATGTTCAACGGTAATTAAATTAAAATAAAAATTTAATATTAAAACGGGGGGAAAGGAGGGGAGGGGAGTGGAAAGGGGAGAGGGAAGGGAAAAGGAAAATAAATAAGGACATTTTTTTTTAAATCGACTGGAATTAAAAATTTCGTT
>NW_002988256.1:0-1009 GCF_000006295.1 Pediculus humanus corporis | reverse complement strand
TATTATTATTCGCGCTCGATGCGGCGGCGACTTGGAAAAAAAAACGACGAGAAAACGCCGTTGCTTTTTCCCCGGATCCCTCGGCGGCTCTCTCTCGTTTCGTTTCGTTTCAGAGAGAGCGCGCACGATGATTTCGGTTCGTCGTCGTCGTCATCGTTCGCGCTTCGAAAAAATCGAAATGAGATTTTTTTTTTTTTCTTTCTGAATCGACGCGACTCGTTCCCCCCCTTCAATCAAATTGTTTGAGTCGTCGGGGGGATGAGAGCTCGCGAAGATCGCTTTTCGTCGAGCGAGCAAGCGCTCGCCCGCGCTTCTTTCGGCGTCAGAGTTTCGCAAACCGACCCTCAGACAGGCGTGGTCCGGGAACGATTATTTTCCAAGGACCGCAATGTGCGTTCGAAGCGTCGATGTTCGTATGTCCTGCAGTTCACACGTCGACGCGCAGTTAGCTGCGTTCTTCATCGATCCACGAGCCAAGTGATCCGCCGTTCAGGGTTTTATTTCATTCTCTCAAATAAAATTAATCAACGATTAACATCGATTGATTCATTTCTTCAGAAATTCTCGTGTTTTTTTTGTAATTTTATTTCACGCGTCGTCGTCCAATGCTAAAAAAAATTAAAATTAATTAGAGACTCGTTCTCGGGCGAAACGCTTCGTAGAATTACATATAATTGTTTCGTCGTTATCGCATTTTTAAATAAAATCGATAGAGTTTTCTACTGCCCGAACGAAATCCGGGCGCCCGACGCGAAATTCCGTCATCGTCATCATCTTTCGCGACGGTCTCAACAAAGTCTTGTGTAAAAAATTAATTCAACATTTCACTTGTTCACATGTTTAATATATACGGTAATGATCCTTCCGCAGGTTCACCTACGGAAACCTTGTTACGACTTTTACTTCCTCTAAACGATTAAGTTCGGTCGTCTTCCTCGCGACTGCGAAGGATCGCGCGCGCGCGAACGCGAGCGAAACACCGCGCACGAGTCCAAAGACCTCACTAAAT
>NW_002988257.1:0-1084 GCF_000006295.1 Pediculus humanus corporis | reverse complement strand
ATCTCAAGAGAAGATGTAGCGAACTAATTCGTTTAAGGGTTCGTTTGGAAACCCGATTTGAATATATTTAAAAATGATAAAACTTCAATGTCGTCACTCGCATCAAGTTGAGACATTTAAACACGGACGACATTGAAGATTTTAGAGTTTGGGAATCTACACCGATGACTATAACATCCTGTTGGGAATTATCCCTGTACCACGGGAGGAGGCCATGGTCCCTTTTGAGTTGTTCCGTTTTCAAAGGGAACAGAATTTCCGATTCGCCAAATTCAATTCTGGATAATTTAAGATGCGGTGGAAAGATGAACATGAGGTAATACATTCACTCTCTCTCTCTCTCCCTTTCTCTTTCTCTCTCTCTTTCTTTCTCTCTCTTTCTCTCTCTCTCTCCCTCGCATTCTCTCTCTCTCTGTTTCTCTCCCATTCTCTCTTCCTCTCTCTCTCTTCTTCTCTTCCTCTCTTTCCCTCGCATTCTCTCACTCTCTTTCTCTCGCATTCTCTCTTCCTCTCTTTCCCTCGCATTCTCTCACTCTCTTTCTCTCGCATTCTCTCTTCCTCTCTTTCCCTCGCATTCTCTCACTCTCTTTCTCTCGCATTCTCTCTTCCTCTCTTTCCCTCGCATTCTCTCTCCTCTCTCTCTCCCTCTTCTTCTCTTTCTTCCTCTCTTTCTCTCTCTTTCTCTCTCTTTCTCTCTCTCTCTCTCTCCCTCGCATTCTCTCTCTCTCTGTTTCTCTCACATTCTCTCTTCCTCTCTCTCTCTTCTTCTCTTCCTCTCTTTCCCTCGCATTCTCTCACTCTCTTTCTCTCGCATTCTCTCTTCCTCTCTTTCCCTCGCATTCTCTCACTCTCTTTCTCTCGCATTCTCTCTCCTCTCTCTCTCTCTTTCTCTCTCTCTTTCTCTCTCTCTCTCTCTCTTTCTCTCTCTCTTTCTCTTTCTCTCTCTCTCTCTCTTTCTCTCTCTCTCTTTCTCCTTCTCTCTCTCTTCCTCTTTCTCTTTCTCTTTCTCTCTCTCATCCGAAACGTTGTTTTTTTTTTTGTTTTCCAGTCAATTATTATACGACAGAGACGATTATAATTGTTC
>NW_002988258.1:0-1128 GCF_000006295.1 Pediculus humanus corporis | reverse complement strand
TTTTTTTTTTTTTTTCGTTTTTGTTTCCTAATCGTCCGTCGAGTTATGAAAAGAAAGGAAATCATTGAGAAAACGCATTTCGTGTGTGCATTCCATTACGTTATTTTCATTCTGGGATTATGAAAGGAGGGAGTGAGAGAGAGAGAAGGATAGGAAAAAATGTAGGAGTGAAAGAGAGAGAGAGAGAGAGAGGAACAAATAGTAATAGTAGTAATATTTTATTATGAAATTGTTAACTTGGTTTCTCTTTTGTCACGTAAATAATAGCAGAAGAAAAGCTGGAAAAAATCTTGATGGAAAGAAGGATGTAAGAATTGAGTTCGGGTTAGGTTCCTGGTTTCCCTTTTGGGTGTAATTGAGGGAAGAAAAAGAGAGAGAGAGGAGGGATAGATAAAAACGGACACGGAGACTGAGTGAAAAAGAAAGACAGAAGGAAAGAAAGAGGATGAGAAATATTTGAGAGAAATAGAGCAGGAAAGAGAAAGAAAGAGTGATGAAAAGGAAAAAACAAGGAAGCAAAAGAGAGTAAGAGAGAAAAAAAAGAGGAAGAGGATGTGAGAGAAAGAGAGAAAATGGAGAGAAAGAAAGAGAGGAAGATATTGTGAGACAGATGGAGAGAAAAAATTAGAACAAAAGGGCAAAAGTGAGACAGAAAGCGAGTAAGAGAGATGAAAAGAAAAAAAAGGAACCGGAAAAGAGGAAGACGAAGAGGAGAAAGAGAGAGAAGAAAGGCAAAAACAGGCCAGGAGACTGAGTGAATAAGAATGAAAGAAAGCGAAAGAGAAAAAGAAAGATTGAAAGACAGAAAGAAAGAAAGAGAGTAAAAGAGCAACAGAGTGACAGAAAGAGAAATGAAAGGGAAGAAAAAAGAAGAAGAAGAAGAGAGGTTGAGAGAGAGAGGGAGAGAAAAAGAAGGCAAATAGAGAGAAAGAGAGAGAGAGAAAATAAATAATAATAATAATAATAACAATTCGATATGAATAAATATTTTCCTTTTTATTTCTTTTACTTTTTTACTCCAGTGATAATTTTTTTTTCTTTTTTTTTTTTTTTTTCTAAAGTTGGTAGATAAACGAATCTTTAAAAAACAAAACAAAAAAAAAAATTCCTTCCACTTTTTTTTTTTTT
>NW_002988259.1:0-1003 GCF_000006295.1 Pediculus humanus corporis | reverse complement strand
TTTTTTTTTTTTTTTCATAATTCATAATTAATAAATCAATTTAAATAAAATAAAATAATAAAAAAAAAAAAAAAAACATTTCTTAGAGGCCATCTTGTTTCCGAACTAACTATTTCATTTTTTTTTTTTTTTTTTTAATGTTTTTTGTTTGTTTGTTTGTTTATTTTTATAATAATCGTAAATTAATAAGATTATTATTATTATTATTATTATTATTATTATTATTATTATCTTTTATTATTATTATTATTATTATTATTATTATTATTATTATTATTATTATTATTATTATTATTAAAGTCGCATTATTTTAATAATAAATTAAATGGAAAATTTATTTATTAATTTTATTTTCTCGCGTTTATTTTTTGTTTGTTTGTTTGTTTTTAAAGGCTGAGGTCACGTTGACCGGTCGTAAAATTATTATTATTATTATTATTAAGGGGGTAACTTTTGAAAAAGTTTTCGATAATTATTTAACCGGAAATGCCGCGATTCCTATCCCCCAATTAGAATTCAAAACAAATATGGCGGACGCGGTTTATTTACTCTATGAAAATCATTTCATTACCCATAACAACAGTAATATTTGTTTACTTATTAAAAAAAAAAGTTTTAACGGAATAATTCTCTCTCTCTCTCTCATTACCTTCGTTTTAACTTGTTAATTTATAAGTAAACAACATTTTAAACATCTTTAAGAGTCTCTGTTTGTTTGCTGCTTACATATCGAACACATCCGATCGTATTATTATTATTATTATTTTTTTTTAAAATATGTACAGCAACAACAACAACAACAACAACAACAACCAAGGACAGAAAATTGATTTAAATCTAGATTGAGTGACTTGACTTATTTTTAATTTTAGATCAATGAACGTCCGGCTATTGAACTCGGAAGTTTTAATACATTAACAATGGTATCGTTTAATTATAATCTCTCTCTCTCTCTCTTTCTCTCTCTCTCGCTATAAATGAAATTCTCGGTTAAATTCCAAAT
>NW_002988260.1:0-1078 GCF_000006295.1 Pediculus humanus corporis | reverse complement strand
CGCAGTAAGTCTACATCCCCAGCCCCGATCGCATCCTCAGGAAACAGGCGCGTTTCCCCCCAAGTCCACCACAGCGAGGGACCGGAGGACACTCCCGAAAGGGACTGCCGAACGTCCTGGGAGATGCGTTCTCATCTTCGAGGCGGAGACGGAACGGAGATTAGGGCGGATCTCCCCAAAAAGCGATCATGTTGAACGGCCAACGTTCTGACCTACCGGAGAGGGGAGACTGAAATGTAGGTCCTACTCCCACGAGCGTCTCCCCCCCCTTTCCATAAAGGTCACGCTCTTGCGACATGCCCAGGAGTTTTAGTGGGTAGGGGTCCCCGTTTAGGCTTTCTTCCGAATCCAAAACCGAGCCCCACACTCCCTCCTTCACAAGGAGGGGTTAGTGCGTAACTGCATTTCTCCTGGGTCAACAAAAAAAAAAAAAAAAAAAAAGGTTTTTGGGGCCGTGCGCCCAAAGACGACGTCGAACACACAGTCGCGATATGTCCCACGTGGGACGTGCATAGGCAACGACTGGTCGAGGTCATCGGACCCGACTTGTCGATCCGCGGTCTTGTGAACGCGTTGCTCCGCGGACCTCGGGAATGGTCCGCCGTTTCGCGATTTTCCGAAGCGGTCCTGCGGTCCAAAGAGGACCGTGAACGCGAACGTGAAAAGTCCGGAGTTCGGACGAAGAGGTTTAAGTCTAGGTTAAGAGATAGGTCTAAGATTAGGTTAAGGTCTATGAATCCCGCCGATGAAGAAAAGGGCGAGGAGGAGGAGGAGGAAGATCAGGAAGAAGGGATGGCGGAAAGCGCTGATCCAGATCCCTGTCATCAGTCCTGGGAGAGAAACGTCGTCGTCGGAGAAGATGACGATGTAATCTTTGACTAGGGAGGAGCGGCGACGAACGCGAGCTTCGTCGTCGGTGAGTCTTCTTTATATTTTCCCGGAGGTCGGCGATCCCGGCCGACCTCCTTTTCTGTCCCCTTTTATATCCCTTAACCCCTTAGGGAGGATGCGATCAACCAAATTCTTCACTTTATTCGGGGTACACGGGCTACGGATTCACTCTTGATAGGTTTCATAA
>NW_002988261.1:0-1039 GCF_000006295.1 Pediculus humanus corporis | reverse complement strand
TCCACTTTCGATTTGTAAATTTTTTTTCCCACCTCCCTCTGGTAATTTTATTTTTATTTTATCATCATCATCATCATCGATGTTGTTTAACATGAAGAAATTTTTTTTTTAAAAAGATATTTATTGATAAATAAAATAATTATTGCGTATATTTAAAACAAACATCGACAAACGTACAAACAAACGAATGAATTTTAATAATAATAATAATAATGTTTGATTCGATACTCCCCCCCCCCCAACATTATTTACAATAATTTTATTAATGTTTGTTATTAATAATTGTCACACGTAGTTTGTGCTCGTATGAGCATTATTATCATATCTCATTTGATTAACTTACGATATTTTTATGTCGAAAAAAAAAAAAAAACGATTCCAGACTCGTCTCTCTCTCTCTCTTTCTCTCTTTCTCTCTCTTTCTCTCTTTCTCTCTTTCTCTCTCTTTCTCTCTTTCTCTCTCTTTCTCTCTTTCTCTCTCTTTCTCTTTCAATCTGTCTCTTTTAGTCTGCCTCTTTTAGTCTTTTTCTTTCCTTCTCTCTTTCTTCTTAAACTTTTTTTTCAAATTTCTTTCTCATCGTTTTCTTTCTGGTCGCTCTCTGTTCTCTTTGGCCTCTTTTCAATCTCTCTCTCTTCTACATTTTTTATCACCGATCTATCTCTCTTTCTTTCTCTTTGTCTTTTTCTCTCTTTCTTTAAAAGTCTTTTTCCGTCTTTTTCTCATCGTCTCTGATGTTTTATTTCATCTTTGTACCTCTCCATTTCATTCTTTCTCTCTCTCTTTCTTTCTTTTTTTTTCTCTGTTTCTTTCTCTGATCTTTCTATCTCTCTCACACGCCCCTTTTTTTTGACGTTTTTCTGAAAATTTATTTGTTTTTTCAGAAAAGTTTAAAAAAAAAAAAATCGGATTACAATCCGTCTCGATTTTATACAAACAAAACAATATTTCGATTGTTATTTTTTATAGCGCTATAAAAATCGGGGGTGATAACAAACGATTGTTTGTTTATTTCTCATTCGATCTATCGAATCGAAGTTA
>NW_002988262.1:0-1171 GCF_000006295.1 Pediculus humanus corporis | reverse complement strand
AAAAAAAAATCGCGACAAATACAAACACAAACAACATTCGATCAAAACGGTAAGAAATACACATCATCGTAAAGGATTCATCCCCCCCCGTAGTCTCCTCACGTAAAAAAAATAAATTAAAAATGACGGGGGAGGGGGATAAGAAGTAGTGCAAAAAAAAATTATAACTATTATTATTATTTTTTTGATTTATGTACATGATCTGTCTTGTACAGCTACGTTACGTCTTTCTTTCTTTCTCTTTCTCTTTTCATAATTAATTTTAACAAATTCATTATTAAGAAAAAAAAAATGGCGGAAAGACTTATTTATTTAATTTTTTTTTTTTTTTGAATGAAAAAATGAACAATCGTTGTTTAAACGTTCATCATTCTATTCTTAAGATAAATGACCGAACCTTATATTATTAATCCGTTGAAAAAAGAGAGAGAGAGAGAGAGAGAGACACTGAGTTACAGTTATGCATCGTTTGTTTGTTTGTTGAACTTTTCATTTATATTTAGTCTTTTAAATAATGTCCAAGTGATTGTTTCAACAAAAAAAACAAAATAAATCCGTAAGTAAAATTTTATATTTTAAATCCTCAAATTAAAGCAAATTAGAAAAAGAAAAAAAAACGCGAAACCGTCAAAATATCCCGTGGGATGTAAACCGCAACCTTTTCTCGCATGTGTGCGCGCCAAAATTGATTTTACTTTCGTCATTTTAACAAATTTAAATAACATTTCAAAAACAAATTTTCTTTTTTTTTTTTTTTTGAATAATTTTCCGACGAAATATTTATATTTACTCTCTGATTCGTTGTCGTCGAACGAATATGACAACAACAACACAACAAACACAACCGGAACGACGCCTTTTCATTCGTCGCGTTTAAAATTTTAAACAACAACAACAAACAACAAACAACGCACGATCGACTTTTTTTTTTTAAAGCCCTGCAAATTTTTTTTGTTTTGAAAATTGACGATGGCTTACCTTTAGAATTTGTAGAAGAACAATGGCTAATTTCACTCCACCGACGAGAAGCTGGAAAAAAAAAATAATAATAATAATAAATTTCAATAAATAATAATAATTTTTTTTTTTTTTACAAAATAAAATAAACACCCGCGACGACATGTGTCACGTGTAAAAGACAGAAAAATGTTTCTTGTTACATCTAAATCTC
>NW_002988263.1:0-1078 GCF_000006295.1 Pediculus humanus corporis | reverse complement strand
AGTCACACCAAATTAAAATTTAGAGAACATGGACAAGGAACATCTGAAGAATTAAGATCTCGTGATTTTAGAAGAGAATTAGAAGACCGCGAACATGAAAAGAAAAAAGTAGTCGTCGAGATGGAGATTCAAGGGAAAGTAAGAGAGTTAAACTTGATCAACTTCCTGCTGCGAGTCTGGATGCAGATGATCCTCTGGACGAGGATGATGATTCAGATGAAAATGAATCTGATGATGATACGGCTGCTTTAATGGCAGAATTAAGTAGAATAAAAAAAGAACGTGCTGCTGAAAATGCTCGAAAGGAAGCTGAAAAACGTCAGGAAGAAGAAAGAATTAGAATGGAAAATATTCTTAGTGGGAATCCTTTATTAAATTATGCTGCACAAGCCACTAAAACAGATATTAAGGTGAGTCATATTTACTGTAAACTACTTTTCATTACAATTTCGAAGTAACTTATCGCTCATTAAATTGTTGAAATTTGATTTTATTGTAAGTTTTTCATTTCAATTCAAGTCCAAATTTATTAATATGTTTTGTAAAAGTGTTTATATACATAATAACTCATGCTCCTGTTGAAACATGAAGCGTACCTAAATATACAAGGTAGTACAAAATTAGAATTTTTTTATTTTATCGATTTGTAATATTTATTTCAAATTTTTTTTTTTAATAAAAAATTTTTAAAAAATATTTTCAAGTAAAATCATAATGTAAAACTCTCAGATGTATATTATTTATTGTTTTCTGATAAAAAAAATATGATAAAAAAAATTAAATCATCAGTTATAATAGCATTAACTTGACCTTTTATTTACAAAATTTCTGTGTGGAAATTTTTATTTATGATTTTTTTAAGCTTCTTTAAATAATAATAAATTTTTAGGCCACATATAAAAAAAAAAATAATAATTGTTTACAATTATTAGATAATTTTATAATGGAAAAAATTATATATTTTTTTTTTATTTTTCAAATGCAAAAATGTCCTCCAACTTAAATGACATTACATTAATGTAATTTAATACATATATATAATTCTCAGTAAAAGAAGATGGGATGATGACGTAGTTTT
>NW_002988264.1:0-1022 GCF_000006295.1 Pediculus humanus corporis | reverse complement strand
AAAAATTCTTTATCGAATTTTAAAAATTTTAACAAGTTTTTTTTTTTCTTCTTTTCCTTCTCCCCTTCCTTACTCTCCCCCCCTCCGCTCATTCTTTTCCTTCTTTTTCTTTTCCTTCTCCTCTTCCTTTTCTCATACTTTTACAAATTCGAAAAAAAAAAGGTTGTAGTTTAAAAGGCGAAACAAAATGGCAACAACGCACGAAAAAATTATTTTTATCTTTTTTTCTGTATTTTAAATCTCTTTTTTATTTCTCCCTTTAAATTTTAACCGTTTAAATGTAATAATAATAACAATAATAATAATAATAATAATAATAATAATAATAATAATAATAATAATAATAATAATAATAATAATGGTTTCGGGTTAGGACCTAAAAAGGATTAAATTTTTAAAAAAAATTTCACGTGGTTTAATTACCTCCAACCCCTTCTCCCCCCTTTAGAAAAAAAAAACGTTTAAAAGGATTATTATTATAAAAATTTTCTTCTTAAAGAAATAATAATGATGATGATGATTACGATGTTAACGTTGATGTTTAGTGATACGGTTGAGAGTAATTTCCCCTCCTTTCCCTCCTTTCTCTCTCTCCAGGGGTTAAAAAAAGAAAAAAAACTTAAAATCGGGAAACTAAGTCTGAGGAAAATTTTTTTTATTATTTTTGGTGACTTTGCATTTTTCTCCCTTTTTCTCCTCCTCCTACTCTTTCTCGTACTCATTCCCTCTCTCTCTCCCCCTCCTATCTTCTTTTACCCTTTAAAGAGTTTTTAATTTAAATTATAATTTTGCACAAATGATTACGAAGGTAAAAAAAAAAAATCTTAATTATAAAAAAAAAAAAAATTCTCCCATTAAAAAAAAAAGAAGAAGAAGAGAAAAAAAAATTTAAATTAAATTAAATTAATTTTTTTTTTTTACGCTCGAAAATTCATTCTTGCCCTGAATCCTCTTTCTCCCCTCCCCTTCCAAAAAAAAAAAGATTATCGCGATGATGATGACGATGATATTAACGTAATATT
>NW_002988265.1:0-1104 GCF_000006295.1 Pediculus humanus corporis | reverse complement strand
TCTTTATTATTGTTAATAAAAAGTTTTATTGATTTAATTAATCAATATTAATTATAAATAAGCTTCATAACTTTATTTTATTGTTTTAAATAAAAATTAACAATTTAACTAATAGTGAATTTTAGTTTTAGGCAGGAGGTGCATGATAAACTAAAACTATTAAAGATAAATAAGTTCAGATGGATGATGTAGCAAATATGATTTTTTTTTTCAAGATGACTCAGATAAAATTACAGTAAAATGAAAAATATTTTTTTAATTGTGAAACAAGAAAACTGAAGACTTAGATTTTTTTTTTTTTTTTAATGGTATTATTTGTATTATGATTGGCCTTGTTTCATTATCCAAAAAAACCAGCTTCAATAAAGCTTAAATAAACTTTTATCATCTAATCTAAATCCTGTGTTACTCATACACTCAGGTAGATTAAAACCGAGTCTAACAAATACAGGAAAAAAGGGAAAATAAATTTTTTTTTTTTTTTAAAACTGCAAGGTCAATTTATTTTTTTGTAAAGTTGATTTAGAATTTAAACTTAAAAAAAAATTATTTACGAATGTCATTAAACAAAAAAAATTGTAATTTTTTTTTTTAAATTTAAATTGTAATTTTCAGCAAACTAAAAAATCATCAGTTAAGAAATACGAAATTTTTTTAAAGGGAAAAAAAAACTTTTAAATTGATTTAATCATATTAAATTGTATCAAATGTATTATTATTATTATTATTAACAGAAAATGTAATTATTTAGAGGGGAAAAAAGTTTAACTAGAAAAAGTCACTTTATAATATATATATATATTTTTTTTAGGTACATACTTATAAATATTTTTTACATCACTTTCTCCAATGAAAATGATGTAAAAAATGATTTCCAAAAAAAAGTCTACATTTAAAATTCTAGTTATAAGTAATTTGTTTTTTTTTTTAAATTATTGTTTTTAAAAACGTCGCATTTTATTTTGTTATTATTATTATTATCATCGCTACTACCAAATTTCATTATCTTAATCTGATGTGATAAATGGTTTTGTCTAAATCTTTTATCAAGATTTATATTTTTTTAGATGATCGGAATAAGTTTTTGCAAAAGTTTCTTTTTTT
>NW_002988266.1:0-1230 GCF_000006295.1 Pediculus humanus corporis | reverse complement strand
TTACATGTTCCCAAACACACACACACACACACAATCATGTTTACATGAATAGTTATGATGTTTGTTATTATATCTAACAATGAACTAATTGTTTAAATATAGATACTAATGTGGATAATTGATTCAGGTTTGTACATCATGGAATCGAGCATTGAATTGTCATAGCATATGGCATAATGTGAACGTTAATTTAGAAAAAGACATTGCACTACATAATACATCATTAGCTAAAGAAACCACAATCAAATATGGCCATCACATGAAAAGGTAAGAGATAGTGAGAGAGTGAGTGAGTGAGTAGTACAAGACATAAAATAAAAAATGTCTTTTTTTGTTTTAGGTTAATACTCACGTGGTCGCAAAGAGATCCATTAACAAGACAAACTGGTTTGAAATGTCACATAGAAGCCGGTACAGAATTTTTAACACTTTTACTATCACTTAACATACAAATAAAAGAATTATGTTTGGTTGATTGGTTTAGAAGTTATAAATATAAAGGGAATAGAATAAGATTAATACTTGCTTTAACTGATTTTATAAGGTAAACAACAACAGCAACAACAACAACAATAACAACAACAACAACAACAACAACATTAACAACAATAACAGCAACAACAATAACAACATTAACAACAACAACAACAACAGCAACAACAGTAACAACATTAACAACAACAACAGCAACAACAGTAACAACAACAACAACAATAACAACATTAACAACAACAACACCTTGTAACATTTAATAGTATGCAAATGATGTATAATTTGTATTGTTTGTTTGTTTGTTAAAAACAGGTCACAAAACAAACTACAAAGGTTGAGTTTACAAAAAGCATCATTTAGAGTAAATGAAGTTGTTAGAATATTATGCGCCGTTGCTCATTCAAAAAGTAATCAATTACAAAAACTTAATTTGAGATCAAGTTTTAACGAATGCGAAGCCATATTGATAACACCAAGATATTTGGTAATTTTTCCTTTCACGTCGGATCCACGTGACCCCCAAAAAAAAAAAAAGGAAATTTTACGTTTGTTGTTTGTTTCTATTTACAGGAAGCACTATCACGTTTATCTAATTTAACAGAACTGCAATTAGATTATCCGGCACTTTCCGACGGTGTACTTTTCATACTTGCGGAAAATGCAAAAGGAAAATTAGAAAATTTAACGGTCGAAGCAAGCGGTAGCGATTTTACACTTCCACCCCTATCCGATAACGCA
>NW_002988267.1:0-1109 GCF_000006295.1 Pediculus humanus corporis | reverse complement strand
CCCCAAAAAAAAAAATATAATTTTCCTTCCCGCCACGATGGAGTTTAAGTTTCTTTTGCATTATTATTATTATTATTATCATTATTAATATTTCAGGTACTCGGCAATCGTTCGTCGCGGCTGGTTTAAGTTTTTTTATTTTTAAATTTACGACTTTTTTTTTTTTTTTTTATTAATATTTAAATTTTATTATTGGCAAAAGTTATTTAAAAAAAAAAGAAGAAGAAAAATTTCTTTGTTGTCTGGAATTCTCGTTATGTTTTCGTTACGGTTTCCCATAAAAAAAAATTTTTTTTTTTTTTTTTTTGGGTGCAGAACGTTTATTGACGGTGAAGGAAAAAATAATAATAATAATAGTGATGATGATAATAATCATGATGATGATGGCGAGGATCTTCGATGTTTTTTCTTTTTTTTTTCCTCATTTCCTCTCTTGATTTGTTTTTTTTTTTTTTGTTTTTTTGTTTTTGGAAAACGAACGTTTCCAGAAATGTGCAAGTTCAACGTTCGCACCTTGAAGATTTTATTATCATTATTATCGTTTTTACACTTTTGAGACGCGCGAGACAACCAGTCTTGTCTTGCCGGTGCTTCCTGGAGTTTTTTCCACAACCAGTTCCAGGTTTAGACGTGAGATTATCCATTCATACTTGATTTCTATAAAAGAAATTATTTGCGGCGATGACGACGACGTTCGAAACGTTTGCATATTTTTCAAGTGAGGGAGAGAGAGAGATAGAACGTTAACTCGTTCATTTTCTTCATCCACGTCGTCGTTGAAAGATTTGAAAACTTTAATACAAAAAAAAAAGAAAAATTGTTTTCGAAACTTTTATTTGAAATTATTTAATTCGATACGGCGTGTCCAAAGGGTTATTCATATTTTAAAATCTAGCATAGAGTAAACTAAAATTGCGTAAATGAGTTCACGAAAATAGAAAGAGAGAGAGAGAGACGCCCTCGGGGGTGTTTGAATTAATTTTATTTTATAACTTTGGTCAAATATAATTATTTTGTTTTACATGGAGAGAAATAGGAATTGAAAAGGAGTTGAAGGAAGGAAGGAGGAAGGAAGGAACAGGAACGTGCGGCCCCCCACAAAAGTTTTT
>NW_002988268.1:0-1274 GCF_000006295.1 Pediculus humanus corporis | reverse complement strand
GTTTATCACATACGTAATGAAATGATATTAGGGAAGTCGATAGGAGAGGGGAGTTCGTTCGGGAGCAAACAAACATCTTTCAACTACGGAAAAAGTAAATAAATTTAATAGACGTCATAACATTACGAAAAGTCGACGATAATAAATAAAACTTTTCACCGGGAAAACTCTTACGACGGCGATAAAAAAACAATCCAATAATTTTTCCTTTTTTTTTTTACTTTTTAAATTGTAAAAAAAAACGAGCCGTATTATTATTATTATCATTATTATTATTATTATTATTATTATTATTATTATTATTATTATTATTATTATTATTATTATTATTAGAGAGATGAAAAAAGGCGAGAAAATAGAAAAGAAACGAAAGGTTTGTAATTTATATATAGAAAAAAAAAATCTTTTTAATAGAATTTTTCTCTTCTTAAAAAGAAAATTTAAACGTTTGTTTGTTTGTTTGTTTGCTTGTTTGTTCGGCTATCAAAAAAAAAAATTACCTGAAAAAATTTTTTTTCTCACTCTCTCTCTCTCTCTCTCTCTCTCTCTCTCTCCATTTTTCTCTTTCTCTCTCTATATTTGTTTATACGTTAATTGCAGGAAAGAATAAATTTATCGTGTCAGCAATTTACGACCGGTTTTAAAATAAAAGCTCAAGAAAAATAAAATAGGATACGGGGGGAAGAAATAGTGTAAAAATAATAATAATAATAATAATAATAATAATAATAATAATAATAATAATAATGATGACGAATGATGTTTGCTTCCTCGTCTGCCCCATTAAATTAATAATAATAATAATAATAATAATAATAAAAAAACAAAAAGACGACGTTTTATTAGTTAATCTAAGAAAAAAAATTTTTTTTTTCTTTTTTTCAAAAACAAATAATTTAATTTAAATTTAATTTTTTTAAAATAAAAAAAAAAATTATTTGGCACGTTTTTAATAATTTTAATTAAGTTAATAAACTAACGTGGGTGGGGGGGGGCGGAAGAGAAAAAGAGGGGCTCATCCCCTCCCCTTCTTTTCTCTTTCGAATATGATTAAAACTAACTAATAATCCGAAAGTCGAAACGACGACGACGTTTTCAAATAAATAAAATATTAAATTCAATTATTATTATTATTATTATCATTAATCAATCATAATTAACGAATAACGACTGAGACGTTACATTATTATTATTAATATTATTATTATTTAATTTTTTCGAATTTATTTATTTAATTTTAAAAACTTTGATAGAAAAAAAACTCGCGGAAATAA
>NW_002988269.1:0-1093 GCF_000006295.1 Pediculus humanus corporis | reverse complement strand
TTTGTTATAATTCATCTAACCTAAATTACTTGACCTATCATTATCATCATCATCATCATCATCATCATCATCATCATTATCATCATCATCTGGGGAGATTCACGATAATGATAATTATTTTTAAGAAAAAAGAAAAAATTTTAAAACGTTTCGTAACATAAAAAAAAATTTTCTTTTTATTATGACTTATGTATAAAGTAACTGACCAACCTGAATTTTAAAATTTTACGTATAATAATAATAATAATAATAATAATAATAATAATAATAATAATAATAATAATAATAATAATAATTTATTGAACTTTTGTGCAAGGTTAATAATATATATACATTAAATTTGTTTGTTGGGGTCTCGACTAGTGAATAAATGACCATGAAATATTTTAATTTAACCGCAGTATAAAATAAAAAATTATTATTTTTTATTTAACGATAATAGTAATAATAATAATAATAATAATTTGAAGTAAGGGAAATTTTTTGGAAAATGCCAAAAAAAATCGATTTGGAGTTTTATTACTGACCGTTAAATGATTTTATATTAAATTTAATATTAAAGTGGTTTTTAATATGATGATTTCGATATATCGAACATATCGATATTTAAATCGACACACGATTACGACGACTAAGACTAAGACAAGGAAAAAAAAATAATGGAAGGATTTTTTTAAATATTTTTTTTATTTTATTATTCATGGAAGGAAAATGTTGAGAGTATGGAAAATATCATTTAAATACCAAAGTAGTTTATTATTATTATTATTATTATTATTATTATTATTATTATTATTATTATTAGTAATGTATTACCAACATTATAATAAAAATTTTTTCTTTTTTTTTGTTTTATTTTAATGATTCAGCTCGTGAAAACTTTATGTATATTATCATATGAAAAAGAGACAAAGGTCGAAATCGTGTTATCAATAAATAATTTTAAAGAAAATAAGCCACGTGGAAAATTATTTATCGATGCAAAGGGATTATTATTATTCTTTGCTACCGAGAGAGAGAGAGAAAGAGGGAGAGTGAAACAAAGAGAAAGAGAAATAAAGAGAAAGTGAGAGAGAAAGAGAGAAAGAGGGAG
>NW_002988270.1:0-1162 GCF_000006295.1 Pediculus humanus corporis | reverse complement strand
TTATTTTTATTCGTTTACCGTAACCGTAATTAAATTTTTTTCGATTCGAACGATTTTGTTTTTTTTTTCCATTTCTTTCGAAAGATTTTTCATTTTTACGTGCGTGAGTGCGTGTGAGTGCGTGAGTGCGCGTCGTGGCTTTAGTAAATCGTTTTGTGTAAAAAAAAAAAAAAAAAATTAATCGGTGGAGTCTCTCGTTAGCTTTTTCCATAATCAATCCCCATAGTACGCAAACGACCTTTAAACACTTTAAATAAAAATCTTTATTTGAAAATCTTTGATTTTGACCTTTGAACTTTAAACACCTTTTAAATCTTATCAATGGCGTAAATAAGCGCGCGCCCACTTTTAACAAAAAAAAAAAAAAAAAAAAAACGCGACAACCGTCGTAAATTTTTTTTGACCAATAATAAAATCTACCATTTTTAACGATTTCGATAAATCGTCGATAAAAAAAAATAATAATAAAATTCATATTAAATCATTATCGTCGATAATCGATAAACGGTGTGTAATCGATAATCGATCATCGATAATTAAATATTTATTTTTTAACAAAAATAATTAATCCGATCAAAAAATAATAATAATAATAATAATAATAATAATAAATGTTATAAAATCGAATAGGATTATCAAGGAAAACGACGATATTTCTTGTTTATTATTATTATTATTATTATTATTATTATTATTATTATCCACCATTAAACACGACAAGGCTACTTGTCGGGGGTTTTAAGTATTTATCCGAGGTTTCTACCCGATTCCTTAGGGACAAATACTCGAATTTCGGTGGTGCCACTTATTATAAGATAGCACCACATCAATTCTTGAAGGTCTTCCTGAGTCCGTCTTTTTCGATGGGAACGATTTGTCTCCTGAACTGGGCTCCGGTGACTAACATCTTTGGAGTGGCCAGGTCAGAAGCAATGAAATTCACATTCTCGTCGAGCTGCCTCAGGTCGACAGTAGAACAAGATTTGTTTTTTGGTTCTTACTTTGTCTTGTTCTCATTTTTTTTTTTTTTTTTTTTTTTTGCTCTTTTAAGCCAACAGCACGTGGCGTTCTCAAACGGTCACCCATCCAAGTTTGCACCACGCCCGATGCTGCTTAACTTCGGTGATCGTACGGGAACCGGTGTGACCAGCACGCTATGGCC
>NW_002988271.1:0-1073 GCF_000006295.1 Pediculus humanus corporis | reverse complement strand
ACACAATGATTTAAAACTATTTTTCAGGAGGTATATCCAAAGCAACAGCTTGAAGTACACTGCTGTACCCTCCAGGCAAGACAATATTCCCTCCTTGGAGTTCTATATAACTACCTAATTCTATTAAATTCACTTCGTTCATATCGTTACAACCAGTAATACAAGTTTCTCTTTTCAAAAGAGAATCAAAAATTAGCTGTTTTATGTGCTTTTCTTTATTATCATTAATTCTGTCTAAATATAAAGCAACTTCTAATTTAATATGATCTCCAACATTAGATATTCCTTCTGGTGGCAAAAATTGAGATAAAAAATATTCTTCACACCTTCTTAAAAAGCAAGTGTAAGCCTCGTACACTTCTTGCAACATAAGAAAAGGGATTTGACTTCCATCTTCCATTACAGCTAGTACTTGGTGATCTTTTGGTGTATGTGTTATGTCAATAAGTCCATGATTTAAGGCTAATTCATACATGGGATTCCCTAGTATACCATGAATATAATTTGCTCCCATTTCTAATTTTAAGTTCCCTAAGAAAAAATTAAATCGTCATAAACTTAAAAGAAATCAATTTTAAGTAAATTTATTTTAATTTAAAAGTTATTTGAAAAAGAAAAAATTTAAATGTCCAATCCTAGGTAAAATATTTGGAATTATATTTTAAACATTACATAACTTGAAAAATATTCAGAAAATCCAATAATAAAACTGAATAAAATAATTCATGTTTTAATTATAAATTTTTAATTAGGGGTTGAGGAGTTTTATGAATTTCGAATGCATGCAACTGTATGTACGAGGGTGAAATAAAATAAAAAAATAATTGTTATTTTTTATTATTTAATAGAAAATTAGGTAGTATTAAAAGTAAACAGTGTATTCACCCATTTCATATGCTTCCACCCTGCCTCCAATTTTATCCCTCGCTTCCAAAATTTTAAAATTCGTTATTCCCTTTTTAACCAATGCATCCCCAGCTGCCAGCCCACTTATCCCACCTCCAATAATAATAATTTGAAATAAATTATTATTGTTATTATTCTTAACTTCGGCATGACGGCCGTCGTGGTAT
>NW_002988272.1:0-1217 GCF_000006295.1 Pediculus humanus corporis | reverse complement strand
GAAAGAGAGAGAAATCGTAATAATGATTGGATAAAATAATTTTTTTCCCTTTTCTTTCTTTTTCTTTTTCTTTCTTTTTAATGTAAATCATGTTAACCAAATCTTTGCTTCCAGTATTTAGTCATAAAACAAAAACAAAACAAAAAAAATAAGAAGAAGAAGAAGAGGAAGAAGAAAAATTTGCATTTTTTTTTCTCGTCTTTCGTTTTTTTAGGTTTCGGTTCCTTTAATTTGTTTTTCTCGATAGTGATAAAATTAAAATCATAGAGTAAATAAAATTGATGACGTCGTGGTTGTTCAAACGCACACACACACGCGCGCGGTCGACTATTGCCACGTTTTTTTTAAAATTTTTCTCTCTCTCCCTCCCCGACGGGAGATTCAATCGACCAAAATTGAAAAATCCGTTGAATAAATCGATCGATTCGATTATATCGATTGTATCGATTTTTTTTCTAGTCAGGGAAACGTTGAAACTCGGGAAATCGAAACAAAAAAAAAAAGTCGAATTGTCGTCTGCTTTTAACTCGGAAAATTTCTTCTTACAGGTTTATCGATCAATCAAGTCCGCCATTTTTTTCCTTTTTATTATTATTATTAAATTTTTGCTGTAGCATTTAGGTTCAAAACGATCATTCCTTGAATTTTTTTTCCTTTTATTATTATTATTATTATTATTTCGTTTTAAACATCACATGATTAATTTAATCAAATGACTGATTTCGAAAGGTGCATCACATTCGAATTCTTTCACGTTCTCATAAAAAAAAGGAAACGAAATTTTTGGCGGTTTTAAAAGTGGATTATAAGGAAGGATTATCGTCGGATTATCCTTAATCCGCGTTTTCGATTTTTTTTCTATGCAGTTTCTGAGAGTTTTTAGCCCGCATTTCCCTTATTACGTACCCTCCTTGTACTTGTTTTTTTTCTGCTTTCCCCCCCCCCTCTCTCCCTCCCCCTTAGTGCCATTCGCTGTATGTATGTATATATACAGATTTTTTAAAAGAAAATGATTTCGCAATCGAATTTAAACCGAAACCGGAAACGGAAACAACTCAATCAATCAATAAAAAAAAAAAAATGCAATTTTTTTTTTCTTATGTGTAAAAAAAAAAATTAAAAAAAAATAAAATAATAATGATATATGGTATAGAAAAAAAATAAATAAAACACGCATTAATAATAAATAAATAATATAATTATGTAAAAATAAAATT
>NW_002988273.1:0-1080 GCF_000006295.1 Pediculus humanus corporis | reverse complement strand
ATTAGATCGTTTGTTTGTTTGTTTTGTTTTTGTCATTGTAATTAGTCGATGGACGATGACTTTCTATTGCAAAAAAAAATAAAAAAAATTTCTCTCTCTCTTTCGTTTAGTCTCTCGCGGGTCAATTCGTTGCAACAAACAAACAAACAAACGAACGAACAAACGAACAAACGGTGAAAAAAAAAAAATTTCCATGCATCCACAACATAAAAAATTTATTCATTTCGTTATTTGAAATTTTTTTTTTTTGTTGTTTTCGTTGCAAAACGAATCCGTTTGTTCAGTTTATTATTATTATTATTATCATCATCATTATTGTTATTAGTGTTCGGTTTGTTATTACGGTTGTTGTTGTTACGGTGGTAAATTGCGATGGTGAAATGCCCTTAATTTTTTTTTTTTTTATTGCACATTACGCATACGCATTTTTATTTTTTTTTTTTAAATTTTTGCAACCGTTCGTTCCCTTTTTTCTTTCCCCCCCCCACCCGTTCAAACCTTAATAATGATAATGATAATGATAATAATAATAATAATAATGGTAATAATAATAATTGTTTAATAAAATTTAATTTCGTTTAAAAATAAATCTCGCGTTAAATGAAATAAATTTTTTTTTTTTTTTTTGAATTAATCAACGTTCGAATAATTTCTGTTTATTAACGAACGAACGGATCGTAAACGAACGGGAACGAACGCACAATCGTGAACAAAAAAAAAAATATCATTCACGAAGATTCACGAGCGGACAAACGAACGAACGAACAAACGAACAAACGCACAAGGGAAATAATATTGAATCATTTCTTATTAAATTAAAATTAAATTTTCTGTAATACTAATACGATGATAAACCGAGTGTTAAAAAAAAAAAATTTCTTTTCAATGTCACATTACGCACACGCTCACACACACACACACACGCAAAAAAAAAAAAAAAATACCATCCGGTCATGTGTACAACACACGCACACGCACTCACGCACCCCGCCCCCCACCAGCCTCCCCGGTTTAATTAATTTTCTAATGCAAAAAAAAACAACAAAAAAAAAAAAATTTATTACATATACAAAACGATAT
>NW_002988274.1:0-1275 GCF_000006295.1 Pediculus humanus corporis | reverse complement strand
AACCCGCGTCAGGTCAATGATATTAAATCCCGATCATCTCGCCATGCCACAACATGCCACCACCTCTAACACACGTTTTATTTTATTTTTACTTCATTCCATAATGTTCCCATTTTTTTGTTTCGTGAAAAAAAACGTTTAAAAAAAAAGATGAAAAAAAAAAAATAAGTTTCGCACGTGAAAGTTTTTCATTTTATTTTCCCCTCGAGGTATAAAAATGTCGAAATTAAAATACGAAGAATTTACTCTCTTGACTCAACGTTGTGTGGAAAAACCACAGAATTAAATAAAACGATTCCAGATACCGAAGAAGACGAAGAAGATTTAATTGTTTATTAAACCAACCATCTGACCACAAATCAATCATGAACGTACGTGGAAAATGCGACCGCAATGTTTAGACAAACACTCAAAACCCTGGCATTATTATTATTATTATTATTATTATTATTAATATTATTATTATTATTATTATTATTATTATTATTATTATTATTATTATTATTATTATTATCCATGGACCGTGGAAACAACAACAAAAAAATCTTCAAGACGCGTTCCTCATCAACCAACCGAATGAATGGGTACCATTTTCTCAACTCACGCGAATGGGTTAATAACATTCATTTTAAATTGAGTTCAAAAACTCGGCAGGTACCACCACCACCAGGACTGTTAAATTGCGTATTTTTCTTTCTTTTCTCTCATTATCGCCATCTTTAAATAAATCGTTAAAAATCATTTGGGAAAATTCACGTGGCAAAATAGACGCGAAAGATAATATTTTGTTTTTAAAAAAAAAAAAAATTAAACATGGCGGTGAGTTGTCGACTCATCATCTCGACTCAGCATCCATTCATTATTATTAATCATTCATTTATTCGATATTTTCCGCCACCACCACCACCCTATCCCATTCCACCCACACACACACACACACACGCACACCCCGCCTTTTAAAAACGCGAGAAAAAAATAAAAAAAAAAAAAAAATTTTTTTTGTCTCTTACTTTTCCATGAAGTGTGGCATCGTGAAGTTCATCCAAGGTAGGCCTGTAAGCTGCGTGAATGGACATGATATTCCTATAATTGTCCATCCTCGGAAGAGCTTCCCTTGTAAAATGGCGAAAACTTTTCGCATATTTTGTATCGTAGCTTTCGCTGTAAAGTCGAACTCTTTCCTCATCGTTTTCATCCCTGAAAAATCAAAATAATAATAATAATAATAATATTTTCTCCGCATCGGAGAAATCTTTTCTCCAATCGTTTGTTCTT
>NW_002988276.1:0-1510 GCF_000006295.1 Pediculus humanus corporis | reverse complement strand
AACAGGTTGACCAGTTCTAGGCATTGTTCACAACAAAAATGAGTAACTATCTGTACTTACTTACAATACAAAAAGAATTTCTGATAAAGAGTTGAAACCCAACAACACGAAAAGAATTACTTTAAATCCTTCTGATTTCCTGTTGTTCAGAAATATCCTACCGACTGCGCCATAAATATGTCGTGGCCCGATTCGATTATCGATTCACAACGTTGATCTTCCTCCGCGTTCGTGGTATTATTCAAGATTGAAATCGAACACACTTTTAACGAAAGAAGAATTATATTGATTGTAAGCAACATAAGAACATTTTACAACATGTTACACGTACAGAACAAATTAGTCACTAAAATAATGTTATGAACACTACTAGTTGTAAGCACAATCACAAAACTAGACCTAGACACAAGTTGAACTCTAAGATATCAGGAGAAACCGATGAACTAAGAGTCGAACACCAAGAACGAAGAGTTGTGCAACAAGAACCAAGTGCTGAGAAACAAGAACCGATGGCTGAGACGTTCAGCCTCCTTTTATAAGTTCTGACTATCGCTAGACATTATTCATTCACTAGCAATTAAGATAAGATTAGAAAAGCGAAGCTTCTAGAAATGCTGACTATGTGTCTGCGATATGAATAGAGTCACTATCTCCAGACATGCTGACTTTGCGTCTAACATGTGAATGGAGTCACTATCTCCAGACATTTAACAAAAAATACATCACTTTTGATATGGGTTCATAACAATATATATATTATTTTTTCTTTTAATTAACGTGTAACGATTTTTCATTTCAAATGTCTAATTACACGTTAAAAATTTATTAATTCTTTATTTTTTCTTCTTCTCCAACGGTTATTGGTTTTTCGGTTAAAAATAAATAAATAAAAATAAATTTGAGTCATTTATTACTTACTTGAGTTTATTTCTTTCGTTCGTTCGTTCGTCCGTTATTATTTTTATTACCGTTTTTTTTTTGTTTCTGTCTGGTTACACGACGCGAATAAAAATTTCGAATTCGAATGTATATTGAGTACATACACGGATTTATAATTGATTCGAATGAAAAATATTATTATTATTATTATTATTTTTACTGCAATGGGGTCGATGATTTGAAAATTCGATTTTGGGGTTCGTTTCGTAGTTTTTTTTTTTTTTTTTTTCTAGAATTTTCCATCGAATTCGTTATTTTGATTCAATTAATTTTCTCATCATGAGAAAGTCCCTAGTAGGATTTAGGTGTTTGTTTGTCTGTTTGTTTGTTTGTTTTCTTTCGAGTTTGTAATTTGTAACAACATTTATGCATTTTCTCTAACGGTTTTTCGCGTTATTCCTTTTAACGTTTTCGTAACGGTGATACATGTTCATATAATAATAATAATAGTAGTAGTGGTAACAATTAAAACAACCGGAAACAGTTAAAAACTTAACGACTTTCAATTACTTTTATGTAATAATAATAATAATAATAATAATAATAATAATAATACAAACAATGTCGCATT
>NW_002988277.1:0-1107 GCF_000006295.1 Pediculus humanus corporis | reverse complement strand
AAAAAAAAAAAAAATCAAAAATAATATCGCAATTTTTTAATATCCCCCCTCTCCCGCCATTTTCTTTTTTTTAGAAATCGGATTCGAACGAAGACAACGGCGGAAATTGGAAACGCAGAAAAGTTGAAAGTAAAAATAACGAAGTTAACGGTGGGAAAAAATACGATCCCGAAGAAACTCTCGACGATGCGGTCGAAGATTTCACGTCCGACGCAAGTGTAAGTTATTCATAAAAATAAATAAGAAAGAGAGAGAGAGAGAGAGAATAATTAGCTATGGAGTTTCAAAAGGGGAAAAGAGAGAGAGAAAAAAACAAAATTCATCGCGAATGAATGAATGAATGTGATTATTTAAATTGTTTTCAGTGGTTTTCAAATTCGGAGGGGCAAAACAAATTTTAATTTTAATTTTTTTTTAAAATTTACTACTGCGCTTGCGCTTCATTTAACCGAAAGAAAATGATGATGATGATGATGATGATAATAATAATAATTAATTAATTAACATTTATAAAAATTGATAATTTTTTAACAATGAGAAAATTCGTCGCGTATTTCGTACGTACGAATCGTATTGGTTTGGAAAACGGGGTGATTTGGAGGGTGGGGGGTATGGGGGGAGGAGGAGGAGGAGGAAGGATTAAAATGATACGTCCGCGTAGTTATTATCATTATCGTTACGAAACAAGTCACTTAAAATGTAGTTTGATGGTTGACGGTTGCTCGTGCAAAAAAAAAAAAAAAAAAAAAATTAATTTTTGATTTGAGCGATCGGGGGTTATATACTAAGTATTATCATTATTATTATTATTATTATTATTATTATTATTATTATTATTATTTTTAATTATTATTATTATTATTAGCAACGCGTTAAACATCGATATGGTATCGGGGACATGAAACTTAAACTAATGAAACTATTTTATTTTATTATTTTTTTAACAAAACCGACTCGTTATCTTTTATTTTAACGTATTTAACTAATTATTAACCTTTTTTTTTTCTTTATGAATAGTATCCGTAAGTGGTGATGACGTATTTAATCTTTAATAATAATACTAATAATAATAATAATAAATACGTTTAAAAACGATTACGAATTATT
>NW_002988278.1:0-1138 GCF_000006295.1 Pediculus humanus corporis | reverse complement strand
CCACCAAAATGATAACAATACCTTTTTTGGTGAATGTCATTCTTAGAAGTTGTTGGTGCCTGTTTCCTTGCCCAGACCAGGATCTTTTTCTCAAAAAGTCATCATAGACAACCTACTTTTCATCTCTGGTGACCATTCTTTCAAAAAAGGGTCATTCGCATTACGTTTAAGAAGCATATCGCAAAGACCAAGTCGCCTCGTTAACTAACGTTCCCCAAAGTAACGCATCAAGCTTCTTTTGGCACTCAAGACGCCGTAGACGGTTTTTGACGCACGTATGTGACACATCTAGCTTCTTTACAATGTCCTTCGTCGAACTATGCCGATCATAATCAATGAGGGCCTTTATTTGCTCATCTTTAACCTCCAATTGGCGCCCGGAGCGCTCCTCATTTTGCAAAGAAAAATCTCCAGAACGGAATTTCGCAAACCAGTTTTGACACTGCCGTTCTGTTAAGGCTTCATCCCCCTACACGACCCACAACTTTTTATTGGCCTGGGAAGCATCAACACTCTTTCAAAAATAAAAAAGTAAAATGTGGAGGAAATACTCGCTCTGGCTCCCCATGTTTAAGTGTCTTTTGCTCGCGTACTATTTAAGAGTTCAATGAAATATTGGTACCGAATGTTACAAAAGGAACCAAGTAATAACATATCAAAAGTTCATGTCTGTACAAAAACGTAAACGTACTCAAAAAAATAAACAAACTATCTGTTGGTAAAATCCGCAGTTACTTATTGGCCAACCCAATAATTCAAAAATTTCGATCGTTTGTTGTTTTGAAAAAGAGCAGGGAAAAAATTTCCCTGCGTAAAACTGTCGTGACCCCGACACACACATACGTACGGTTCTTATTTGTTTAGTTATTGCGATTGTGTGACGTCATTAGAATGGAAAACGTTTCGCGTTAATAACAAACAAACAAACGAACAAACGGGTGATATTACTTGTTTCGATGGATGAATGATTTACGCGATGATGATGGTTATGATGATGATGATGATGATTGTATTTTGCAACAAACAAATCAGATAAATTTTAAATGAGTTTTTTTTTTCTCTGCGAACGGAAATGAAAGAGAGAGAGAGAGAGAGAGGGAAAATTCGTTTTGGATAATGAAATTTTTTTTATTTTAAA
>NW_002988279.1:0-1009 GCF_000006295.1 Pediculus humanus corporis | reverse complement strand
ATCACCCGGTTGTTTACCATATCTATCTGGAGAATGTTCGTCTCCTGGCTTTCTACCATATATATCAGGAGAATGTTCGTCTCCTGGTTTTCTACCGTATCTTTCTGGAGAATGTTCGTCTCCGGGACGTCTTCCAGTTATATCACCCGGTTGTTTACCATATCTATCTGGAGAATGTTCGTCTCCTGGCTTTCTACCGTATCTATTTGGAGAGTCATAATCTCCTGGTTTTCTACCGTATCTATCTGGAGAATGTTCGTCTCCAGGACGTCTTCCAGTTACATCACTTGGCTGTTTACCATATTTATCTGGAGAGTCATCATCTCCTGGTCGTCTTCCGGTTTTATCGCTCGGTTGTTGTCTGTATCTATCCGGAGACTGTTCGTCTTCTGGTCGTCTTCCAGTTTTATCACTTGGTTTTCTACCATATTTATCCGGAGAATCGTCGTCTCCTGGTTTTTTACCGAATCGGTCTGGAGAATCATCGTCTTCGGGCCTTCTTCCAGTTTTATCACCTGGCTTTCTACCGTATCGGTCAGGAGCATCATCGTCTCCTGGTTTTCTTTCAGTTTTGTCGCCGGGTTGTTTTCCGTATCTGTCCGGAGAATCTTCGTCTCCTGGTCGCCTTCCAGTTCTATCACCTGGTTTTTTACCATACATATCCGGAGAAAGTTCGTCTCCTGGTTTCCTGCCATATCTGTCCGGAGAATGTTCGTCTCCTGGTTTTCTACCGTATCTATCTGGAGAATGTTCGTCTCCTGGTTTCCTGCCATATCTGTCCGGAGAATGTTCGTCTCCTGGTTTTCTACCGTATCTATCTGGAGAATGTTCGTCTCCTGGTTTCCTGCCATATCTGTCCGGAGAATGTTCGTCTCCTGGTTTTCTACCGTATCTATCTGGAGAATGTTCGTCTCCTGGTCTTCTTCCAGTTTTATCACCCGGTTTTCTACCGTATCTGTCAGGTGAATCATCGTCTCCTGGTTTTCTTCCGGTTTTATCACCTGGCTTT
>NW_002988280.1:0-1112 GCF_000006295.1 Pediculus humanus corporis | reverse complement strand
AAAATTAATGAAGAGTAGTAGTAGTAGTAGTAGTTACGGAATTTTATTATCGTTTTTGTCGTCGTCGCCGTAGTCGTTCGTTCGTTTGTTTGTTTGTCTGTCGAGTACCTGAACGCATACCTGGCCCCACGCTATCCCCCCCCCCACCTCCATTTTTTTATTTTAATGATCTATTTTGTAGTAAAACGTCCAGTTTTTTTAATTAATTAATTAATTAAAAGGGAAACATTTCGTTTTATGTTTTGTATCAATTTGATTTTTATAAATTCCCCATTTGAGGTCGTTGGAAAGATGAAAAAGCAAAAGACGATGAAAGTTTGAGTAATTAATTACTAATTCTTTGGTTGTTGTTGTTGTTAGAAGGACGAGGGCGACGACGACGACGACGACAAGGACAACAACAGATAGATAGAACGCGATTTAATTATTAAAATAAAAAAATAAAAATTTTCTCACGGTAACGACGACGATAACTTATTATTATTACCTTTTTTTTTTTTTTTTTTTTAATTTTAATTTATTGCTTAATTAGAAAAGTCGCACTTGAAAGAAAAAATTATCATCATTATCGTCGTCGTCGTCGTCGAAAATTTACACAAGTTTAATTATCATTATTATCATCATCATTATTATTATTTAAAAATTTGAAGAAAAAAATATTTTTGGTTTTCGTAAATAAAGTAAAAAGTCGGATTAAACTTTGCGTAATTATGATTGATGATGATGATGATGATAATGATCATAATGATGATGATGACAATAATAATGATGATGATGATGATGATGATAGCTTTGTAAAAAAAGAAGGGAACGTTCAATTATAAATCTTTCATCGAAATATTAAAATTAATACGTTAATTTCGCATTAATAATTTTTTTTTTTTTCAAATTTTAAAATTTTACGTAAATATTTATGACGTCAATACTTATGACGTAAATGTCAAGACGTCATTCGATAGAGAGAGAAATTTTTCCGGTATAAACAAACAAACAAACAAACGATTTCGGGGAGGTCGGATTAACGAGCCAGCGTCTGTCGTAAAAAAATGAAAAAAAAGGGTTAACGACATTTTTATTATTTTTTTCAGAAAGGGGAGGTAAGGGAGGGGGTG
>NW_002988281.1:0-1226 GCF_000006295.1 Pediculus humanus corporis | reverse complement strand
GAAAAAAAAATGTTTTTTTTTTGTGTACGAAAAAAAAAAACATTAAATTTAAATTAAAGTTTCGTCATTTCGTATTTTCTACCCCCCTCCCCTGACACTTTTCTTTTTTTCATCATTCGAGTAATTAATTACCGTAATTTTTTTTTTTTTGAATTTTTTATCGATTGATAATACCTGATTGATGATAACGCTTTGATTCGCGTATATACAAAAAAGAAAACGAAAATTGATTTTAAATCCATCATTAAAAAAAATTATTTTTTTTTTTAACGCGATTTTTCATTATTATCATTATTATTATTAGGATTTTCACACTTTTGTGTACTTGTCAAAATTTTCCAGGTTTTTTCTGAATATTATTCCAGGTTTTTACCCGATTTTTCTTATAAATAATTGATCTCGAATGATATTAAATGATATTCGAGTATCAACCAATCGTAGCTTTCGTTTTATCGTAATATAAGAAGCTTTTGCATCTATTGTTATCGTAATTGTTACCGAGTTCATCTTATTCAGTTGAAAACTTAAAATTTTCCCAAAAATGTCTACAAGTTGTATAAAACTATAAGTTCCATGTTTTTTCTTATTTTTTTTTTAAATTTTCCAGCATTTATTCCAGGTTTTTACTCGATTTTTCTTATAAATAATTGATCTCGAATGATTTTAAATGAGATTCGAGTATCAATCAATCGTAGCTTTCGTTTTATCGTAATATAAGAAGCTTTTGCATCTATTGTTATCGTAATTGTTACCGAGTTCATCTTATTCAGTTGAAAACTTAAAACTTTCTCAAAAATGTCTGTAAGTTGTATAAAACGATAAGTTCCATGTTTTTCTTTTTTTTTTTTAAATTTTCCAGCATTTATTCCAGGTTTTTACTCGATTTTTTTTATAAATAATTGATCTCGAATGATTTTAAATGAGATTCGAGTATCAATCAATCGTAGCTTTCGTTTTATCGTAATATAAGAAGCTTTTGCATCTATTGTTATCGTAATTGTTACCGAGTTCATCTTATTCAGTTGAAAACTTAAAACTTTCTCAAAAATGTCTGTAAGTTGTTTAAAACGATAAGTTCCATGTTTTTTCTTTTTTTTTAAAAATTTTCCAGCATTTATTCCAGGTTTTTACCCGTTTCCTTTGAAATTGTCTATATTTCAACCTCTTTTCCCCTTTTTTTGATTTTGGGTGTTTTTTCTATGGATTTTTGGTACGGATACTTCAAT
>NW_002988283.1:0-1152 GCF_000006295.1 Pediculus humanus corporis | reverse complement strand
ATAAAGAAATCTGATAAAGAGTTAAACCCACCAACATGAAACGAATTACTTAAGAATTCTCCGGTTTCTTGTCGTTCAGAATGATCCTACCGACTGCGCCAAAATTTTAATATGTTATATTCGGTTCGTTCTTTATTTTTGTAAGTAATGAACAAGCACTTAAAACTATCACAAAACTAATATTAATAAACAAGAACTTATTACAGCTAGACTAAAAATCAAAATGAACCAACGCCAAGCTGTGTAGCTTGCCTATATTACTTTTGTCTTTCGTCAGTCAACTGTTTCGAATGTTCGAGCAAACACTTGCAAATAAAATAAAAGAAGGAGTCTTTAGAAGCTTCGCTTCTAAAGAAGAACAATTTGAGTTCGTCGCCAGTCTTTTGTTTATAAAAAGTTGAAAATGTGAATATTGAGTACGGGATCATAACAATATATATATATATATATATATATATATAAAATCTAATTGCCGTTATTAATATTTTGCCAAAAGCAGAAGGTTATAATATATAAACGGTTGAACACGTTTACCTTATGAATATCTATATATGTACATTAATTTAATTTCACTTTTTCCTCCCCCCCTCCCCTCTCTCTTTTCTTTTTTTTTTTTTAAAAGGATTATTATCATTTTATTTTATATATCATATATCATTATTTATACATACATATCATTTTATTTATTTTAATAGGATTATTTACTTTTATTGTTTTCTTATCACTTATCCTTATCATTAATGGTATTATCAAGGTCAAATACAAACGTTTTGGTTGTTGTTGTTTTAAAAAAAATTAAGATTGTTTTCTGGAAAACAAACAAACGACTGATCGACAGACTGATTTTTCTTCTTATTCTCATCGGTTATCCATAAACGATTTAAAAATTATTATTATTATTATTATTATTATTGCATTATTTCCGTAAATAATAATGTTAATTTTCGATGGGTAATGTAAATGAATATGATGGGGGGAGGGGGGAAATTAATATAAAATAAAATTGAAAGAAAATTCGGTTTGTGTTTGTGTGTGTGTGTGTGTGTGACTTTTGCTTCCAAAACACGTAAAGTTATAGAAGCTAAGAAAAATTTAGATTTAAAACTCAAAACGTAAAGAAAGCATTTGTATGCACAACCGACGATATATATA
>NW_002988284.1:0-1114 GCF_000006295.1 Pediculus humanus corporis | reverse complement strand
TCATCCCTTAAGAAGGAGATGATTGATTAATTAGCCACTTCAAGTGCAACAGATGCATCGATTGTTTTTGTCTTCATATAAATAGTGGGCCTCGGCATCACAGTTTGGTCTCTCGACATCCGTCCGTCAGTCAGAGTCTGCCTGGTTGTGTCTATCGCATAGCGTTAAAGACGGTCAGTGCATCTATGGTTGGATTCAGCAGCATCATATTCTATTTCCGCTTACGTGCCATTTAGTGTTTGTGTTAACTAGTACTATAATAAGTAATACATCCGGCTAATATAATACATTAGATGCAAATTGTCTATTTATTGTATTGTAAACCCGAAGCCGCTACTAACATACTGCAACACATCGAAGACACTAGGAAGATATTGACGCGGTCTTCGAGGTACGTCAACATCGCCTTTTTTTTTCCTCGAAGAACGAGATCATAACAAAGATTTATTTATTTGCAGTTCGAGACGAAGAAAATCAATCAAGCAGAGAATAATACATCGAAGAACACAGCATCGCAGTCGTACATAAGAGAGAGTCTTCAAAAAAGAAATTAAAATGACCGAAGTAAAACGAAACCCAACACTTTTGTAACCTTAGAAATGAGGTAATCCGATATCATTTTTTTTTTTTATCTTTATTTTTTTTAGTTTTGTTTTTATTTTATTTTGTTTCCTTTAATTCTTCTTATCTAACTTTTTTTTTTTTTGATGACATAGTAGAAATGTATTTAGGTGAATGGAGTACTACTGTAATCCAACTACTTGGAGGCTACGCATGTAGGATGCTTCAAGAGCGGGGATTCTAGGATTGGATTTTCAACGTTGACTAAACGTCTGCTAGGGGTACATCTTCAACTTGAATGCCTTGAGGGAGCCCGAGGTTACCAAATGGAGTCTGAAAAAAGGAATAATCGTCCCCGAGAGTCACCGAGGGGAGAGTCGTGGGTTCAAATCTTAGGAATAAGAGTTCCATTTCAGCTCGTCGAAAGAAGAACATAAGTGACCCGAAACCCTTTCGAGGCATTGGGAATGCGCCGACCGTAGTTCGAGAAAATGAAACCTGATCCAAATTAGAAATGAGGAGCTACGATGTGAAATGAAAATAGATGATAGAT
>NW_002988285.1:0-1013 GCF_000006295.1 Pediculus humanus corporis | reverse complement strand
GAGGGAGAGAGCAGATAAAGAACCAAAGAGAGAGAGCAAACAGAGAGGATAAAGAAAGGGACAGGATGGGAGAGGTAGATAGAGGAAGAAAGCAGACAAAGGATCAAAGAAAGAAAGAGAGACAGGACAGGCACAGAAACGGACCGGAAGACAGAGAGAAAAAGAGACTGGACAGACAGAGAGGATAAATAAAGAAACAGAAAAAGAGAGGATAATCCAGAGAGGACAGAGAGAGGAGAGAGAGGAAGGAGCAGAAAAAAAAGAGAAAGAGAGGACAGACATGGAAACAGATCGGGAGACAGACAGACGGAGAGGATAAAGGAAGGAGCAGAAAGAAAGGATAAACAAAGGAACAGAAAGAAAGAGAGAGATAGAACAGACACAGAAATGGAGCGGGAGACAGAGTGAGAGAGAGAGACACAGACAGACAGAGAGGATAAACAAAGGAACAGAAAGAAAGAGATAGAGACAGGACAGGCACAGAAACAGATTGGGAGACAGAGATAGAGATAGAGAAAGAGAGAGAGAGGCAATAAAAAGAATTTTTCGTTTAACTTTATAAAGATGAAGGTAAAAGTAAAGAAGCGTAAAAGAAAAGTTTTAATATGTTTAAAACATTTTTTAAAAAGTATCAATTTCGAATTAGAAAGTGTAACGATGGAAACGCAAACTGGAAAAGTTTAAATTACGTCGACTAAGACGACGATGATGACGACGACGACGACGACGACGACGACGTCAACGACGATGGTAATGATGATGATGATGATGATGATGATGATGATGATGATGATGATGATTACTCGGTAAAATGAAAGTTTTTGTTTGTTGATTCCAAACTCACCGTAAAACGCGGTGCCATAATCGTACGTCGTTATTGTTTGAATTTCAAAAAAAAAAAAAAAAGCGCGGGAATTATAAAACGTCCAAGGTTGTCACCGTAGACAATAAGACACGAGACAACGAGGAGAAGGGAAGGGGAAGAGAGACGGAGAGGAGGAAGGGGAGGGGAG
>NW_002988286.1:0-1042 GCF_000006295.1 Pediculus humanus corporis | reverse complement strand
AAATTTTTTTATTTCAACGGGGATGATAACGATGATGGAAATGTTTGGCGACGGTGGCGTTAGTGACGTCATAGGCGTCACAGTGTTAAGTGATGGTGATAATAGTTCACACGGGATAAAAAAAGGTTTTTTTTTTTAAAAAACTAAATATCACAAATGTGAAAAGTTTAGACTTAATTTCTCGCCTGATACTCTCATTTTTAATAGTTTTAATATTGAAGTTTTTAAGTTTCCAGCCTATTACTCTCCCTTTCATCCCTGCCTCCCCCCCACATCTCTCACTCTCACTCTTTCTCTTTCTCCCTTTCCGAATCCCGACATTTTCCGCTTTTTTACCTTTTTTTTTTATTTTTATTTTTAAAAGGTTTCCCCATTATTTCTTTCTATCGGGATTTTAAAACTGAATTTTTAATTTTTTTATTTTTATTTCGTTTACCCTTTTCTCTTTCTCTCTCTCTTTCTTTCTCTTTTTCTTTCTCTTTCTCTCTCTCTTTCTTTCTCTTTTTCTTTCTCTTTCTCTCTTTTTTCACTTTTTTTAATGTTAAAGTAAAATTTGGGAAAAAAATTAGAGAGGAAGTGATGGAAAAACGGGTAATAATAGAAAAATAAAAAGAAAAATGAAAATGTAAAATTTAGAGAAAGGGAAGGAACAGGAAGGAATGGGACAGAAAAGAAAATGAAGGAAGAGAGAGAGAGAGAAAGAGAAAGAGAAAGAGAAAGAGAAAGAGAAAGAGAAAATTGAAAATGTTGAATTGTCAATTTTAAAAAGATGTTTTACTCCCGTCGGAGGAAATTGCTTTTAAATTGTCGCGAAATTATTTTTTTAAACACATTTTACTAAATGTGAATAAATGAAAAAAAAAAAAAAAAACAAGTCGGTATAAATTTTTATGAAAATATCACGAGAGAGAGAGAGAAAGAGAAAGAGAGAGGAAGAATAAGAAAGAAAGAAACAATCTGAGTAAGATTGAAAAGTATGGATACGCATAAAAATGTTAATGGGAGTGAGATGGAGATGAAAAAAGAGAGAGAAAGGAAAAAA
>NW_002988287.1:0-1167 GCF_000006295.1 Pediculus humanus corporis | reverse complement strand
ACAAAACGATCGATTCGAATTTAAAGTATTTTAATATTATTATTATTAAAAAATTATTAAAAAAAAAAAAAAAAAAATCAGGCTCCCTTCGTCGTCAGTTACTTACTTACTTAACGACTCTTGATGACATTAATAAAAATGCCTGCGAACGAAAGAACGACATTGTAACAATAATAATAATAATAGTATTACGTTTTAAATAATAATAATAATAATAATAATAATAATAAAATGGTCATTTAATTAATTTCGTGCGATAACCGAACCGAACCGAAATAATAATAATAATAAAAACGATCAATAATAATAATAATTTGTCATGTTTTTTTTTTTTTGTTTCATATGGATTAATTAAAAAATGTGTCTTCTGCTAGTGTTGTTGTTGTTGTTGTTTTTTTATTTTGATTAATTGATAATTGTCAGACAGAAAATTAGTTCAAAAAATTGTTTAAAAAAAAATAATGATAATGAAAACAATAACAAGAACAAAAACAAAAAACATAAAACATAAAAAAAATTGTTATTTCGTAACGAATCTAAACGAATAATAATTATTATTTAATTATTATTATTATTATTGTTATTATTATTATTATTATTGATTGATTGTGTTTATAATCGTGGCAGTAGCAACACAGTAACAACGAAAATAACAACAACAAAAAACAGTTATTCTTTTAATTTTATGAACTTTGATCGTTAAGAAAAAAATTTTTTTAAAATTTTTTTCTTCGAGATTTTAAATTTTATTATTATTATTATTATTATTATTATTATTATTATTATTATTATTATTACTATTATTATTATTATTATTATTATTATTATTATTTTGGATTTTCAAAATGAGAACGATCGTAAAAATTCGAAAAAAACGAAAAACGAAATTTTAGTTTTTTTTTTTTTTTGTATTTGGCGAAAGACGTGTATTTTTTTTTTTAAGTATCAGGTGATTAAAATATTTGTTTAATTTCGTGTCAGTAGTCGTTAATAGGAAAAAAAAAATTTTTTTTGTAAATTTTACTTCCGGTTTAAACATTTTTAAAACGAGGAAAAATCTTCTTGTTTTCTTCTTTTGTGAATACGTTACGAAAATTTACGTTATACAAACGATACAATAATAATAATAATATATAACAAAACACTCGTTATCGTTGTCAAAAAAAA
>NW_002988288.1:0-1203 GCF_000006295.1 Pediculus humanus corporis | reverse complement strand
CTCGGGCCGAGATCTGAGCCGTCAGCGACGTTAGGACGCCTGATGCCAAACCTGCGCGGACCGCAGGCCAAGGTCAGGCGATTATACGCGACGGTCGTTCACTCCGTGGCCCTGTACGGAGCTCCGATATGGGCCGAGTCGGTTTCGGCAGCTCGGCCTCTTCGCGAGAGGGCAATACAACTTCAAAGGGCGTCTCTGAACCTAATGGCGATGGCTTACAGGGACGTCGCGGCGGAGGTGGCTTGTCTTCTGTCGGGCGCTCCCCCGCTCGATCTCCTCGCGATGGAGAGACTCGTCCTCTATCGCGAGTGGGATCGCGGCGGGCCTAGGACAGCTCGTCATCGCAGGGAACTTCGTGCTCAAATTGTTAACACTTCAACGACGGGCGTAGGCGTTACGGGGGGGAAATCATTAACGTTCTCGGCCCCCGAGTGGGGGACAGGGTGGGGCGGGGTCACGGAAACTTGACTTACCGTCTCACTCAGGTCCTCACGGGTCACGGCGTGTTCGGCTCGTACTTGGCGCGTAAAAAGTGACCATAATAATAATAATAATAATAATAATAATAATAAAAGTCAACGGCCATACCGTGCTGGTCACACCGGTTCCCGTACGATCACCGAAGTTAAGCAGCATCGGGCGTGGTGCAAACTTGGATGGGTGACCGTTTGAGAACGCCACGTGCCGTTGGCTTAAAAAGAGCAAAAAAAAAATGAGAACAAGACAAAGTAAGAACCAAAAACAAATTTTGTTCTACTGTCGACCTGAGGCTGCTCGACGAGAATGTGAATTTCACTGCTTCTGACCCTGGCCACTCCAAAGATGTTAGTCACTGGAGCCCAGTTCAGGAGACAAATCGTTCCCATCGAATAAAGATGGACTCAGGAAGACCTTCAAGAATTGATGTGGTGCTATCTTATAATAAGTGGCACCACCGAAATTCGAGTATTTGTCCCTAAGGAATCGGGTAGAAACCTCGGATAAATACTTAAAAACCCCGACAAGTAGCCTTGTCGTGTTTAATGGTGGATAATAATAATAATAATTGTAAGGTAGTGTGCAACGGTTGATATGCGTTTACGTCATATCGACTTATTTAAATAATTTTAATAGTTTTATTTAATAATTTATTTATAAATTATGTATCAAAAATTTTGTAATTAAGTCTAGTTTATTGTAATGTAAATATTGTTTTATATTTTT
>NW_002988289.1:0-1133 GCF_000006295.1 Pediculus humanus corporis | reverse complement strand
CAACAATCGATTAATAATTTTATTTCGCGATATCATATTAATAAAAATTAATTTTCGTTAACGGAAAAAAAAATAAACAAAAAACAATATGGCGTCTGAAAATGATTTTTTTTTTTTTTTTCACTTGTCAAATACAATGTGATGTTTTTTTCTTTTTTTTTTTTTTTAATATTAATAGGATTTAATTTATTGAAAAAGAAACAAACAAGAGAGAGAGACAGAAACAGAAAGAGAGGGAGAGAAAAAAACAGAAAGAGAGAGAGGAACAAGAAAGAGAGAGAAAGAAAGAGACAGAGAGAAAAACAGGAAAAGAGAGAGAGAGAGACAGAAAGAAAAAAAGAGACAGAAGGAGAGAAAGAAAGAGAGAGGAATAGAAAGAGAGAGAGAGACAGAAAGAGAAAGAGAAAGAAAGAGAAACAGAAAAAGCGAGGTAGAATTCGTGGTAAATTAAAAAACCTGGAATCATTTTTACTTTCTCTCTTTTTCTCTCTCTTTCTCTCTTTCTTTCTTTTTCCCTCTCTTTCTCTTTAACTTTTTTTTTTATTAAATATAATTCACTATTGAACGAAAAGATAATTTAAATTTAAAAACGACTCTGTACGAACGTGCGTTTACCCGTAATAAATTTTAACGTTCGTACGCATTTTTTTTTTTTGTTTTTCTCATGCCACGTCAGTTAAAAAAATTAATAATTTATTTTTTTTTTTTTTGTATTTTTCCCGCCGTTTTTCTTTAACGGCTAAAAAAAAATAAATAAAAGAGAGAAAGAGATACAGAGAAAAAGGGAAGTGAAGGTTGGCACGCCTGTCGAAAATGAAAAACGTTTTTTTTATTTTTATGTTATTTCATACGTAAAACAAATTTTTACGCGTTGTTATGATGACGTGTAACTAACGAGGGGAAAAAAAATTTTTTGGCGCGATTACTATCGACCATAACCGAACAACAAACATACAAAACACAAATATACAAATCAAAATTTATTTGACTTTTATTTTTTTATGATGACGTATTTCGATGGCCGGATATAATATTAATAATAATAATGATGATGATAATGATAATAATAATAAATTTTGTATTTATAAATTGTGATTTAATGCCTGTCGTCGTTGGTCGCGTTTAAAAATATT
>NW_002988290.1:0-1712 GCF_000006295.1 Pediculus humanus corporis | reverse complement strand
TATTCTTTCTCTTAAATTCCAATTTTTTCTACCAGATATTTCTTAGCAATCTATAATTTATTCATTCTCCCCGACTTGTTCCTCATTCATTAACTAAACTTATCCTTTAAATTTCATTTCTAACTTTATCTAATATTCCAATTAATTGCAATAACTTATCTCTAACAGTTCCATTACTAATTTCACATTTCATTTAACTGCAATATTTACATTACAAATTTTACATATCATTTAATACATAACCCCTCCCGATCTTTCATTAACTTACCGTCGTTATCTTTAGTATTTTCTCATATTAGCTAATTAATTAATTAACTAATTCACATATATTTTTCATTCATTCTCCAGTCATTTTCATTATACATACAGGTATTTCTGACTCATTAGGGCCTCGAAGTTATTTTCCAAACAATTTTATTATTATATCTATTCAATTCTCCGTCCCTTTTTTTTTTATTATTATTTTTTTCTTTTTTTTCTCTCTGTTCTATTCTTTTCCTTTTTTTAAAAAATTTTTTTTATAATCCATTATTTTCAATTATTTATAACTTTCCGTTCTATTTCTATTGTTGATTATCTTGACCTTTTTTCTGTTTACTTTCTATTATTTCCTTTTTATAACCCATTATTTTCAATTATTTAGATATTTTCCGATTCCATTTTCGGTTTTTTATTGTCGATTATTTTGTCCTTTATTTTTCATTCATTTCATATCTTTCGATACATAATTCCCTTTCGATTTTCCATTAACCTACCATCATAATCTTTAGTATTTTTCACATATTGGCTAATTGATTGATTGATTAATTATTTCACAGACGATTCTTCATTCATTTTTCTAAGTTTATTTCCATTGTGCATGTAGGTATATCTGACTCATTAGGGTTTCAAAGTTATTTCCAAACAATTTTATTATTCTTTTCATTTCTATTAAATTTCTGTCCCTTTTTCCCGGTTTATTTTATTTTCTATTATTTCCTTATAAATTTTATAATCCATTATTTTCAATTATTCAAATATTTTTATTCGGTTCTATTTCGGGTTTTTTTCTATTGTTGATTTTGCCTTTCACTTTCTATTCAATTTAATTGTGCAGGTACTCGGTCCCTTTTTTTATTTTTAATTTTGCCTGGTCCCAAATATTTCCAATTCATTTAACATTAATTAATTGATTGATTGTTCGACCCCTAAGTTTAACATTGGAGGAATTCATTATCTCCGCCCTTTTATCAATAATATCGATATTTCATTGGCTCATCTCGTTGCTAGGTGCATAGGTGGGGGAATTCTTCAGCTCACGTTTAGGGAAGAGTGTTTGCTTAAAAACTCACATTCTCTCTCTTGCGTGTGCTCTGGCGACAAGTACCCATTGGTGCATTAGTGATTAGTGATTAGTGATTGTACAAGTGTTTTCTCATTTATGCAAGGTAAGAAATATCTTTAATTTTTGGTATTCTTCCAGTGTTGTGATTATGATAATTACCCTAAAATTCCAATATTTTATTAATTCTAAAAAATTCCAAGTTCAAAAATTCGATTAATCCTCAAATCACATTTAATAATTTCAACAATCTCCCCAAAATTTAATTTTTTCCAAAAAATTTCAATTTTTTTCAATTTTTCAAATTTCAATTTCCCTATATCCAGTTATTATTAATTAATCAAATTTTCAATAAATTATTAATTCCACAAATAATCCACCAAATTAAATT
>NW_002988291.1:0-1023 GCF_000006295.1 Pediculus humanus corporis | reverse complement strand
TTATCGTCGTTTCGAAAGAAACAGAAACAGAAAAACCTTGAAAATATTAATTCGCAAATACCTGGTTCGTATCATAAACCTTCTTATCAAAAGCTTAACGTTAAATAAAGAATTTCTTTTCTTTTCTGTTATCAAAAACCTTCGAATGTTTGTTTTGCAAACGTTTTTCAAAAACGAATTTTCCCGGGAAAATGAAAATTATTATTATTATCATTAATTCACTTCTCCCCTTTTTCCTGTTTCCCCCCTACTTTCATTTTAAATTTTCCTTTTTCCCCCACCACCACCACCACCACCATCATCAACATCATCGTCGCCGTCAGCGTCACCGTCAATTTTTTCTCTTATCAGCAAAAAAAAAAAAAAAAAAAAAAAAACAAAAACCGCGTAAACAATTATTTCCGGTTTCGGCAATCATGAAAGTTTTTTAGTTTGTATCTTTCGAAATCGATTCGTTTGACGGTTTTAAGAAGGAGGGAGGGAGGGGGGGTTGAAATTTTTAACGAAACCGAATTTAAGGGAAGATTGAAAAATGACTCGTGATTATTTATTTTTTGCTGACATTTAAAATAAATTTTTTGCTTTCATTTTCCAACCGGAAATTTATCGTCTCGACCGTCAATTACATTTCCTTTCCTTATCCTTTTTCTTTTCTAAATGATGAGGATGACGACAACGACGACGACAGCACGCAAAACCAAAATGAAAATTTACAAAGCGGTGAGTTTTTAAAGGTCACGAGGAGGAAAGGGGCTAAGGGGGTTAAGGGGGTAGCAATGACAAATTTTACAAAATCGCAATTTCGATCTTGAACTTCGATATAGAAAGAAAAAATGGTTTGGGTAGCAGACGACGACGATTACGACGGTTAACCATATTTCTATTTTTTTTTTTTTTTCCTTCAAGGTTTTCAAGTGTCGGTCATACTCGGAATTCACATTTAGCAAAAAAAATAGTTGTTTGACTTTGAAAGTAACGATGGTGATGGTGATGGTGGTGGTGGTGGTGGCGGTGGTGGTTGGT
>NW_002988292.1:0-1147 GCF_000006295.1 Pediculus humanus corporis | reverse complement strand
GAAATATTTAAGGGAAATAATGTACACACTTCGCGAAGTTAAATGCCTGTCAGTGTTTGGAGGGTGAGTGCGGGTGTTGTACAGGAATAATAATGCAAAATTTAACATAAACATACGACAGCATCTCTGTATAAACATGACGTACGAACCTGAAGATCTTGCAATTGGTGTAAAAATGTCTTTCAACGATATCGTTTTATTAAGCAATAGAGTTTCAGGTAAGTGAAATTGTTGTTATAAAAAAAAAGAAAAAATTTCAGGTATGATCCAACGATTGTTTTTATTATCGACAGGAAAAAATCCACCGCCTTTGTGTTTGACCGTTCCAAGATTTACAAACATAAAATTTTGCGTTAAATTTACAAACGTTTACATAATAAATAGAAACATTCATGCGTGTGCAACGTTGGAAACGGAATGGAACAAGAGAACTGTTTTCTCATTTAATTTAGATTGTTTAAGACTCGGTTTGAACGGTGTTGCTTTGGTTTCCGCTGAAGATGGCGGAGGATTACCGCATCCAATTGATCAAGAAGTTGACAATATTGAAGATTACGACGAGCTAATTGAAAATCAAACGAATAAACCAAATAAAAACAAGACGAGTACTCCGAAACCTGTTAAAAAACCTACTACTACCACCACCACCACGGCTGCCACCACTACTGCCGCCGCCATCAATGTTGCCACCACTGCTGCCGCACACAATGCTGCCACCACCAATGCAGCCACCATCGCTGCTGCCGCACACAATGCTGCCACCGCCAATGCTGCCACCACTGCTGCCACCAATGCCGCCGCACACAATGCCGCCGCACACAATGCTGCCGTCACCAATGCTGCCACCACCAATGCTCCCACCACCACTGCTGCCACCACCAATGCTCCCACCACCACTGCTTCCACCACTAAAGTTTCCTTAAATTCTACGACGGAAAATAACGTTTAACGTTAACAATTAATCATTATTATTTTTTAAAAGCATTTTATTGTATTTAACCAATCGAATATTCATAGAAAACCAATTAATTTTTTTTTTTTGTTTAAAACATTAAATATTTATTTATTAATTTATTTATTGTTATGCTTACGTAAGTTATTTTTTCGTAATAAAAAAAAAAATATCAGAAAACTTTTAATTTTTAAC
>NW_002988293.1:0-1009 GCF_000006295.1 Pediculus humanus corporis | reverse complement strand
GTAATAACGTGGAACCAACCAACAGGAATCATCAGATCAAACAACCGTCGGTTGAATTTTTTTTTATTTTTTTTCCAATGTGTACAAGTTGTAATAACCAAATAAGCGGAAATCGTGGCACGCGTTCACCCAAAGGTAAAAACGTGAAAAATATTAAACGTTTTTTTTTTTTTTTTTTTTTTTTTTTTGTAAATTCTCGTAGTCCGTAACGTAAAAAAAAAATCTATAGGTTTTTTTACTTAAACAAGAGGCGAAGGAGTGGAAAAAAAAAGACGTGGAAGGGGATATAGGTATAATATAACAAAAGTGAATAATTTAAGAAAACGATAATAAAGTGGGACACAAATCGGGGGAAAAAATTTTTAATATCGATTTTTTTTTTTTTTTTTGGAAAAAATGAGGGTCGATAATTTTTTTTTTTAAAGGGGGGAGGGAAGAAGGGGGGGAGAATATTAAGAGTAATTTTTTTTTTTATTGATTAGTTAAAATTAATATTCGATTTAAATCGATGGAATTAAATATAAAAAAAGTGCGAGATAATGTTTTAACTTTAATAGATTTGAAGAAAAAACACAAAAAACCTAAACTAGCAGACGACCCATAAAAAAAAAATGAACGTTGGAGTATTATTAAAAAATAATTAACAAAAAAAAAAAAAAGTTTTTTTTACAATTAGTATTTCTCATTTATAAAAAAAAAAAAAAAAAACTACCATCAATCCTTTTTTTTTTGTAAGAGGGAGTTACTTTTAAAATAAATACCAACCCTTAAAAAAAGTTTTTTTTTTTTCCCACAGACGTACCCCTAATCAAAACCGTTACGTAATAACAAAAAAAAGGCAAAATTTCATTTCTGATGTACTCCCTCCCTCCGCCTTCCCCCAAAAAAAAAAAAACTAAGGATGAGATCATCGTACGTAAAAAAATTATTAATCGGAATCCATATTTCTTTCTCGTGTAATTTTTTTTCTTCTTCTTTTTCATTTTAATTTCTTTTTTTTTTTTTTTTT
>NW_002988294.1:0-1007 GCF_000006295.1 Pediculus humanus corporis | reverse complement strand
CGGTTATTTTGACAAAAAAATATATATATATAAAATTTTTTTCCCCTTAAAAGCTGGAAAAGGTTTTTTTTTTTAAATAAATCAACGTCCCATTGTTCACATTTGGCTCCCCACACAGTTTTCCTTCAATTTTTTTTTTTTTTTTTTTTTGTTTAGCTTTTTTGTTTTTGCGTTTGTCGTAGTCGTCGTCGTCGCCGATGATATTGTCGTCGACGTCGTCGTTTTTGTTTTTGTTGTTGTTGTGTTGTTGTTGCTGTTGTTTTATATAAAAGTTTATTCAATAAATAATGAATATAATTTAGAGTGCGATGAGAGATTTCCCAATGGGATTTCATCATTCAACCTTTCATTTTTATTTTATTTTTATTTTTTCCTGGGGATTTTTTTTTGTTTTTTTTTCTTTTAACGTTAATCAATTAAATGCCTGCCTGCCTGCCATTTTTTTTTTTTTTTTAAATTATCGGATGGAAGGGCGAGGAGAAAAGAGAGAGAGAGAGAGAGAGAGTGAGAGTTTTAAGGATTTTAACGGTTTGAAGATTGAAAAAAAAAATGGCTATCGATATAAATATTAATTTTTTTTTCTAAATGAGGTTTGAGCTTTTTTTTTTGTTTTAAATGTCGTGACACCACCTCCTTGCTTTCTCCCCCTGTGCCCCAACAGTCTCTCTCTCTTTCTCTCTCTCTCTCTCGAGTATCAAATCCGGTTTGATATTCATTGTTTTCGTTTTTTTATTTCCCTTCGAAAATGGTTGCAAAATTCACAATCTAACGACGTCCCTTCTCTTCCTTTACTTTCTTTTCGAATGTCATTTTTTTTTTGTTTTTGTTTTTGTTGTTCGAACCGGCAATTCACCGGTTGATGGGGGAGGGGGGAGGCACTATTCGTCTTCGGATTTGATTAATGAAAAAGTTACGTTGAACTTTATTTTTGTTCGTTGTGGTCGATCGTGACTTTTCGGTTTTATACTTGCCCGACGTTTTGATTCTATTAAAAAAAAAAAAAAAAT
>NW_002988296.1:0-1091 GCF_000006295.1 Pediculus humanus corporis | reverse complement strand
GCGTGTTTCGTTTTTAATTTCTGACATTTTTATGTTGCCCTCCATAAAGTTAAGTAATATTACTTTTGGTTTCATTCAACCGTGAATCTCTCTCTCTCTCTCTCTCTCTCTCTCTTTCTCTCTCTTTCTCTCTAGAGAGAGAGAAAAAGAAAGAAAAACGGAAACGGATTTCCGATTTTATATATATATATATTATTTCACACGAAACGAGACTTTTATTTATTTATTTATTTTTATTTTTTGTATTTTCAAACCGAAAAGAATCATGTTTTGGAAAACAAAAAACAAAATTATAAAAAAGAAGATAGAAAGAGAAAGAAGTATGAGAGAGAGAGAGAGAGGTAGTTAGTGAGAGTAAAAGAAAATATAGAAAGAGTAAAGAAATATAGAGATAGTGTGAGGGAAAGTGAGAGAGAGTGAGTGAGCGACGGAGAGATAAGGAAGAGCGACAAAAAGAGAGGAAAGAAAGAGAGAGAGAGAGAGAGATAAGGATGAAAGAAAGAGAGAAAGAGACAGACATAGTGAGAAAAAAAAAATAGAGAGAAAAACAAGAGAAAGAAGGAAAGTGAGAGAGAAAAGTAAGAGACATAGGTAAGGAAGAGCGGCAAAGAGAAAGGCAAGAAGAAAAAATGTAGAAAGAAAAAAAGAAAAAAAAAGAGAAAGAAGGAGAGAGAAATGAATGAAAAAAAGAGAGAGAGATAAAGAAGGAAGGTGAGAGAAATGGATGAAAGAAATAGAGAGAGTCAGATATAGTAAGAGAAAAAGAGAATATAGAGGAAAAAAAAGGAAAAGAGATATTGAGAGAGAGAAAGGAATAGTGGCAAAAAGAGAGAGAAAGAGAGAGAGAATAAAAAGAGAAGAGAGAAATGAATCCAAAAAAGAAGATAAGAGAAATGGATGAAAGAAATAGAGAGAGAGTCAGAGATGGTAAAAGAAAAAAAGATAGTAAAAGAAAAAGAGACCGTGAGAGAGAGAAAGAAAAAGAGAGAGATATAGAGAGAGAGAGAGAGAAACGAAGAGAAAAGATACAAACAAAAATTTTATTCATCCGTGACAAACTTTTTTTATTTTTTCATTAAAACGAACTTTTT
>NW_002988297.1:0-1239 GCF_000006295.1 Pediculus humanus corporis | reverse complement strand
GGTTTTATCATTATATTTAACGTGACATTGGTACGTGACGAGTATCACCATCATTCGTATTATCAAACGATGACGTTTGTATTTTTTCACCCTCGATTTTCATTATTATTTTATCCGTCACCATCATCTCGCGATGATTCGGGAAAAAAAAAAAAAAAAAATGAAAACGAAAACGATGATGATGAAAATAAAATATCGTCGGCCGCCATCACAAATTATCGATATCGAACAATCGTGGAATCAGAAAGAAAAAAAAAAAAAAAAAAACGAAAGCTTTCGAATCGATTTTAAAAAATAGTGAAATCGTGTTTGCTTGACGAACAAAGTAAATCTGATAAGGGAATATCCTTGTAAACACTTTCTCACTTTTTCGAAAGAGAGAGAGAGAGAGAGAAACGTCTTCTTTCACGTCAGAATGTTCCCGATTCGTTGAAATCCGTGCTGCGGAGAAAAAAAAAATGATGACGATGAAATCGTTTAATGTTGGCACCGCTGCGATACGCGAGAGAAATCATAGATTTTTTTCTACGGAGAATTCGGAAAATTATTATTATTATTATTATCATTATCATTATTAATAATTTATTAATGTAATTAATTACGTAAGAATAGTAATAATTATTATTATTATTATTAGTATTTCGAAAATGATCTTCGCGCGATTTCTCTCTCTCTCTCTCTCTCTCTTTGTTTCTTTCCAAAATAGGAATCCGTGTTATTTATCATTATTATTATTATTATAATCATCATCATCATCAGCATCATCATCATCATCTTGCTTATTATTATCATTAATATCGTTATTGATAATGATATTTTTTTTTCTTTCTTTGTTTTTTAAATAATTACCAAAGTCGAAGGTCGTAAACGTATGTGCATAATTTTTTTCCCTCTCTCTTTCTATCTCTCTCTGTCTCTATCTCTCTCTCTCTTTTTCTTTTTTTAATAACTTTACGTATCGGCAATTGATTTTTCGTAAATGAACTAATAATAATAATAATTATAATTCCGTTTAAAACGAAAAAAAAAAAAACGTTTGAAAAAGTACGTAATTATCGTTAACGAGGTAGTAAACAAAATTTATTATTTACTTTTTTTTCGGTTGGTTTTTGTGTGTGTCACGTGTCACGTGTCACGTGGGCAAAAAATGGCGACAAATGAATAAATGTATTGGATATAATTGCGATCGGTAGGAAACGGAAATCGAGATAGATCGATCATTGATAGATACTCTCTCAA
>NW_002988298.1:0-1007 GCF_000006295.1 Pediculus humanus corporis | reverse complement strand
TAATAATAATAATAATAATAATAAAAAGCCAACGGCCATAGCGTGCTGGTCACACCGGTTCCCGTACGATCACCGAAGTTAAGCAGCATCGGGCGTGGTGCAAACTTGGATGGGTGACCGTTTGAGAACGCCACGTGCTGTTGGCTTAAAAGAGCAAAAAAAAAAAATGAGAACAAGACAAAGTAAGAACCAAAAAACAAATCTTGTTCTACTGTCGACCTGAGGCAGCTCGACGAGAACGTGAATTTCACTGCTTCTGACCTGGCCACTCCAAAGATGTTAGTCACCGGAGCCCAGTTCAGGAGACAAATCGTTCCCATCGAAAAAGACGGACTCAGGAAGACCTTCAAGAATTGATGTGGTGCTATCTTATAATAAGTGGCACCACCGAAATTCGAGTATTTGTCCCTAAGGAATCGGGTAGAAACCTCGGATAAATACTTAAAAAACTCCGACAAGTAGCCTTGTCGTGTTTAATGGTGGATAATAATAATAATAATAATATTCGTTCTTTTTAACAAAATATAAATGATGATGATGATGATGATGATTGCGAGTAATTTTTTTTAACCGTCGGAAACTCATATCAATCACGGATTGATTGTCAAAATAATGAATGCATTACAATCATTCGTAATTTTAATTATTATTATTATTATTATTATTTTAAAGAGTTTTCCGAAGGGAGGAGCGGAAGTAAAGGAAAAGCTTGAAAACATTTTGACAAAATTTTTCTCGTTGCGAACAAAAAAAAAAAAAAAAAAAATTACCAAGATGTCAAAATGCCAATAAAACGGGGGGTGGGGTGGGGAAATAAAATTGGATTTTCTTTACCATTGGGATATTTATTTCCGGTTTAACCACCGGATGTTATTATACATTTTTCACGTATGAATTTGTGTCATTTTTTTTATTATCATCATCGATACAAAAAAAAAATGATTTCTTTTCAATTTTTTATTTTTATTTTTAAATGTCGATACAGCCACGACAACAACAACAACAAC
>NW_002988299.1:0-1293 GCF_000006295.1 Pediculus humanus corporis | reverse complement strand
TTCGTGAGGCACACTATCAAAGGCCTTTTGATAGTCAATCCATGCCATGCTTAAATTCTTCCTCTTTTGTTTTGCACTGGCCATGATCAATTTATTTATTAATAAAACCTCCTTGCAGCCGTAAGACCCTTTTCTACATCCATATTGTTCAGGAGGAAAAATGTTATTTTTTCTTAAATGCCCATAAATCTTTTCAGCAATAATAGCTGTTATTATTTTATACATTGTGGGCAAACAGGTAATTGGCCGAAAATCTTTCGGTTCCATAGCTCCTGGTTTTTTTGGCAGCAAATACGTTTTTCCTGTGGTTATCCATTCTGGCATTTCTTGCCGTCCCATTATTAATTTATTTATGGATACCAGTAAATACTTATGGGTACTTGTAAAATTCTTAATCCAAAAATTTTGTACCCTATCTAATCCGGGACTTTTCCAGTTGGCCGTGTTTTTTAGGCATATTTCCAAATCTGCCATTATTATATCCGACATTGTTGAAGAAGCAATCCAGGCATGTGCTTCTTTTTCTTTATTCATCCATGTAGAATTCTTATTTAATGGATGAGATTTTTCCCAAATATTTGACCAAAAGTCTGCCATTTTTTCTACATTTAAGGTGCTGGATCCATTTTGTATGTTTTATTATTATTATTATTATTATTATTATTATTATTATTACTATTATTATTATTATTATTAATATTTTCCTTTGAAATTTTCCTTCAGTTATTATTATTATCATCATCCCCCTTTCAAAGTTTTCCGATAATTTTATTTTATTTTTTATTTTCGATTCTCGGTGCATATTTAATAATTAATTTCTCACTTGCTTTATAAATGAAAAAAAAAAAAAAATTACCTTTTACATCGATCGAACTTTGCGAAATTAAATTTTTTCCCCTTCCCTTCCCTTCCCCTGCTTCCCCTCCTTTCATTTTTCCAGAGAAAAAGAGATAGAGAGAGAGAAAGAGAGAAAAGAGAAAATTACGATGAATTTTGACATTATTAATTTTAATTGAAAACGAAGGGGAAAAAAAATTTTTTTTTTTTTTTTTTTTTTTTTTTTTATGTTTGCGCTTTTGTTTTTATTATTATTAAAAAACAGTAGTGTCCTTTTTTTTTAAAAAAATTATTATTATTATTATTATTTTAATAAAAAAAAAAAAAGAAAGGAAAAAAGAAAAAAAGGGAAAAATTCCAGGTATTGTGAATTTTAAAACGTAACGTGAGATTTCGAATTTTCCACTCTTTGGTTACTTTCAACTTTGACAACAATACATTTTCCATCGGGAAAAA
>NW_002988300.1:0-1009 GCF_000006295.1 Pediculus humanus corporis | reverse complement strand
AATTGCTAACAACGTGTCAGATAAAATTACGATGATACCTTTTTTTTTTTATTCTCTACTACTATTAGATTTCCTTTCCGTACCTGTTAAGGAATACAAAGTCATTCGATTTTTTTTTTTCAGGTATTTAATAAAAAAAATAAATAATTTTTTTCTGTTATTACACCGTCCTTGAAATTTAAACATCTACTATTATCTATATTATAAATATTTAAAAAATATTATAAATAAATTAATTTTATTTATCGATTTTTTTTTTTGAATGAATCATTCGAGACGTACAGGTTGGGTAAAAACCTTTTGTAAGAACCTATCATTCGACCCATTAAAATATTTTCTTTTATATAATATTAGAATTTAAACGGTTAAAATTTGTCATCCGCCATTTTTATTCTTTTATCTATCTTCCTTCAGAAGATTAAAGAAAAAAAACTCAACCGTTTCGATCATTTAAGGTTTAACAGAATAAAAATGGCGGATGACAAATTTAACCGTCGTTTTGAAATAATTTTTTTAACCGCAAAAATAATATTTGTATTGGTTTTTTTTTTTTTTTTTACCACCATCTTGTTATCGGTTTAAATAATTACGGGATTCAATATTTATTTCACGGGTATCAACAAATACTAATTTAACAATAAAAAAAGATTACAAGAATTTTATTTAAAGAGAGAGAGAGAGAGAGAACAATCACCTGTTTTCCATCCAAAGGATTGTGTGCTTTATTAAATAATACGAACGAATAGCTGTTTATATTGAAATAACGGTAACGATGAGGAAACCATTTTGTACCTGACATCGTCTACAAAAAAAAAAAATTATTTTTATTTGGTCGTCGTTTTTTTTTTCTCTCTTTCCTATTCTATCGTTTTTCCAAAAAAATTTTCTAGAATTTAATGACGTCATTGCAAAATTTTTTCACATAATATTTTCATAATCAAACAAAACACGATGGAAAGATTTTTTAAACAGATATTTTAAAACAACCATCCATTCCCATTCACGACAT
>NW_002988301.1:0-1138 GCF_000006295.1 Pediculus humanus corporis | reverse complement strand
TGTCTATTTCGTATTGTTCGATCATCATCATCATCATTATTATTAAAAGTCCTAATGTTATTTATTAATACGTTAAACCATTTCCGGAATATTATTTCCGTTTTAAAAATTATTTTATAAAAATTTACTATCAGAAAGGCAAACTACCACCCATTAGAAAATTTTTTTAAATAAAAATATTAAAATCAAACACACACATTCTCTCTCTCTCTCTCTCTCTCTCTCTCTCTCTCTCTTCCCTCTTTCTCTCTCTCTCTCTCTCTCTCTCTCTTCCCTCTTTCTTCTCTCTCTATCTTATTGTCTCTCTCTTTCTCTCTCTCTCTTCCCTCTTTTTTCTCTCTCTATCTTACTGTCTCTCTCTTTCTCTTTCTCTCTCAGTCTTTCTGTCTCTCTGTCTTCCTCTTTCTCTCTCTCTCTCTTTCTTCTTCTTTCTTTCTCTCTATCTATCTATCTATCTTTGTGTCTCTCTGTCTTTCTCTCTCTCTTTCTCTTTTTTTCTCTCTTTTTACGTATATAAAAATATATATATATATATATCAAATTTTTATAAAATTATAGATATTATTATTATTTTAATTAAATTTAATTTTTTAACTTCTTTTTTTGGGGGGAGGGGAGGGGGTAGTAGCTTAACGCCGCGGGTGAGAAAATAAAATTTATTCGTGAATTAAAAACATTGTTTTTAAACTGATAAGAAAATTTTGATAAAAGAATAAAAACAATAAAGAAATCCCTTTCATTCGATTTCTCCTATTTAAAAATAATAAAGTCGTTCTTTTCTATCTCTCTCTCTCTCTCTTTAAATTATTTAATTTAATTTTTATTTATTTATTTCGACCCGAAGTAATAATAATAATAATATTTATTTACTCTATGATTTTTTTTTAAAAATAAAACTATGAGAAAATGTATGAAAAAAAAATCTGAAATTTTTTTTTTTTTTATATTTCCTTTTGTCTTGTAATGTATCTCTAACTCAGTGAACTTTGTCTCTATCTCTCTCTCTCTCTCTCTGACTAAGTACCTAAAAGCCTATTGTACCTGAGATGTAGAGGTATAATTACCCTAGTATTAACGCACCCGAACCCCCTAATCATCGCAGCCCATTATAAAAGTTTTATTTTAATAAAACTCATTT
>NW_002988302.1:0-1112 GCF_000006295.1 Pediculus humanus corporis | reverse complement strand
TTTATAATGTGTAATTTTTAAAGTAATCGTTAACCCGATTATAATAATAATAATAATAATTATTATTGATTATTCGTCGTAAAATAATATTATGTAAAATGTAATAATAACACAAGGTTTGCGTTTAATAAGATATTATTAACTCTCAAGTATTTTTTTTTTTTTATTATAGACTACATTTTAATTTTATGTATACAAAAAAAATAATTTTATATAAATATATATATATATATATATACATAAGCGTACGAAAAATTAATTAATTAATTATTAATAAATAAACCGCCAAAAATTTATTTATTTATTTATTTATTTCGTTGACTTATTAACCGTAATACGTGAATATACTACTTATGTATATACGTTATGTACAATTACATAAAACAACAACAACAACAACAACTTTTTCCGCTTTTTTGTTTTTTAAATTCTACTACTACCACTTTCGTCCCTACTACTACTGCCACGTCCCTTATAAAAAAAAATAAATAAATAAAAGTTTTTTTTTCCTGGATTTTATTACGTCATCATTTTTTTGCAAAGAGATAGTCGTAATAAAAAACGCGAGATTTCTTTTACTTCCACCACCACCGAACGAGGAAGGGGTGAGGGGAAGGAGGAGAGGGGGAGGATTACGTGGAAAATAAATTTTTAAAAAAATTAATTTCCTTTTCCCGCAAAATAATTTATAGTCTGCTAATTAATTAATCGTTTTCAGTTTAATTTAAAAATTATTACGGATTGTAATTAATAATAATAATAATTATTTTATTTTTGAATTTTTCGTTAATGTATAAATAACGAATTTGAATTTTCAAAATGGCGGATCGTTTTGTTTTTAACCATTACAAAAAAGAACTTAATATAATTCCATTCATGTTTTTTTTTTTTTTTTTTAATTATTAATTTTAAAAAAACGGTTGTATAATTATTTATGTTTTTAGTTATTAGTCACGTGTTCACTATTTTTTAAATTTAAATGATGAGATTTGAAAGTAAAAGAAAAAACATCGTTACCATGTCAAAATTATTATTATTATTTTTTTTTTTATACACGGCAAACAAACACGAAAAATTATTAACGGTTATTAAAAGGGAAACAATTTTCAAGT
>NW_002988303.1:0-1302 GCF_000006295.1 Pediculus humanus corporis | reverse complement strand
CTTTCCCCTCTTTCCCTCTCTCCTCCTCCCCTACTCAAGTCTCTCTCTCTTTACCTCTCTCTCTCTCTCTCCTTTTAAGTCAGAAAAAAAAACTGTAACCTAAAACTTTTTTTTTGCACAACAAAAAGAAAGAATTTTAAAATAAAAATAAAAAAAATTATTGTAACGTTCAACGAAAAAAAAAGTAAAAAAAATCGTGGAAGAAGAATATTTTTTTTTAAATTAACGAAATACGTTAATAACATTTTTTTCTTTTTCGAATAAGATTTTCTTCGATTAATCAAAAAAAAAAAAAAAAATTTACGCTAAAATCTTTTAAATTTAATATTAACGTTTTTTTTCATAACATAAATTTCGTTATTATTATTATTATTATTATTATTATCATTATCTCTATTTATTTTTGTTAATTTGTAACAGTCGATTTTATTTAAATGAGAAAATAATTTTTCACTCAAATGATTAAAAAAAAACAAATTTTTTTTCGTTTCCATTTCATTACTCAAAGGATTATTATTTAATGATACCAACTAAAAAATTTTTATGGTTCATTCCTCCTCCTAATCCTTAAAGAAAAAGAACAAGAAGAAGAAGAAGAAGTAAAGAAAAAGTAGAAGAAGAAGAAGTAAAAAAAAGTAGAAGAAGAAGAAGAAGAAGTAAAGAAAAAGTAGAAGAAGAAGAAGAAGAAGTAAAGAAAAAGTAGAAGAAGAAGAAGAAGAAGTAAAAAAAAGTAGAAGAAGAAGAAGAAGAAGTAAAGAAAAAGTAGAAGAAGAAGAAGAAAAAATATTTTTCTTATCAAATGATAACGATTGATTTGAAATATTTTTAACCGACTATTACACGGTTTGTAAATACGTGACTTATTATTATTATTATTATTATTATTAAAGAAAATCACCTTGCTTTTTTACCTTATAAAAAATTAATAAAGACCAACAGCAGGAGATTAAAACCGCGGGTAGCAACCACCTCCCAATGAATTCATCTTAAGAAAGGGTTGAATGTGTGTGTGCCTGCTTGCTTGCATGCATGCATACTTAAACCCTTTCAATTTTTTCTCCCTTTTCTTTTTAAAAAAAGAAGAAGAAAAATACATTTTTAGAAAATCAATTTGGAAAAGAAAGAAAAAAAATTTGTTTTGTTGTAAATGAAAATAATAATAATAATAAAAAACCGTACCCAATTATTTTTGTTTGTGGTCAACACTAAACCCCACCTTATTTTAACTCCATTTTTATTAATATTCATGTTAAATTAAATGAAATTTTTTTTTATTATTTGTTCAGACATGCATTAGATTTT
>NW_002988304.1:0-1233 GCF_000006295.1 Pediculus humanus corporis | reverse complement strand
TGTCAAGATCGGATGTTTTAATAAAAAAAAAAAAAAAAAAAAAAGAAAATTCTCGTGAGTTTTGTATGTGAAATTGAGACTTGATAATCCATATTACGCGTATCGATCCATTCGAAATGAAATTTTTTTTTCATTTGTAATATAATTAAATATACGTTTATCATGTTTAGTTTACGTGCTGCGAAATCAATTAATAATTCCCGAAAAATGAAGGGAAAAGAAAATTTTTTTTTTTTGTTTCAAATTAAATTAATTGCACGAACGTCCATGTTGTTTTTTTTTAAATTACTCATTCTCGTGAATGCGATCCTAATGACTTTTAATAATAATAATAATAATAATAATAATAATAATAATAATAATAATAAGCCAACGGCCATAGCGTGCTGGTCACACCGGTTCCCGTACGATCACCGAAGTTAAGCAGCATCGGGCGTGGTGCAAACTTGGATGGGTGACCGTCTGAGAACGCCACGTGCTGTTGGCTTAAAAGAGCAAAAAAAAAATGAGAACAAGACAAAGTAAGAACCAAAAAAACAAATCTTGTTCTACTGTCGACCTGAGGCAGCTCGACGAGAATGTGAATTTCACTGCTTCTGACCCTGGCCACTCCAAAGATGTTAGTCACCGGAGCCCAGTTCAGGAGACAAATCGTTCCCATCGAAAAAGACGGACTCAGGAAGACCTTCAAGAATTGATGTGGTGCTATCTTATAATAAGTGGCACCACCGAAATTCGAGTATTTGTCCCTAAGGAATCGGGTAGAAACCTCGGATAAATACTTAAAAACTCCGACAAGTAGCCTTGTCGTGTTTAATGGTGGATAATAATAATAATAATGATAATGATGATGATGATAATAAAAGGGGAAGTCGTCAGTGAGTTGATTGAATTTTTCTTAAACCAAAAATTCTCAAGGCGGTTTCTCTCTTTCTCTGACCTCTCTCTCTCTCTCTCTCTCTCTCTCTCTGTAAACTCTCTCTCTCTCTCTCTCTCTCTCTCTCTTCATACAATCGCATAATGATGACGATAACGACGACGAGCATGATAAAGACGTAAATATTCGTAGATGAACAACGTCAAATTTCTCTCTCTCTCTCTCTTTCTATTAATAATTTTTTCTCCAGAAAGTGATGATTACGTACGTACCTGGAAAAAAAAAAGTATCAGAGATAAAATTGGATTTTCAACAAAAAAAAAAAAAACGATTGTAAGCGAACATTAATTTTTTTC
>NW_002988305.1:0-1285 GCF_000006295.1 Pediculus humanus corporis | reverse complement strand
GTTGTGGTTGTCTCGAGAGAGAGAGAGAGAGAGAGAGAGAGAGAATCTCGTCAAATGATTACCGTTAAAATATTATCATTATGGATCCCGTGTTTCGTGGATTTAGGGATCCCTGAAAAAAAAAAAAAAAATTAAAATTCGTAACGTTTTTTTTTTTTGTCTAATAAAATAAGTCATTGACATTTTACCCAAAAATAAAATAAATAAATTTATTAATGCGGACGTGAAATAATAATAATGATAATGATTTAATAATTATTATTTCACTTTTCGAAAATGTCGATTATTTCGAAATGGTTTTTTTTTTAAAACAAGTTATATTTAATTCTCGTGCCACGTCTTTTTTTTTTTAAAAAAACTCCAAATAAATGTGGATAAACTAGTGAAATTCGGAAGCGTCGATTTCTTAATTATATTGCATTCATGTCTCGTGAAAATAATAATAATAATAATAATAATAATAATAATAATAATAATAATAATAATAATAATAATAATGATAATGATAATGATAATAATAATAATGATAATAATAATAATAATAATAAAAGTTACTCTCTTTTCCTATAATTTTTTTTCAATATTATAATTTTAAAAAAACTTTTGTCTTTTTTTTTTTATTAAAAATGGCGACAGAGAAATTTTTGAAAAAAAAAAAAAAAAACTTTCTTCCGATTGTTCGTCCGTTTGTCTGTTTGTTTGTTTGTTTCGGAAAATCTTTCAATGTTAATTTTTTTAATTTTTTCTCATGTTTTCTTTTTAGAATAATAAATTATGAGAATTTTATCAAAAATTATTATAATTCCGCCATATTTAATTTCATTCACTTTCGTTTGGTAAAAATTACAAAAAGGTATGAAACGAATCCCCTCCCCTTCCCCTTCGTACCTTTTCCCCCCTACCCTATCGATTTCTTATTTCTAATAATCGAAAACATAAATAAACCTGGGAAGACGAGTAGTAATAATAATAATAATAATTCAAGGTAAATAATATTTATTTAAAAATACGAAGGGCGGACGTACGATTAGGAAACGTTGATTCGGCACACGCTTTTTTTTTTTTTTTGTTTATATTTTCTTATTCGATTCATTTGCTTTTTGCATCAGCCATGATGATGATAACAACAACAACAACAACAACAACAACAAACAAAACAATCGACTTAAATTTTTTTTTTTTTTTTTAATTAAAAACAAACGATTAAGATTTTTACAGAGTAAGAAAGATTCAGGTGTGGAAAATCATCATCGAATCGTATGCATATATATAACACGAACGAAAC
>NW_002988306.1:0-1057 GCF_000006295.1 Pediculus humanus corporis | reverse complement strand
CCCAGCCCCGATCGCATCCTCAGGAACAGCGCGTTTCCCCCCAAGTCCACCACAGCGAGGGACGGAGGACACTCCCGAAAGGGACTGCCGAACGTCCTGGGAGATGCGTTCTCATCTTCGAGGCGGAGACGGAACGGAGATTAGGGCGGATCTCCCCAAAAAGCGATCATGTTGAACGGCCAACGTTCTGACCTACCGGAGAGGGGAGACTGAAATGTAGGTTATACTCCCACGAGCGTCTCCCCCCCCCTTTCCATAAAGGTCACGCTATTGCGACATGCCCAGGAGTTTTAGTGGGTAGGGGTCCCCGTTTAGGCTTTCTTCCGAATCCAAAACCGAGCCCCACACTCCCTCCTTCACAAGGAGGGGTTAGTGCGTAACTGCATTTCTCCTGGGTCAACAAAAAAAAAAAAAAAAAAAAAGGTTAGGTTAGGTTAGGTTAGGTTTGGGGGTCACGGCGACGTGCCCCGAGAGAAGGGTCGACCTCCGCGTCGAGGGCCTCTGCGAGTCCGCTACGTCGTGCGATGTCGCCCTCGCGTTGTCAAGGGCGGGCGGATGTCCCGTATCCGAAGTGTTGGTGCGTCCTCCGGTCGGAGGGGGCGCACGTTCGCGACTGGGGTTCGCGTCCGTTCCCGCGGCCGCCGCGTCCGCTCTCCTCGAGGCGGGCAAGGTGACCGTCGGTTGGGTTAGGGCGCGGGTGGTCCTCTCGCCGAAGCGAAAGGCCGTGTGTTTCAGGTGCCTCAATCCGGGTCACCTGGGCGCGCGGTGTCCCAAGTTCGAGGGCAGGGTAGAGGGAGCGCAGGAACGCTGCTTCAGGTGCGGGGAGACGGGGCACCGGGCGCGCGACTGCGCGAACTCGATTCGTTGCGCGGCGTGCGCGGGGGCCGGCCGTCCGGCTAACCACCGGTTGGGCGGTCCTTCGTGCTCGGCGCCTTCGGTTAGGGGAAGGGCCATCCGTTGGGGTGCAACTGGAAGTCAGGGGGGTGAAACGCGGGAAACTTCTTCGTGTGAGCCGAGAACGAACGGCTCTGCCCAGAATTCGACGGAACATGGGGAA
>NW_002988307.1:0-1219 GCF_000006295.1 Pediculus humanus corporis | reverse complement strand
AATGTTGTGATCCCAACGAAATCTGATCACCAACGAGGGCATCTGTTTAATATTAACATGATTTATTTAATGTGGACATTTATTTGTTCTCTCAACGTTCTAAGATCACGTTTTTCCCATCAAGTTGGAATAATGAACAAGGATTATATTCATCCCTTAAGAAGGGGATGATTGACTAATTAACTTCTTCAAGTGTAACAGATGCATCGATTGTTTTGGTCTTCATATAAATAGTGGGCCTCTGCACCACGTCTTTGTCTTTCGACATCCGTCCGTCAGTCAGAGTCTGCCTGGTTGTGTCTATCGCATAGCGTTAGGGACAGTCAGTGCATCTTGGGTTGGATTCAAGAGCATCACATTCTACTTCCGCTTATATTATACTTAGTGTTTTTACTGACAAGTAGTGTAACAAGTAGATTATTTGGTTAATATAATACATCAGATAGAAATTGTCTATTTATTATATTGAATATCCAAGCCAACTACGAGTATACTGCAAATCAGCAACACCGATCTCCTCGAAGAACGAGGTCCATAACATAAATAATTGAGAAAATTGAGAAAAGGAAAATTTTTTTATTTATTTTATTAACGAGGAAAATTTTCTTACGGTAATTTATATCCGCCCTAAAAGAAAAAAAAATTTTTCAGCCGTTTTTCCTCCTTCTTTTTTTAATATTAAATTTGATTTAAACTCTCCACGGGAGAAATAAAAATTTAATTTTTTTTTCTAATCACCATTTATTGCTGATAATAATAATAATATTATTATTAATCTCATATCGATAATCGTAAACTCGTTTATTTTAATAATTTTAAACGTTTTATTATTATTATTATTGTGGCGATATAATTTAGACGTGGCAAAAAATAAATTTTTTTTAAAACGATTTTTACAATTAAATTTAAATAATATGATGAGTTTTTTTTTTTTTTTATTACTTTATAAATTCTTGTAAAATTTGTTTTGGTTGTTGTTGTTGTTGTTGTTATTGTCGATTTAAAAACTTGTTTGTTGTTGTTATTTTTTCTTCAATTAAAAATTTTTTTTTTTTTTTTATTTAATTGAACACCCATCGAGTTTATTATGAGTTTAGTATCTTGTTGAAAACTTTTAAATACAATAAATAAATTTATAAAATTCATTTCTCTCTTTTTTATTATTATTATCGATCGGTTTAAATACGTACCGGAAACGGAACTGACAAACAAACAAACA
>NW_002988308.1:0-1045 GCF_000006295.1 Pediculus humanus corporis | reverse complement strand
AAAAAAAAAAAAAAAAAAAAAAGAATAAGAGAAATCCGACGAGAAAAAAATAAATAAAAAATAAATAAAAATCAAATAAAGAAGAAGAAAAAGAAAAAGGAAAAAAGAAAATGAGACCTAATCAAACAGAATAGAGACCAAGCCAAAACAAACAAAACAACAACAAAATACAAAATGGCGGAAAGAAGAACGAACTAAACGAACGACCGAACTTTTCTCTCTCTCTCTCTCTCTTCCTTTTACTGTTATCATTATTTTTTTTTTTTTTAAAGAACCTGGTGGAATTCTAAACGGAACAAAAGAAGAAAAAAAAAGAGAAAAAGAAAAGAAAAGAAAACAAACCGATTAGAACGCCGTCAGTTAGTTATTGTTAAGACGACATAAATTTTTTTTTCTTATTTTTTTTTTTTTCTATTCCTCCATCTTATTTTATTTTTTTTATTTAAAAAAGAAAAAAAATTCAAATTTATATAAAATGTAAACAAAACAAAGCAACCAAGTCGTCGTCGTCGTCGTCATCATCATCATTCCATAGAGTAATTAAATCGTCGAATCAAATCGTCATTATAAAAAATTTCTTTTACTTTTTTTTTCCCTCCCCTCTCTCTCACTCTCACACTCTCTCTTTCTCTCTCTCACTCTCACACTCTTTCTTTCTCTCTCTCTCTCTCTCTCTCTCTCTCTCTCCAGTAAATGGTTTCTTTTAAGTGTCGGATAATAATAATAATAATAATAAAATTATTATCATCATCATCATCATCATCATTATTTTTAATGCTTTTAATCGTTTTCAGTTAAAAACTAATAACAATTAATAACTTTTCGTTTTTTCTTATTCTTTTATTTTTCTTTTTCTCATCGTTCTTTTGAGAAACTACGGGTTAAATCCTCGTGAAAATAATAATAATAATAATAATAATAATAATGATAATGATAATAAAATTCAAATTCTTAAAACGTTAATAATTGAAATTTTTATTCATTTTTCCACACAAAAAAAGGAAAAAACGGGAAAACTTATCTCGTGAGTGTGACCTAATAATCT
>NW_002988309.1:0-1100 GCF_000006295.1 Pediculus humanus corporis | reverse complement strand
AATTATAATTTACACACACACACATTTAAGAAAATAATAATAATAATAATAATAAGAAAGTATATGTATAAAAGTAATATTAAAGGATGATAAATTTCACAAAGGGAAGACATAGAAAATATTACAATTCATAAATTTTATGTGTGCGAGAGAGATAGAGAGAGAAAAACAAAAGTTTTACTAACGGATGTAATTATTATAAAATGTGTGTGACAAGTATAGGAAATGAACGTTTTTCGTCTTGAAACGTTTTAAACGTTTTAGAAAAGGCAAAACCGATTCGAAAAAGATTATTAAAGTTTGTCTCATACTAACCCATTAAATTTTGTTGTTGTTGTAAAACTAACCAAAACAATCAACGTAAAATATTATCACCGCATTAAATTAATAATTTTTTTTTTTTGTTTTTTTTCTCCCCCCCTCTCCACGATTTAGATCCGACAGAATGTGGTCCTGGAATGTTCAAGTGTCCAGAGGACAAATGCATACCGCAATCTTGGGTTTGCAATTATCAAAAAGACTGTGAAAAAGGTGAAGACGAATTACAATCATCGTGCGGTGAGTTTTATTTTTTTAAAAATATAAATTAATTAAAATAATAATAATTAAATATAAATTAAATATAAATAATAATAATAATTATTATTATTATTTAACAAAACAACTGTCACGTGATATTAAAATGACAAAAAAAAAAAAACAAAAAACCATTCATATTGTTATATTCGGTTCGTTCTTTATTTTTGTAAGTAATGAACAAGCACTTAAAACTATCACAAAACTAATATTAATAAACAAGAACTTATTACAGCTAGACTAAAAATCAAATGAACCCACGCCAAGCTGTGTAGCTTGCCTATATTACTTTGGTCTTTCGTCAGTCAACTGTTTCGAATGTTCGAGCAAACACTTGCAAATAAAATAAAAGAAGGAGTCTTTAGAAGCTTCGCTTCTAAAGAAGAACAATTTGAGTTCGTCGCCAGTCTTTTGTTTATAAAAAGTTGAAAATGTGAATATTGAGTACGGGATCATAACACCTCCCCCCTTAAGACGGAAAACAATTATTTTGAAAAAGAATTTGTTTTCTCCTCTTGTTCGGA
>NW_002988311.1:0-1145 GCF_000006295.1 Pediculus humanus corporis | reverse complement strand
TAATAATCGTATGACGAACGCGTATTACAATAACGATATAAAGACAAACGAAACGAAAGAACTGACAAATAAATACAATCACCACACGACGACGACGACAGGTACGACGAGGAATAGAGTAAGAAAACTCACACCCATGATAACAAATCCAAAAATGTCAACGTCATCTCTATTGAAAACCGTTTGCGAATTGCAAATAATAGAAGAAAGTGAAAATATAGATCGTGACGTTTGCAACCACGATGGGAACAAAGGGAAAAATGTCGGAGATCATCAAAACATGGTGTCGCCATCTAAAAAACAAAACATATCCGGGGATTTCTATGAGGGTGATAACGAAGTTCAGGTACGCGTTCGTGCAAATAGACAAAGAGAGAGATTTTTTTAATACTTTTTTTTTTTTTTTTTTTGCATGAATTATTTCGATTTAAAAAAACAATCCTTTTATCCCCCCCCCTCTCTCTCTCTCTCTCTCTCTTCCTCCTTTTACTTCATTATTTCTTTCTTTGTTTGTTCAACGAAAACAATTTTCCGCCATATTGTCTTTTCCTTTTTTCCTTTGATGATTAACATGCATGCGGGTTTGGTTATTATAATTTATTATCAATTTAACGTTTTCGATGCGTTTGGTTGTGTGTGCGGGTGGGTGTGTGCGGGTGTGTTTGCATGTTTTGGTGCCACGTCAATCGATAATTATTATTATTATTTTGCAGTTAAAATTTTTTGAATTATTAAAAAAATAATTTATTAACGAATTTTTTTTTTCTTTTTGTTCTTTTTGTTGTTTCTTCTTATCAATTATTTCCGTTTCCGGTTTGAATGAAATTATTGATAAGAAGATAAAAAAATTTTTTTTTTTTTTTTTTTTTTTTGTTACCCCCCATGTAATTATTATTATTAATTGATACATAATTTGAAATAAAATTTACATTTTAAAGCCGTACATTTATATTTTTTATTCTTCGTCGATAGTTTATTTTTTTTTTTTAAATATATTTATTAATTATTAATAACGATTGTGATTTAATTGCTAATAATAATAATAATGATAATAATGATGATATTAGGAGTTAGAATAGATTTTTAGCATTAAAAAAAAAATTATTTAGTTGTGATATAATTTTATTATTATTTTTTTTCTCGAT
>NW_002988312.1:0-1072 GCF_000006295.1 Pediculus humanus corporis | reverse complement strand
GGGTGGTGATTTTTAAAAACGCCATTTCCCCCCCCCCTTATACTCGTCGTCGCCGAAAGGTCAACGAAAATTCATTACGCGTAAATGATGCGTGTGTATGCGTGTATGCAAATCGTAAGAAAACGAATTTTTTTTTAAAGCTACCGTTTGTTTACACGTGTCCGAAGAGAGAGAGAGAGAGAGAGAAAAGGAGAAGTAAGAGAAAGAGAAAGACAAAAGGGTTAAAAGACAATGACAGTAAATGAGAGAGAGAAAGGAAAAACGAGAGTCGGAAAAATAAAAAAAGGAGGAAAAGGAAGGAAAAGGTAGAGAAAAAGAGAGGGCGATTGAGAAAAGGAATGAGAGCATGAGAGAAAAGAAGAGAGAGAGAGAGAGAAAGGGTGAAAGAGAGGAGGGGAAAATAGGGATTAAATACTGTTCTACTTAAATATTATTTTCCATTGTTGTAAAAAAAAAAAAAAAAAAGGTGAAAAAGGTCGTCGTCGTCGTCGTCGTTGAATCGAATTATAAATATAATAACCGAGAATATTTAATAAAAAAAATTTCTATTGTTTTTTTTTGTTCCGGTTAAAATTTGCCCGTTTCCTGTTTGGAAAATAATAATAATAATAATAATAATAATAATAATAATAATAATAATAATAATAATAAATAAAAATTAATAGTTATATTTCCGGTTACCTGAACAAAGTTAAAAAAAAAAAAAAATTTTTTTCTTTCCTTTTTTTTCTCTCACCGATAAATAAATGAATAATTTATCATTATTATCATTTTACGAAAATAGTTTTTGGAAAATAATAATAATAATAGTAATTATTAATTTTACTTCCGTTTCCGGTTTTTTTTTATATTTATAATTAATTGCTAATTATTTTACTCGTCGAAAAATTTAAACTCGTAAATTTTTCCCTCTCTCTCTCTCTCTCTCTCTTTCTCTTTCTTTCCCTTATCGCCATCTTTATTTTTTTCCTTTTCTTTTCCTTTGTTATAAATATTTTACGAATTTAATAATAATAATGATAATAATATTCTTTTTTTTTTTTACCCTTCGTGAAATTTTTCGCTCTGTAAA
>NW_002988313.1:0-1362 GCF_000006295.1 Pediculus humanus corporis | reverse complement strand
TTGCTGCGGTGAGTAAACAAACAAACAAAATTCAATTGTTTTATTAAAATCGACAAGTTTTTTTTTTTTAATCTTTAACGTTCCACATTAATTTTCCAGTTATTATTTCCAGTTTCACGTTCTGCCCCCCCTTTCATTACAAAAAAAAATTCTTTTTTAATTATGGAAAAACCAAATAAAATATATCGAGTTAAAAATTTTTTTTGGGGGGCAAATATTATCAAGTTTTCCAACACAAAAACCGTTTTTTCCACTTTTTAAAAAAAAATTCAATTTCCGGTTATTATGTCGCCGTCATCTCACACCCTCCAGATAGAATTCGATCGAAAGTTTTTGTAACTTATTACAGGTTAATGACCTTTCATTCATTACCACCTCCCCATTTTTCCTTTCGATAATAATAATAATAATTTCGTAAAATTCCGAGAAAAAAAAAAATTTTTTTTTCTTTTCTTTTAAATTTACCACGTAATAATAATAATAAAAATAATACGCGCGTAACTTTCTAAATAATGATAATAATATTACGCGAAACGTCGTCGTTATTTTATTTATTTTTAATCATTAATTCATTCATTCGTTCATTCAATCAATCATTCATTCATTCATTAAAACCAAAAATATTATTTAATAGACCAAAGAAATTACCAGGAAGGTAAAAATAAAATATATCGATAATAATAATAAAATATAAATATAACTACCGTAGTTAGAGTAGTAAAAAAAAATTTTTTTCTTTTTTAATTTAATGAATTAATTTTTTCAATGATATTAAAAAAAAAAAAAAAACCGTTACGCGAACCGTCCCATTAGAATCTTCCGATTGAGAATAATAATAATAATGATAATGATAATGATAATGATAATAATAATAATAAATGATGCAAGTTAAATTATTAATAAATTAATGAATATTTTAAATCATTCCGGTATACAAACTGCGGAATATTATTATTACTCTTAATAATTTAGATACGAGTAATTTTTTTTTCTTTTTTTCAATGGTACGTCGATAATAATAATAATAATAATAATAATAATAATAATAATAATAATAATAATAATAATAATAATAATAATAATAATGAAACGAATGATTTCACTTTGTAATTAGTGGTTTATCACTAATTATTAATTTACCTTATTAATATAAACCGTTTTTTTTTTTATATGGGAGCGAGCGAGGGGGGAAAGGTTTTCAATTTGCGCCTTTTTATTACCGAATTAACGGATTTTTTTTTCTTTTTTTTAAACCTAATAATAAATAATGGTACCGTTTAAAAATTGAGAACTCGGTATTATTTTCTTTTTGACCTTTTGACCCGTAATAATAATTTTTTTTATTTTTCTTTAATAAAATAA
>NW_002988314.1:0-1124 GCF_000006295.1 Pediculus humanus corporis | reverse complement strand
ATTTTCTTATTTTATAATTGCTATTATTTTTCTTTAAAAAAATATTAATAAGTCACATTTATTAATTTATTTCTAAGTAAAACTTGATGTTATTTTATTATTTAAAATTGTTTTCATTCACCACTATATCAGCAATATTAAAGAAAATAAGTTTTTAATGTTAAAAATATTGTTGATCTATATATATTTTTTATTGTTACATAAAATTTTTTTGTAAGTTTCACTATTTATTTTTTGTAAATGAAGTAAAAAAATTATTTACTGATTTCCTTATTGTCAAAATACATTCCTTTTATAATAAAACTGCATGTGAACAAAAAAAAAAAATATAAAATTTTATTAAATAATTTTCTTAATAAAAAATAAATAGTCAATTAAACAAATTTTCAACAAAAAAAAAAAAAAAAAAAACTATATTAACAAATTTTACTAACATTAAATTTCAAATGTTTAGTACTGTTTACAAGCAACAATCTTTAAAAAACTAATATTAGAGTTGACCATAATTACATAATTAGTCAATAAATATAAATTTTAATAATCACAATGATTTTTGCATACAATATTATTTATTTCTTGCTTTGATTGACAATCCAACACTGACTGATCTTCTCGACAAATTCATATGTACGTTAATATAACATAATTTTTAAAAATTAAATGCAGGTAGAATTGCTTTATACTAGAAGACATTTGAAATGATATTTTATTGAATAAATTAATTTAACTAGACTAAAGTAACTATACCTAGCCTCTTAAAAAAGTCATTTTTTGTATGTTAATATTTAAATTGTAAAATACTACTTAAATTTTTAAAATAATCCCTCGAAAAAATTTCAAATTATAAATGGCAACACATAAGATAAAATATTATAAATAAGAAAATTTTACACTTCTTATTACAATAATTAGCAAAAAAATTTACTCTTACGAATAAAGTTTTTTTCCATTTTGTCTTTTTTAATGTACTATTTTTACATTTAATAGTATAAAATTTTTAACAAAACCTATAAGTACAATTTAAAAAATTTAACATTCATTGGCCTATCTCTCATTAAAATTTGTAAAAAAATAATCTGATTTATCTTTTCACAAAACTATTGTTATAAAAAATTTAATAATGT
>NW_002988315.1:0-1052 GCF_000006295.1 Pediculus humanus corporis | reverse complement strand
AGGGAAACAAATTTTTTTTTTTTTTGTTTGTTTGTTTGTTTTTTTTTTTTTGGAGAAACAAACAACAAACAAACAAACAACTGGTAAGGATCGTTGTCGATTGAAAAATAATTTTTTATTCGTTTGTTTTTGTTTTTCATATTTAAATTATCTATTTTCATTGTCATTTAAATTAATAACGCTCATTATTATCATTATCATTACTATCATAATTATCATTATCATCATCGTGGTTGTCGTTGTTGTCGTCGTAATTTCCAGAGTTTTGGAATTTGTTTTGGAAAAGAAAAATTTTCTTCTTTCCTTCTTTCTTTCTTTCTTTTTTTTAAAACTCTTGATCAATGATAATAATAACGATAATAATAATAATAATAATGGCGACGTCGGCGGCGAAAAAATTAAAAATTTTAAATTATTATTATTATTATTATTAAATTAATTATTGCTTCTTCTGTTGTTGCTCCTGTTGTTTCTGTTGTTTATTATTATGATTATTATTATTATTAGTGAAACTACTTTTTTCAATGCGTTATCGGAATCATTTTTTCTCCGCCGGTCAGGGCCGGAAGTGGTGCTTCGACGGTCAAAACTCCATCTTTGCTAAGGGATGATTTTATCGATTCCGGATTAGTTCCTTTGGGTAGTAAAAATTCTCTGTTGTATTCTCTGTAAACCGATTTGCTGTCTGATTTCTCTTCGTGTTTAGCATGAACCTGAAACGAATTCGTAAAATAAAATAAAATTTATTATCATTATTATCATCATTAATTTTCGTACGCGTTCCCGGCGCCACGTTAAAAAACGAATAAACGGGAAAACCGTTGAAAGATGAAGAAATGCGTGGTCGCGACGCCTACTCAACAACGAATCGTGCCTTAAACGGAAAGTTGGGCATTTAAATGATGATTCGTTATGAGTACGCGAGCATCCCTTACGAAAAGATTTGCGTAGGGGGAGGGGAATTTCGTTTTTTTCCCGTGCGGCGGCGACACCGGTTCGATGTGTATACTATATAATAATATATATCATATCTACCGCAAATGAGCCTTATT
>NW_002988317.1:0-1123 GCF_000006295.1 Pediculus humanus corporis | reverse complement strand
AAAGCAAAAAAAAATTTTTTTCTTTTATTTTTTTTTTTTTCACGCCATTATTGGGTTTTTCAACCCCCCCCCCCCCCGCATTGGAATTTTCAGTTTTCGTGCTCGGATTTAATGTGAAAAAAAAATAAAAAAATTTTTTTCTCTTTTTTTTTTTATTTTTTCCCACAAATTTAAATTTACGCGCGAAATGATAGAATAAAATGATTTCTATGTTTTATTATTATTATTATTATTATTATTATTATTATTATTATTTCATTATCATTTAAATTTTTTTTTACGCGTTCATTGTATGAATGAAAATATTCAATAATAAATAATCAAATGAAAAAAAATTTTGGGTTGTTTCTCGGATGCTGGGCTGGATGGACCATTCGTCGTTCGTGATTCTTTTTTATCACTAATTAAAACTTAACTCGTCTTTCTCTTTCTCTCTCTCTCTCTCTCTCTCTCTTTCTCTTTTTCTTTCGGTGATAAATTTTTGGGTAAAACTCGATGACGTTTTGATGAGGATGCGGATGGTGGGAAGGAAGAAGGTGGGGGGGGGTACGAAGAGGAGAAGGGATCCGAGGGAGGAGGGAAGGGGTCAGGGCTGAACCCGGACCTCGTTAATTGCCCGATTTTAAAACCGTAATTAATAGCCGCACTTTTCTCTCTCTCTCTCTCTCTCTTTCTCCTTCTCTCTCTTTTTCTCTCGTTTCATTTTCAATCGATCAAGATTTTTTTTTTTGAAACAAACAAAATCATTTTCTTTTTATTATTCCGGGTTCGTAGTCGAGTCGAGAGTAGTAAATCTTTAGTGTTGAATTGATCGACTGTATAAATAAATAGATGAATTGATAGATTGATTGATTGATTGATTGATTACATCAATCTTGTGTCAAGTAACAAAAAGTATGAGATCAATTAATTACATTTCTTTCTTTTGACAGACAGGAGGAGGAGGAGGCGGAGGAGGTTTTCAAATTGATTTCCTTTTTTTTTTCTTTTCTTTTTTTTTTCTTCTTATTTTTCTTCTTGCTTTTGTTTCATCCGATGTTTTTTTTTTTAAATTTATAATTTACATGTTAAAAAAAAAACACACTGAACTTTTTTAATAATAATAATAATAATAATAAATTAT